>NC_069781.1:149073222-149378499 GCF_027406575.1 Nycticebus coucang | reverse complement strand
TAGATGGAGCAGACCCTTATGTGTCTGTGGAGGTCAGAGACAAGAAGCCACACAGCCTCCGCAGCTACTCACTACCCATGTGCCTGTGACCTCTAAACCGGCTGGCATTTCAATACTTGCTAACATTTAGCAAGTATTTATCTGTGACATTGTGTCAAGTGCTCACATTTATCCTCTTTTTAAACCCTTGCAATATCCCTTCTATTATTATAACCATTTCATAGATGAGAAAACTGAGACACAGGCTAATAACTCCCCAAAGTTACACATTTGGAAAGTAGCAAAGGTAGAAACTCCACCCAATTTCAGGGGTGTGGGGGGGGAAAGACTCCTCCACCCAACTGTGGCAGACAGATTGCATTAATGGCCCTGATTTGCTCAGACCTCCCTGAATCCAGGCCCTTTGGCAGAATCCTCCCACCTTGAGTCTGGGCTTAGCTGTGTGACTGGCGCTGGCCCAGGGTACAATAGCATATGTGATGCGTGGACTTGATAAGGCACTTGGGATTTTAGTTCCTCTCTTAGATCCGGTCCCTGTGATGAGCAGTGTCCTCCTGTGCTTGCTGCCGGAGGAGTGTGAAGTACACACGGGGGAGGGCAACTCAGCCCAGCCAATTCCATTTTAGACCAGGCAACCACTGGCCCACCTGCCAACTATCCTCAGAAGCATGAGCAAGCCCACCCAGATCAGTCCATCCCACACCGACCATCCTGCTCCCACCAACCTTCAGATGTGGGAGGGACAACTGATGGCTGTTTTAAGTTACTAAGTATTGGGGTGCTTTGTTACACAGCAACAGCTAACTGATAGACTAACTACACTGCCCATTCTTCTCTGATGTAGGCAAAAAACCCTCTGAAAATTAACAGGGTTAATAGTTCCTCCTTTAAATGACAAACTTGCTTAAATCAAATAGCTTGCTCTCAGTGGGGTAGAGGGCAGTATCACTGAGTTTCTGCAGTTAGATCAGGTACTGAACCCTAGAATTCACGGCCCTAAGCACATTGTCACACTTGGGTATCAGGCCCCTTAAGTGGAACCATTTACTGCTCTCCTTTGCCCATTCACATCCTTAGGAGGCAATGCTCCACCAAGTTCCAGGCCAGCCTAACGTTGAGCTATACCTTCATCAGTTGCCTGTCGTTGTGTAACAAAGCACCCCCAAACTCAGTGACTTAAAACCAATATTTTGTTACCTCTGATGATGCCGAGGGTTGATGGGGCTCTGTGGCAGCTCTACTGGCTGCCCCTCCGTCTTGTGTGGTAGCAGGCAAGTGAAGGCCGGGGAGCAGTCATTATGAGCCTGGCTGGGCCTGAATACCCAAAATGGCTCACTTCACATCTGACACCATGGCAGCAATGGCTGGCAGGCTGAGCTCAGATGGACCACCCTAGATGGAGGGACAACCAGGCCCCTCTCTTGCCCAATTCTACCTCAGAACCTCGCTCCCTCCATGTGGCCTCTCCAGTGTTTTTTCTAGCAAGGATGGCAGCTTGGGGCTCTCAGTGCACAAGGGCCAAAGCTTCCAGGCTTTCTTAGCTGTTCCTTCCACTGCACTCTACTGGTTACAGCAGCTGCATGGCTACATAGACTCAAGGTGGGGAAGAGACTTGACCTCTCCATGGAAGGACAACAAAGAAGTTACATCCATTTCAACCTGTCACAACTTCTGACCTTCTGCACACTCAGCAGCAGCAGCAGCAGCAGCACACACCCTGAGGTGCAGCAATATGCATCTGTGCCCCAATCCACAAGGGGCAGCAGGCCCAGACAGGTCTGCGGCACATGCACTGAGTTAGCAAGTGGTGCATCTCCAGCTGAACCATAGGCAATGCGTGGGATGAACGCCAAGACAAAGGTAGTAGCCTTTGAACCCCAGAATCCCTGCCAGGTCATGACAGAACCCTGCACATGCACAGGGACGTCAAGGGGATGTGAGGCAAATCACATTCTTTGCAAAGACTGCAGTCTAGAAACAAGCATCTCTCTCTCCCAAGACAGGCATGAATCCCATCTTGGCTGGGGCTCTAGGCACAGGTCTGGGGACTGCTGTAGGGAGGGCAGCCCTGCGAGAGCCCTTAATCATTTAACTAAAATCACATTCAAGGCATAATTAGCAGACAGCTCCAGATTCACGATCTGAGGCCCACTGGCTCTAATGGGCTAATTAGTTGAGACATCCTTGGGCGGGCAATACACTCTGCCCTTCTCAGAAATATCCCAGGGAGCCCAGCAGATCAAGGCTGGCATCTGGTCCATGAGCTGCTTTACGACGGCTGAGCAGCAAGACAAACGCTGGGTAAGAAATCCACCTTACACTGTGCACAGCTTAGCGGGATCCACAGGGCAGTCTCCTAACCCCACCCCCAACCACCAATCCTTAAAGCATTCAGGTCCTAGACACACAATCTTTTGCTCTCAGTAGTCAGCAACATGCTCTTCACCTCCTGAACTACCCCACCCTTTCCAAATCAAGGCTAACAGCAGTGAAGAGCACGTATGCCACACACAGTTCTGCCCTCCCCGGATCCCACTCCTCCTGCAGGCTCACGGCCACTGAGAGCTGTTGCAAAATAGTCCATCGTCATCCTGGATCAGAAAAGTAAATCACCAGCTCTGCGGAAACCCCCCAAAGTACCCAGAGCCTCAAAACCCGCCACAGACAGCATCAGGAACTTACTATTTACTCAGCCCTGTCAGTCCAAGTGGCCTCTGAGTCAGGGGCAGAGGTCCCCAAGCAATGAGGACTTGAAGTCTCAGTGGGGAACAGCAGAAGATAAAGCCTTAGCAAATGCGAAGTCTGCAGCTTTGGGAGGCCCTAGGTGCACCTGGCACGGTAGCAGGGACGTGCAGGGAGTGCAGGGTACGTGCTGAGTGAACGCAAGAGACAGTACCCAAGACAGCGAGAGTGCCCACACCCCACAGCATGTTTGCCAAAGCACCCCCTGGCCAGAGAAGCTTGGGAAACTGGTCCCTAAAGTGGGAGAATATTGAGTTATTTTAAAAACCCCATATCCAAGACTCACAATGCACATCAGGGCAATAAAGGCTCTGAGATGTCCTGCAGCAACGAAACTTGTTTAATTGGTTGCTGCATCCGTTGTTTCCCAAACTTATGTTTACATAGAATCGTTTTCCCCCCACAATCTCTAGAGGGCTAATATACTTGGGAAATATTGTCTCCAGGAAGCAATCTGTCACTATACAGCAGGTGTTGCAATTGCACTCAACCCCCCAAGAGCTAAGTTATTGGAACAAGTGAAGTGGGCCAGGTTTAATATTTGCACAGGAAGATGAAGAAACATGCTTGTGCTCTCTCTTATTTTTCTTAAAACAAAGAACCATCTCGGTTCATCTTTTCCCCTCCATCTTTCATAGCATTTTCTTTCCCTATGAGAAAAATAGAAACAATTATTTAAAAGAAACATATCTCTACAAGAAAAAATGTACAACAGCAATGGTGAAAGGCAAGAGAGAAGAAAGAAATGTCGCCTCACATTTTTTCAAAATCGAGTGGGTCCAATAAAACATCTGTGGGGGCTAGATTCCACCCACCAGGTTGCAATCTCTGCCAAGAGACACAGAGTGATGCTCATTAAACTGATGCTGTCACCTGCTTCCCGAGCCTCTCTGGCCAACAGTGCTGCGGGGTGTGAGCGCTCTTGCTGTCCTGGTACTGTCTCTGACATTCATCAGCACGTGTCTTACATTCCCTGCATGTACCTGCTGTTGTGCCAGATGCATCGAGGGTCCCCCAAAGAACAGACCTGGCCTCTGTGAAGGCACCACCCCAAGTACTGGGCACTGTCTCCAATTGGGCTGGCCTTGGGATATGGGCGGAGATAAGCTCTGAGCCTGGCATAAAGTGGGAGACCAGAGTGGCCAGTCCAACAAGGGAATCCACACAGTGGATGAGAACACCCCCGTGGTCCCTTTCAGAAATAGGATCCATTCTCGAATCAAAAATAAAAACGGAAAACCTACCTGGAGAGACCAAAAAAGGAAGACACAGCCCCGGGACAGGGGGAACACCTGTGTAGCAGGTCAGAGTGCCAGACCTCAGACCTCGGATCGCGAGACCTCAGCCCCAAGACGGGGGCGGGGAACGCACGTGTAGCAGGTCGGAGTGCCAGACCTCAGATCATGAGACCTCAGAGCCCCAAGACACGGGGAACGCACGTGTAGTGAGTCAGATTGTGGCCCACTGGCTCCTTGTAATGGCCTCCCAGGGCCTGACACACAGCCAGGGTGTGCTTGGACCATTTATTATTTATTTTTAAAGATGAGGCCCATGGTTGTAAAGTGACTTCTCCAGGGGCTCACAGTGACTCTTGCATTCCCAGAGACGAAACTGGCACCTGAAGAGATGAGGTGTCAAAGCAGTGACCCAGACACAGGCAGCAGTCCTGCAGCCAGACTGGCTCCCAAGCCTGCAGAACCAGGAGGGACAGGGTGATGCTCACACTCCTCACAAGGTGCTGGACAGACACGGCAATGGGAGACACACTCGGTGTGGGCATCCAGTGGGACTCTGGGTGTGAGGCCCTCAGCAAGGCATGAGCAGGCCCCCAGGGGCAACACCACTCCCTGTGGTAAAAGAGGCAGAAGCTTCTGGAACACGGAGCCAGACCCGGCCAGCTAAGGAAGACAGAAGGCTCAGGTACCAAGGGCACCTGCAAAGGGGACAAGGACTCCAGCCGGGGCTGTGGCAGAGAAGGCTACCTACCCCCCAAAGATTCCTGCTCCCTCTGCCAGGGTGTGGAGTTGTCACTGCGAGGTGGTGGCCAAGATGGGAATACATTTCCCAGCACCCCTTGCACCTGGGGCCACGTGACTAGTTCTCGTGGAATGTGAGCAGAGGTGGTACTGTCAGCAGAGGTGGTACTGCCGTCCCATGGCCAGCAACCTTAGGAAATCAGAGGAGTTTCTTCACTCTCGCATTCTTTTTGCCAGATGAAGGCAAAGAACAAGCCACCACACGGAAGAAGCCTGGGCCCCTAAATCACTGTGAAGCCAAGAGTCCCCTTCCCACCAGGACACCTGCGCTGAATTGGTATATACGGTGATAATAAAATTCTGGTGTTTGGAACCACTGCAATCTCAAGGTGTATTTGCTACAACAACTTGAGTTACCCACCTAAAACAGTAGTGGAAAGAAAAAAAAAATAGATCAGGTTTGAGAAAACAAATCCTTGCTAAGGTGAGCAGCACAAGGCAAAAATGATGCCAGAGAAACCCACCTTGCTAAGTCGGCTCCGTCACCACCTCACACATGCAGCCCACCTGGATGCCTCCAGACAAAGATCAACTTTAACACCCCTGGGGGCTTAGCTATGCCTGCTGGATCAGTTGTGAGACAAATACTGCATGGTCTCACTTCTATGTGGAATCTAAGAGTCAAATTCATAGAGACAGAAGGTAGAATGGTGGCCGCCAGAGGCTAGGGAGAGGGGGATGTGGGGGAGGTGATGGTTAAGATAGTTTCAGTTCTGCAAGATAAATAGCATAGTGCCTATAGCTCACAAGACTGTAATTAAACTTTTCTAAGAGGCAGTTCTTAGGCTAGGTGTCCCCCTCTCTCTCTCACACACACATGCACATGAACATAAGAGGGAACTTTGGAAGGTGATGGATGTGTCCATGGCCTCGAGGGTGGCGATGGTTTCATAGGTGCACACTTATCCCCAAACTCACAACAGTTGTAAAACAAGGATAGCTTTTTACAAGTTAATCATACCTCTGTAAAGTGATTTTTTAAAAAAATGACTTACAAAACTCATTTTGGGGGAAAAAAGTTATTTACGTAATGTACTCTCCCCACCTGCCCAACAATCCTCTGGGAAGGTGCCCCAATTATCTCCATCAACAGGTAAGGGTCACAAGGTCAAGAACATGGCAGAGGCAGAGCTGGGACGCAGAGCTGGGCCTACGTCTGCCTCTGCTCCTCCCACCTGCTCTGAATACTTTGCACCTGCTTCCACAGATCACACTCTGCCTTGTATGAGACAGGGTGGGGCCCCTCCACTGCTCCGGGTGCCTTCCCAGTGCTTGTGCTGTCCATCAGTGCAGCCTTGCTGTGCCCAGCGGGGCCCCTCACCACTCACTGCAGCAGCTCAAGCCAAATTCTGGTATCTCTTGAGTATACTCCAGAAGCTTACACCCCAAACCTCGCCTCTAACTCACTCTCTCCGATCAGAACTGCTTCCCCTCACCACTTGGTCATGGCAATTTGGCTACGGATTAATAATTGTACAAGGCATTAGTTATCAGTATTAAACCAGGAATTATCAACACAGGGTTTTGCATCTTCTTTGATGTCTGCAGGACAGGAGGAAAAGATAGGGAGCAAACATCTTCATGCGGTTGGACTTGGTGGTGAGCACAGCTGCCTCTCCCAGCTCTGTTCTGGGGCTTGAGCAACATACGCATCTGCCCACCACCACGCCTCTTGTTGTCTAGGGCTTGCATAGAGCCTGGAGAGGACACTTGGAAGGATAAGGGCAGGCATGAGCCAAGAAACCAGCAACCAACCTCAGGCACTCAGAATCTTCTAGAATATTCTAAAGTCCCTGAAGCCTACATGCTCCCCTGTAGAAGGGTTTCTCACCCTTAGAACTATTGGCATTTGGGGCCAGATAATTCTTTGCTGGGGGACAGAGCTGGGTTCACATAAGCCCTTGCTCCTCCCACCAATCCTGCCTGCTCTGAAGTATTTCGCACTTTCTGCCACAAGTCATTTTGCCTTGCATACCCTCTGCTGTCCCATGATTTATGGGCTATTTGGCAGCATCCCTGGCCCCGGCCCCCACCAGTCATGACAACGAAGGATGTATCTAGATGTCACCTAATGTTCCAAGCTCCCAGACCACCCCTGCTCTACAGGGCACAGCACATGGTGGCCATGCCAAAACGTAGGCCTGGTGTTTTCAGATCTTCCATCTTCCTCTATCTGGATTTGTATGTGATATGTCTCAATTTTTAAATTTTGGCAACTAATTAAAAATTTTTTATGCTGTGAAAGCCAAAAAACCTGTGTGCAGATCGCTAGCCACAGCCTCCACCAAGCCCGCCGCTCAGTCCAGATGGAAAATGAGTAAGGACATAACCCACTTGTCAGCGTCCGAGCCCCTGAGCTCCCTAAAGACCAAATCCGACCCCACAGCTCTGGGAAGGAGCCCTGGGATGTGATGCTCATACAACAAAGACAGAGACACACAGGAATCTATGCTGAGTTGTCTTGTCACACCGTCACCTGCCAAACAGCTACGCCCTCTCCCAGGAACACTGGCTGACGTACCCTTCTAGGGGGTTTGTAAGTACTCACCCCCACTTGGCTCCTTCTCCCCAAAATATAATCACTCCCCTGCTCACGTTCCTAAAGCATAGGCCCTAAGCCTCCTCTGCTCTGTGAAGCAAATACTTGTGAACCACCCGCCTATAAAACCAGCGGCCTCTGGGAGCTGGTGAATCTTTCAGTGCCAACATTCCCCCAGAAGACTGGCCTCCCTATCTTCTAGCCCCTAGTTAAAGAACTTGATCTGAGCAAGTTTCCTTTACTTCCAGCGAAAATCTGGGTTACTAGGGGGAGGGCAGTGGAGAATCTAATAAATCTTAGAATATAGTCCTTGGCTAAAGGGGAAAAAAAAAAACACCTACTTACTGGTGTCATGAAACAACTTTCCAGCTCTCTCTGAAGAGAGCCGGGTTCAGAAGTTACTATTGTATTCAAGCTGTATTAAATCAAGCTGTGAGAAGCACCGGGGTTATGCTTTTAAAGAATGCCCTGAGCCAATTCTATGTTTAAAGGGAAAAGGAAAAAGTTTCCAAGGCTTCCATAAATTCCAAGGAGAGGAAGTTTCAAACTTGGGTGTTCACAGTCCGTGGCCCCCACATGGAAACAGCTTGGTTTCATGTATTTGGTTTTACTGTTCAAACTTTAGGGTCTTTTAACTTTTTATTTTTACAGGGCTCAGAAGAAAAGGGAGAGGGAGCCATTTGCTCACCACATGCCAAAGAAAACCCCAGCACCTCCTTCAGAGGGCCTCTGCCTGAGACGACAGGGAGGCATGGCGTGGGGAGGGGACCCCCGGCTCCTGGCACACCCCAGGCCCAGCTCCTCCTGCCCGCTGGAGGCCAGGACTGCACGGCCAGCTGCTAATTAACTCGAGGAGATCAATTCAGGCCAGAGCTCTTGCAAGAAGAGCACGCAGACCGTCATTCAGCTGTGGCTGAGCTTCAGCCACCGGCAACAGGAGGAACAAAATGGAGAGTTTCCAAAAACAAGACGAGCCCCAGCCAAGACCCAAGGAATCCTAAATTTAGTCCCTGGGGAAGACGGCTGTGTCTGCTCAGCCGAGGCACCAGTGAGACCCAGCATCCCTTGGAAATGTCAACCAAAGCAAACAAGCCCTCCCAGACACCTCTGCCCTACGGCCTGTCTTCAAGATCACCCTCAGGCGGGAGGGGGGACAAGGACCTGGGTTTCCAGTCCCCACCCCCACCTCTCCAGGTGCTGCCCATCCAGGAGGTGGTCAAGGCAAGTGAGGTCCGTGCACCTGACAGGCGAGGACAGCGTCTCCCAAGAGGCAGGGGTGAGGCAAAACGGGCACAGCCAGTCCTGAGCATGAATCCAATACCGAGTTCTGCCGCTCAACACCCATGTGACTCAGAAGAGGGCACTTTCTCACTTGGAGCTCCAGTTTTACCATCTGCAAAATGGGATGAGAATGCCTACTTCAAAAACTCCTGAAAAGACACAAATGGAATTTTAAAATATGTGTGTGTATATACACGGATTAGTCACTCACACATGTATGTGCTTAGACATAGATGCATGTGTGTTAAAAAGAGACGGCCGCACCCCACACATATATAGTCACCAGCTGTTGTTTGTGGCGGCTCAGCACCCTTCCCCCATTTCCCGTCTGTAGTAGCAACACCCTGACAGTCCACCCCTCCCCTCCCCGCCCCTGTGACTGAAGCCAGCCTGACCTGTTCCCCAAGAGTTCCCAGATACCAGCTGAATCAGAACCACCAGGAATTAAACCCAGGTTATTTCTTGCATTTCTCCAAGTTATTCTCACACACAAGAGGAAGCTATAGGAACAGCTGAGAAACTCAGAATGCTCACGGCTGTGCGCTCCCCACCCGCACCCCAGCAAGCTGCAGGCGCAAAGGGTCTCAGGTTCCCAAAGGCTGTCAAGACAGGACCCCCTCCCAGATGCACAGTCCATAGGGTAGGGGGTAGGTCCTGAGGGACAGAGACCAGGCAGAGCTCTGAGCTGACCCCGTCAGTACTCAGCGTCACTCTGCAGGGCAGGTCAAGGGGATGAGGAAGAGCTCCAGACCCAGGCCTGCCTGAATCTGTTGGGGTCAAAGGGCAGGGAATGTCCACCTTCCCCAGGGACACCTTCTGCATAAGGAGGTCTCCACAGCAACCCTCCAGCCAGAGTCACTGAGCTCCCTGGGGAGTAGACAGGGGCAGAAAGACCCCAGGAAGATGGGTGGGGTCTGGGTGGTGCTGGAAGACAGACCTTTCCGTGGCAGGGAAGAGATGTCCAGAAAGGACTTTTCCTTGTTGGAGGGATCGATAATTAGTCATAAGGGCAGCTTTACTGAGCTCTTCATCTATTCCAGGCAACAGAGGTCCACATGCAACATCTTACCAAATTCACACACCTTGAGAGGGAAGCAGGCTCAGCTGCTAGTCCCATTCTACAGATGGGGAGATTGAGGCCTTAGAGAGATTAGGATATCACCTAAGGTTGCACAACTGCTAGATAATAGCCCCAGAATCTGATTCCAGAACCTACTTTTCTACTTTTCTTCTGTTTTCAATATTCTCTGGGTTCTACAGAGACTGTGGATCCGTCTCTGTCAGTACCAGAGACACACTCAAGCCCCACAGCTGTGTTATGTCTAAGCTGGTTAATAAGAGGAACCCCAGGGGTTCCACATTCAGGGGTAGGCTAGTTGGTGCACAGAGGATTTCTGTTTCTAGGAGTCCCATAGCAGATCCCCTGAGCCCTGAGCCCCAACCCCGACTCCCAAGCTAGAGCACAAAGGATACGGTGGGACCCAGCCTGTCTGCCAGCCCCTCAATTAACATGTGGTGGTTAACTGCAAAAATATCCACAATGGAAGCAACTTGGAAATGCCTTACTCCAGCTACCTGCCCCCAGTATTACAGGCAGAATAACTGAAGCCCAGAGAAGGAGAGGAGCTTGCCCAAAGCATATAGCAAAGCAGTTTCACTCTCCAAGTACTAACGGATGCCACTACCTGTCAGGCACCATGCTAGACTATGGAGCAGCCTGTTCCCTTGGAAGTGAGCAGTAACTCAACTGTCACAGGAACAAACTGCTAATGACCAATAGTGATGAGCACCCCAAGGACATGGCAGGAGTGTGACACACAGCTTGGAAGGAAATTAGTTCTGAGTGAGGCCTCAGCTGAGTCCTGAGGTGAGTGGGGAGAACCAGGGGAAGAGTCCTGGGAAGCGGCTCAGGCAGCAGGAACAGCACATGCAAAGGCCCTGAGGTGGGAGCATGAGGGGTGGCCAGGACAGAACGAATGAGGGGAATGGCAGTCAGGGATGAGAGGGGAAGGAACTGACACATTCCTCTAAGGGTCATGCGAAGTCACAGGAGAGGTTCAAGCAGAAGGATGTGATCTCATCAGGCACTGTAAAATCAGCCTGGCTGAAATATGGAAGACAAAGGCAGAGGCTTCCAGGGTCCTCCACATGCAATAGAACGGTGGCTTAGGACGAGACAAGGACCATGCCAAACACTGGATGAATCTGAGATCCATGTAGTCACAGGGCTGACAGAAAGCACCCGTCTGTCGGCTCTTTAGCAGAGGGAGCAGGGGTTAGGAATGACCCATGGTCCTGGCCAGAAGTGAAGGAGAGTGTAAGAGCAAGGCAGTAATTTTGGACAAGCAGTGTCAGGGTATGTGAGCATCAGTGAGGGAAGGAACGAGGCAGAGGCACCCAGGTCATCAGATTGCTCAGAACTCCCAAGGCCCCACCCAGCCCCCAATCGGTCCTGGCTGTGTGCTGACCTGCCTCTCCCCACGGGAGGAAGAGCCTGGCCTCTGTCTCCTAAGACAGAGTCTGGGTTTGATTGTGGAAGGCTACTGCCAGCAGTCCCCAGGCCGGAGCTCATGTCACTGGCAATTTCCAAGACCTTAAAAGGGACCTTTAATCCCATTATCTGTGTCGGGCAGCCAACGGGCAGCTCCTCCTTCCCCTTCCACATTCCCCGGTCCATACCTCCCTCTGAAGTCAGCCCCAGGGAGGAGATGCCCAGCACTGCCCTGACAGGTGGACACTCAGTTACCCGGGGGGGGCGGGGGGGGGTCTCTGCTGTGAGCCCAGCGCCCAGCAACCTCAGAAACCTGCCAGTGCCTGCCACAGTGCTAATATGGTTGGGGGGGCTGCGTGGCTCTGCCACTGTCTAGGCACAGCCCGCAGAGCACAGATGCCACAGCTCTCTAGGCAGTACATGTCCCAGACAGAGGAGCTGAGGCTAACAAATTCCAGGTGGGCAAGTCCTACCCTGTTCTACTCCAAAAGTCGAGCTTATTACAATACATGACAAAAAATAATGACCGTCCTATATCTCGCCTGCTTTCCCCAAGCAAGGTATGGAGCTAAGTGTCATCTACAAAACAGCCACAGGGGCTAAGAGTACCATTTTTACTCCTGTTTTACAGATGAGGAAACACAAGCGCTCAGCCAAAGGTCACACAGCTAATAAGTGGCAGAGCAGCCTCTGATCAGGCCTGGCTGTTCTGCGGCTGGGGCAGTATGTCTCATTTGTCATTGTCCCCCCACCCCTCACGGAGCCTATTTAGATGTTTATTTTTCCTAATCACCCCACTGGGAACTTTTAATGCCACAGATATTCTATGTATCTGTATGTATCTGTTTATATACAATTCATACAAAAAAGAATTTGACTTTATTTTTGGCACCCCCAAAGCAAGTTTTGCCTGCTTGGGGACAATATCACCCTCACTAAAATGAAGTCTTGAGTTAAGAGCAGTGCTGACAGGAACAGAATACAAACTATTTATGTCATTTTAAATTTTCTAGTAGCCACATTAAAAAAAAGTGAAATTAATTTTTAAAATGTTATTTAGGCCAATATATCCAAAATATTGACATTTTGAAATATTATTATTTACGTGAAAAAAATTAATTATTAATTGGAAATTTTACATTCTTTTTTGTCCCACACTAAGACTTGGAAATCCCTTGGGTATTCACAACCTAGACGAGCCATCTTTCAAATGCTCAAAAGTTGCTGAGGCTAGAGGAGCCCCCTGGGCTCTAACCACTTTGCTAAAGCATCTTATCCTCACCAAAGGTCCTGGAAAGCAAGCTCTCAGGGATTCTGTCCATCCGAGGGACACTTCAGAGAGTCCCTTCCACCCCTAAACAGTGGGTTCTTCTTAACAGGCTCTTCAGACCACACTAAGAAGCTGACAGGGAGCCACAGATGAAGAACTAGCCTCTGGCCTCCAGCAGCTTATAACCTAAAGAGGAGAAGGGGAGTGAAATATTTAATAAACCCCACTGCATGCCAGACCCTGAGGCTTCCCACCCATTCTTTTTTTTTTTTTTTTTGTTTGTTTGTTTGTTTTAAGAGACAAGGTCTTGCTATGTCACCCAGGCTGACATGCAGTGGCCTAAGCACAGTTCACTGCAACTTCAGACTCCCAAGCTCAAGTGATCCTTCCATCCCAGTCTCTTGAGTAGCTGGGACTAGCAGTGCACGCCACTGTATTCAGCTAATTTTTTTTGTTTTTTTGTAGAGATAGGGTCTTGCTTTGTTACCCAAACTGGTCTCAAACTCCTTGGCTCAAGCCATCCTTCCACCTTGGCCTCCCAAAGTGCTAGGACTACAAGTGGGAGCCACTGCCTGGCCCCATTATCTTTTAATCCTCATACTCCCCCTAGGAAATGGGTTCTATTATTACTATCCCATTTTATTGATGAGGATACTGAGGCTCGAGCCACTATCTTGCCCAGGCCTCACCTATGTGAATTGGCCAACCCAGGGCCAAGCAACGTGAAGGCTTTTAAGAATAAGGAAGGCAGCTTCAGGGAAGGCTTCAGAGCGGGAGTGTGACGAGGGGAAGAAGGAAGCAGAGTTCCAAGGATAAAAATAGGACATGTGTATGTACGGGGAGTGCGGAAGTAATGGGTGTATTCCCAATGGACAGAACTGTACAAACAGAACCTCGGAGTGAGGAGAAAGAGACAGGACTTTGGGGCAGTAAGATGCCTTAGCCCAAAAGCTCATGTGCTGGGCATGGTGCAGGAAGAGTCCAAGTTCACTCACCTACTCATGGAAAAGCACCCATTACCCAGCCCACACGCCACAATGCCAGTGGAATCTAACTTCCCAAAATATTTATCAGAAAACTCTGGGCACCAGACTCCATTCTGTAAACTTGGATGCCATTCCAAAGCTGAAACGACAGATCTCCCGGAGAACAAGATAAACTCTCCCTCACATTCTAAATAATGAAAGGGAGGTGGGGAAGTGAAGGAAATAAATCAACCTTCTCCAACCTCCCAACTTAAAAGGGATTATGGTCAGAGGCAAGAAGGGAGCAAGGAAGCCGAATCCTTATCAGGCACACGGCCACTCCAGACACAAACAAAACTTCTGGCAGGCACTCCTCTTCCACATCAGGGGAGGGAAGAGAACCAAGTCTCAATCCGCAAAGGTCAAACCCATCCACCTTGAGGATAATCAAGCCAATATTTTTGTCCTGATTTCCAGGTGAGAACAGTCCCCACCATGAACTGAGGTGCTGACTAGAGTTTAAGGAATGAGGCCCATAACCGTCCAACTTGCTAGGACGGCCCTGATTTCAAATCTCCCACCATGCCCGCCCACTGCACTCAAAGGCACAAGCCAAGGAAGCCTCAGGATGAGCTGGTTCAGGAATGTGGATGGAGGAAGGCCAGTCTCCCTGACTCCCGACAGTCACGGAGGACACCACGGACTGAGTCCACCAGTAAGTGCTGGACGCAGATCATCTCACTTATCACTCAGGACAAGCCCAGGAGGCAGGTACTGCTGCTGTCCCAAATTTACAAACAGAAAAGCCAGAGTCACATGAGTGGTGAAGGGCAGAGCCAGCTCTGATCCAGACTTCCTGGATCCCCGCTGTGGCCCCACATGCTGGTGTACCACCCCCAGTCTCTTCCCCTCTCTGCCACGCTGCCCCGGTTGAAGCCCAGTGCTGACCACCTCCCCTCTCTGCTCAGGACCTTAGGCTTCCTTCTAGCTACAAACTAAGCCCCAAATACCCAGGGAGGGTTAAGAGCAGGTGGGCTGAAGCTCAGGCCCCCACCCCCACACACCCACACCTCCCAGAGTCATCTCGTGTCACCCACTCCCACCTTCGGAAATGTGGCCCAGCTTCTCAAACAGCCCATCCAAAAAGCGGGTTTTCTAGCATAATATTTTCCTCCCACAAAATGTGAGAATAAAGGGTTCTTTGCTTGTCTCCTGAAATAACTGGCTCTCACCATAAAGCAATCTTCTGCCCAGTAAAAATATTTCTGTAAAACTTGGTAACTCTATCTGCGGTTCCTTTTCTGAAAGTCAAAAATCTTGGAGAGTGAAATATGGCAGAGGCAGACTTCACGACAGGCTCATGAAGTCATGTCTACCCAAGACATTCCCTCCTTAATGCTGTAATTAATTTGCTGTTAACCACAAGGGCTTTGTGTCTTAATACACTCAAAGCAGAGCCCCAGTTCACATTTCTACCAGAACAATACCCACCGCCTTGGACCTGGTGTCCAGCCAGGTGGGTAGCACAGCCATGGCTGGGATCAGGGGCTGGAAAGGACTCAGTTGAGATGGGGGAACTGCTTCAAAGGGCTCATAATACACAAAGGAGCTGTCACCTGTGGCCTGTCCTTGGCCAGGGAGGAGTGTCCCAAGATAAGAGTGTAAAAGCACTCACTACTAACGGAACTAACTACTAACTCTGAGATACCTAGATAAGCCAGTGAAACCTCTCTCTAGGGCTCACATTTTCCATCTGCAAATGCAGAATTACCATCTCAGGGGAACTCCTAAGTAGACCAATGAGATGTCCTCTCTGAACCTCTTCACACACCCATCAGCAATTGAGCCCCCACTGGGTGCTGATTTAGGTCCCAAAGAGATGGCAGTGAGCTTACTGGGAATCCTCCAGAATTTATCAGCAGCTACAGAGGCCTTAAAGGACCACCAAGTATATTTACGGAGGGCTTACTATACACTAAGCCTTAAGTAGCCATGTGCATCATTCATTTAACCCTTGAGACAACTCCAAGGGGAGAACATTCAGTTCCTTATTTTACAGTAAGGAAATCAAGACCCACCATTAACACCACTCAGTATAAACCCAGGTCTGATGCCCAGGTCCGAAGCTCTGTGCCCCTTTTGAATTAGAAGATCCACACCTTAAATAACATGATGAGGTAGGGAAAAAAGCCATACGGTCTAAGACAAGAGTTCTAAATCTAGGGGCTATGAATCTGATGGGTCCCCTGAAAAATGAAGTTAAGGATGTGGGACCATTTATCTGGGCAGAGTGACCATGAGATTCCGTGGATTCCCCCAAAAGCCTTGTTACTCACCTCCTGAGGGTTAAGAACCATTGACCTGTGATCACCATGGAGAGGCTAGGAGCTTGAAAGGAGGGCTGTGACCCAGGTGGCCTGCACAGAGGAGCCAGCAAACCACCCAGGCTCTTCCACGATCCAATTGCAATGAGTAGTTCTCCCCAGTAGTCAGCTACTTAACCACCCTCCTCCGAAAGCTGCATCCCTCCTAGATTTTGTAGATATCAGAAAGAGTTTAAAACCTCTAGCTTCGCCAGAAAAATAAGAGAACCACATCTGGGGCTGAAAGCAGGGTGCAAAGCATATACTATGTACATGTGCATGAGAGAAATGCACGCCGCTGATTTAACGTCCACTGTAACCAAATGGCCACAGATGATCCAAACCCCCAACAGGGTATCAGTGCAATGACTTATGGCCCATCCTTAGATGGGAAGGTTCGACAGAAGAACAATCAGGTTATGCCTCCAGATACAGAACGATTTCCAAGATACACTGTGAAGTGGAAATAGCAAGGGGCGGAACCGGATGTGCAGCACGCAGCTGAAGTTCAAAGAAAGCATTTAAAGTCTAGATCACATTTGTATGGTTCCCACTTAAATGAATTTCTCAATTAAACTACAAGTACCAATGCTTCCCAGGCTGGCCAAGAGGGCTCTTCTACTGTCCAAGCTGGGATAAGCATGTACAAACCCAGAGCACAGCCGGAAGCATCTCAAGGAACCTGGAACCACAGACCCCTCTAAGGAGCAGAGCTGGGAGACAGAGGTGGGACCTCTGCCCACCCGTTAGTACTATCCTGGATTTTCTAATTTTTCCCCCCATGTGCATGACTTAATAAGGGTGAAGACCCTTTATGAAGGGCAGGGGAGAAGCAAGCAGAGGTTCTCCTCAAAGGCACAGAGCAACAGGGCTCTGTGAACGGAGGTGAGGATTGGAGGGACAGGCCCAGAAGCCCTTGCCCGGCCACAGCTGTGTGCCCTCTGGCCAAGCTGCCAGGCGAGCTGAGCCTCATCCACCTGGCATGCACAATGTTCTTTGCGCATCTGCAATGTGCCAAGCGATGCAAAAGGCCCTGAGATACAACAGTAAGTCGCTCAGAACCTGCCCCAGGGCCTCAGTTTCCCCATAGTCATAACATTGATCCTGAACAGGTTTCTGTGGGGAATAAATGCCAGACAGATCACCGTGAGGAAGGCTTTGCAAGCCATTAAGCCCTGGATAAACGCTGGCTGGGGAATGCGGGCCCAGATTTCACATACCCCACTGCAGAAGGCCACTGCACTGAAGCTGAGGAAGCTGCGGGAAGAGTGTGGCTCCAGGTTGTGGGTGGATGGAGAAAGGCCCACCTCTTGGATTCCCCACAATCACCATCAACATCAGGGGCTGAGTAAATGGGCAAGCGCTTGACATAGATGATCTCACTTAATCCTCATGACGAGCCCCAGCTGCTGCCTCCAGCCCAACAGAGTTTGCCTTCCAGTGCCCCAGACCCCAGCTAAGGCAACATGTCCTCATCCAAGGACCCCAGAAGCAGCTGCTAAGTAGTACCTCCGGGGCTGAGAAGCCCCCAATTTGTGGCATCATGAGAAGGTGCTCTGATCCACGCATCTGGAATGAAGGCCTCAGTCATTCCCAACCATGACCCAACTGTGACAGTGGCGGTGGCCAGAGGGGACTATATCCCACCAAGATTGAACTAAGATTCCAAGGAGCACACTCTGGACGGGTTCCAAAGGGGCTGCACCAGTGCATCCCATGGAGGGGGCACCCTTCCCACCAGCACCTGCTGTAAATATCTCCTTCCACCCTCCCCTGGGATGGGGACAGCCCACCGTGCTGGGCCACGGGGTCTTCTCCCTCAGTCCAGAGCTGTGCTGTACACTGCTAGGGCCACTATCCTCATGGGACTATTTACATTTATATTTAAATTCACTCCAATAAGATAGAACTTAAAATTCAGTTCCTGAGTTGCAACAGCCACATTCCAAGTGGCTCAACAGCCACAAGTGGCTCAACAGCCACAAGTGGTTGGCAGGTACCATGCTGACAACGCAGACACAACATTCCTACCATCAGTCTAGAGGTCCTCTCACTACCTCCTCTCCCTTCCAGAGCTACAAGGAGGTGACTGCCAGCCCTTTAAAGAGAGTCCAGATGTCAATAACTGTCAGTAAAACTCTAAACCCACCTGCTGGTGTGAGTAGCCACAGACCCAGGAAAGTGGGGAGAGGAGACAGAACCCCAACTGAGAGCTTGTCCCAAGGCAGGAATTGCGATGGCTCCTCTGCACAGCCCTCATTTGCTCCCACTACTCTACAGCCCTCCCCATCCCTCCTCCTTTCCCTCCCCTTTCCTTCAGGGCCCAGGCAGCCCAGCTATCACCCAAGAGGTCCAGGTGTGGGTGGTCCTCAGGCCACACTCTGGGTCCTTCCCAGCCCACACCCCCCTCCAGCTATCATCTTCCCTCTCCACCCTTTCCGGTGAAGCTTCTCCACACAGTTGTCTGCATGACTGTTTCCTCATCACTCGTTCACTTTTAAAATACATTGGCTTTTTGAAAAATACACAAAATAGTCACTTTTTTGTAAAAAGTCAAACTATGTAGAAATGTACAACATGAAAAGTGAAATTCTCGGGGCGGTGCCTGTGGCTCAAGGAGGAGGGCGCCGGCCTCATATGCCAGAGGGGGCAGGTTCAAACCCAGCCCTGGCCAAAAACTGCAAACAAAAAAAAAAAAGTGAAATTCTCTACTCCTCAGGGAAAGTCTCTGATGATGTTCCTTCCAGATCTTTCTCTATGCACCTGTGAATATACAGAGACACAGACCCAAGTAGGCTTTTGTACACTGCAAGGAACGGAACCACAGATCCTGGTTTGTACTTGCTCTGCTCACTCAGAAGTGCTCAGGGGTTACCTTGGGCTTCCTGCCAGCCCCTGCTCTGACCAGTTGTACAGAGCTCCTCGAAAGGGTTCCACCACTGTTAACTTGTCCCTTAGTGATAGATATGATAGATAGGTAGATTTCTCATTCTTTCAAATAATGCAACCACGAATGTCCTTGAAAGCCTGTGCTCCTGCTCACAGCCATGTGTCTCAGTCCCTTCATGACCTGCCCAAGTGACATTTGCTGTCACTTTATCAAGACAGCTCCTGCCAAACCCAGAAGTGGCCACCAGGACCCTAAACCCAACGCGGACACCTCTCAGCCCTTTTTTAAAAACCCCTCCTCACAGCAGCTTTCCCTGCAGGAGAGCACGCTGATGGTAGACTACACCTGCTGCAGTCCCCACCCCTAAATCTGTCCTGAACCCATGACTTATGTTAAGGAAGAAAATGTACTGATGCTAATTCCAGGCCCAAACCTAAGAAGTCTTGGCAGTTTCCCGTTTTTTGTACTCATAGGGAAGCCAGCCATCAAGTAAATCTGATTACTCCAATACCACCATACTGTGAGGAAGCCCAAGGTAACCACGAGGTGAGGCCACCTAGGAGCAAACCAGGTAGAGCTGCTACAGTCAGGCCCCAGACATTTGAGCCATACCCCAGCTATGCCACAAGTAGCCACAGACAAGCTGCCCCCGCCACGCTCTGTCCAAATTGCATACTCTTAAGCAAGTCATCACGTGACTACAGTACTATGTTTTAGACTTTTTTTTCTCACAGCAGTAGAAACGCATCTTCCTTTCTTTTGATACATTTCTGGGAAGAGGAAGCAAAGGCCAAGACAGGTCACAACAGATACCCAATAGCTAAGGTGAGGCCGCCCACAGGCTCAGGACTTCCCACAGTGCCCTGTCCAGTCTCCAAAGACTCAGCCACCTTTTCCTCCCGAGACGTAGCTGCTGTTATCCAGGCTCAGGTGAGAGGCTGTGGGACCCCACGAAGGACTCCTCACTCTCTTTATCCACCACGCAAACAGAGAGGGTCAGCAAGAAAGCACCCACAGCAGTCCTAGGGCATCTGCCTCGTTCAAAAAGTCAACAAACCAAAAGGTTCTGAAGCCAAGAGAGAAAAAACCCAGACCCAAAGAGATCGGGAATTTCCCACAGTCAGACCACAAGTGAGGATGAGCACCAGGGCTTGAAACCAGGCACTGGGGGTCAGGCCTGCACCTGCAGTGACCCCACCAGTGTTTTCCTAACAGTTTGATGGTGACCTCTATGAGTTTGAGTACAGGAGTGTATGTACCCACATATATGTGTCTTTTTAAAAACTAAAATAATAAGTTACATAAAATAATATTTACTCCTGCTTATGTGATGTTTCCTCATGTCTCAACTCTTCTATTTCTTTTTTTAAAATGCTGGTCACTAAATTGATTACTGTTACATACAATTTTTTAAAAACCCCAAAACCCTTCTATATTGACTTAAGATGGCTCTAAAATGAGACTGACCTGACTTTGAACCTTTCTGGAGCAAGTTCCACTTCCAAGTCCCAGTGGCCTCAGTTTCCCTCTGGGTAAAATGGAGATAAGGACACCTACCCCACAAAGGTGCTATGACAAGTGAGCAGTGTGGACAGTGCATGGTCCAGGGCCTGGCCCACAGCAGAGGTGCTGTACAGGGCAGGATGCTATTATCTGCTCCCCCTCCTCCTCCTTGTCCCCAGCCCCTCTAGCTGCTGCACCCCTTCCCCCTCCCCTCCCCCTCCAGGCTGCTGCACCCATAGCACAGGGCCATGCACAGCGGCTTTGTACAGACATATTGAGTCCAAGCCACAGACACCGACAGAGGCACCACCCAGCACTGACCAAGGCAGGGGGCACCTGCAGACTTCCCAAGGCTGGGGAGCAAGAATAGAAAGCTACTGGAAAGGCACCCTGGCTGCTGGCCTGTGGTAGTTTGCTTCCAACATCTTTTTGCCTTTGAAAGGAGAAAGAAGGGTAAAGCAAGGAAGTCGAGGTCAAAATCCACCCTGTAACAAGGCTCCCTCTGGAAGCCAAGCGAGGAGGAGTGCGACACCATTAACCAGCACCCTGAAGCCCACTCAGTGGAGCCACAAGGAGGCCCCCCAGCCCACACAGCCTTCTGAAGTTAGACAAACATCCTCAGGCCTGAGCCCATTTGGGAGGCCATGGCCTGAGGGCAGACAGGCCCATCCTGCTACCAGGGGCTCTTTATGCTCAGCCTCCACCCTCCCCAGGGCCCAGCTCCAACTCAAGGCCGGGGGCTTGGGCAGCACGCTCAGCTCAGCTCCAACTTCAGGAGGACACTATTTCTTGTAACTATTTCTGTGCTCCTCCCTATCTCCTCCCACCTGGCCAGAAAGGAGAGAAGCTGGAATCTCCAGATGTTAATAAAGTCTAGCTGGCAAAGAGAAGGATTCAGGATGCGTAGCAGCGGATAGCAGCACCCCTCCCCCAAAAGACACTCTCCACACCACAGGCTTCTGTCCTAACACCTCAGAGACTGGAACCTGGCCTGATGTCAGATACGGAACAGTGGGATGGAGAATCTCCCTGGGTGCTGGTCACCCTGCCTCCTGGGACAGAGACTCTCCCTGGGCAATGGTCACCCTGCCTCCTAGGATGGAGACTCTCCCTGGGCACTGGTCACCCTGCCTCCTGGGATGGAGACTTCCTGGGGCTGGTCACTGTGTCTCCTGGGATAGAGACTCTCCCTGGGTAATGGTCACTGCCTTCTGGGTTGGAGACTCCTGGCCTTCACGCTTTCTGTGCCCTTTGCCTAGGATGCTTTTAATAAGCCCTCCATCTTCTGGGTCTCAGTAACTCCTATGTCACCCCCAATCCAAAACAGAATCCCTCCACCTCTCCTTCCCCATGCCCCCTGTTTTTTTCTTTCACCATACTTAGCACCTCTCTGGCTGATCATCAGCAAACAACACTAGAAAGCTGCAAAAGAAGAGATGACATCTACTTTATTCCCCAATTTGATAAACTCCTTTCACCCTTAGCATGACTCCATAAGGCAGACACTATTATTCGACCCATTCCACAAATGTGAAAACTGAGGACTGGAAATGAGCAATGTATTGGGCACATGGAACTCAGACCCAGGGGCTCTGGTTCTACAAGCTCTAATTATACGTCTAACCACTTCCACACACACATGCTGGTCTTAGGTACAAAGTCACCCAACCCACATCTTCACTGTACTTACCCTGCTCACCCCTCCCCACACTGTCCTCCCTCCAAACTGAAACATATCCACAGTTCACTGCTTTTCCATCTCAAATGCATCCTGAATCCAGCTCTCCCAGCTGGGTGAGTGACATTAACTTGCTGAGCCTGTCTCCTCATCCATACTATAGAGGAATAATACATAAGCAGTTATAAGGATTCAACCAAAGAACACATGTACTTAGCCCATAACAGGCACTAATATGTACTATTATCACTAACATATTAACATCCCACTACCACCATCATCAAAATCCCATAGGTCAAATTCGGCAATCACAAAGCAGGGTGTACTTACTACAGGCCACATCCAGACATCTGGGGTCACCCAAAAAGAGTTTTCTCAAAATATTAATGGGTAGAAAATAATTTTTTAAATTGGGAAGGTTTCACATAAAAATTCAGACAGCTGGATTCTCTTAATGATCAGGTGAGCTTGGCAACAGCAGACATGTTCCCATATGGCAGGAGTCAGCTGGGGCTGAGTGGCACTGGCCCCTTGAGGCCAGATGTGTGTCCCCCAGGGTGCTCCAGTCCCTACCTCTCCCAGATGTCTCTCACTCAGCCTGCCTCATTCTTTAATATGACCTCTCTGGATGCTGAAGGTCCTTAAGTTTCTGACCCTGATCTCAGTCTGAATATCCTTCAAAGTCCTACTCATACACCTCCTTCAAAAAGCCACTAGTTCTCCATAGCCCTGCGCCTCTCTGATGGTTTTATGGTTTTTAATAATTAAGTAGTACTGAGCACTTACTACATGCCAGGCAGTTTGAATCTTCACAACCACCTTAGGAGGCAGGTATGATCAACATCCCTGCGTTACAGATGAGGACACTGAGGCGCAGAGGTGATTCCTCTATGGCCTCCCCACCCCCACCCTCCTCTGGGCTGCTCTGCGCCCCAGGATGCTGACATCTGCAGACCAGTTCCCCGGGGCTGCCCCGCCTGCTGGCCTCTGGGAGGCCCTGGCAAGAAACTGGGGAATGGGAAGAGAGGTTGAGGTATTTCTTCCCTGCCCCTCACTTGCTCTATTCTGTATCTCTGACTATAGTTTATCCTCCATGTGGATAGCTCCTGCCTGGCCCCACACCCTCAAGCCTCAGCTGTAGCTCCCAGGAGGACCCAGTAACAGTATTTCCTCCCCTGGCCCTTTCGGCCCTAAGAACAGTACTAACAGCTTCCCACCCTGCTAGTCCTCGGGTGCCTCAACCCCTGTGAGGGTTCCCTCAGGCCCTCTGACACTTCTAGAAGTCTTTTCATTTAAACTACCCAGAGTGGACCTATTTTCAGCCAGACCAACCCACCACCTGCTGACACCGCCATTCAGCACCCTACCAAAGGGCCCCACTGAGAGAACGGCGCAGCCAGGAGTCAAACCCTGGACACCAGGCTCCAGAGGCCCTGCTCTCTAATCTTACATCCTCTTCTGTCTCTCCTTGTCCCTTGCCTGCTTGCACCCTCCTTAAGATGCCCCCCATCAAGTGTCCCCCAAAGCACTCAGCATACTGCCCGGCTCAGTGCAGACATTCCAGAAACTCTCTGAGCCTGCAGAACATAGTCTATCCCTTGATTCCTCTTTATCCTCCGAAGTATTTTTACAACTGAGAGTCCCTCCCTACATTCCTCCTGCCCTGCATGGAAGGTTACCCTCCAACACACAGCCTGCCACTTGCCTCCCCTCTAGACAAAGACCAAGTTCCACAGCTCGGCTGAGAAGCCTGCAGACCCTGCTTCAGCCACATGAACCACTACTAGCATCTCACACAAACTGCCTTCCCTACATCACTCCACGAGCCACTGGTCCATCTACCAAACACTCACACCTCCATCACATAGTTTGGGTCTCAGCTTTTCCAGGTAGCACTCCCTGCTCTAGACTCTCCGAGGCCCCAGAGGGGACACCCCTTCCCTTCCCTCAGCAGCATTTTCACTGCTTGGTGTCTCTCCGCCCAAACTATGAGCCAGTCTGACTTACAAGCATTCTCACAAAGTTCCAGAGTAAAACATCAGTGCATCAAATACTGCCACATTTTTAAAAAGGAGTCTGTCACGACCAAGAAGGATTTTGTTTCAGAACACAAAGGCTAAATACTAAAAAAGCTAAGAACGTAAATCAAGCATACAAGTCATACATCCCATCAGCAACAAATGGGCCATTCCAGCAACCAGCTGGAATTTGACAAAATTCAAAACTTATTCCTGCTTTTACAAATCTTAGCAAGCTAGGGGTGGAAGAAAGCTTTCCTAACTACATAAACAACAAATATCGTTACTCAATGGTATTAAACAGAGTACAGGAGAGTCTCACCAATGCAATAAGAGAAGAAAAATGACGAGCGGCAATGACGAGAGCTCGGTTCCACTAACTCTAACTTCTGAGAGGCAGGACCCGTGTCCTGGTCCTTATAGTTTCCAGACTCTTAAGCGCAGTGCTTGAAATAGAGACAGCAGTCAAGTATTTCTTGAATGAACAGCCATCCACATGAGTTCTGATCCCTAATACACGTTCTCAAAACAACCAGGACTTTTTTGAGGCACCTATCACAACTTAAACCGAACAATTTAGTTTATAAAAATATTTATCCTACTAGATCATAAGTTTTGTGAAAAAAGGACTACACTCTTATTTACAGAGCAAACATATATCTGGCCTAAAGTAGGTGCTCAACACGCACAGCAGACGCATGGGTGACTTGAGTACACCACATTCAATAGACAGTGAAATCATGATTTTACCCTACTGCTCAGCTGGAGAGTTCTAAGCCCACAGACGGGCGGGAGGTACCTTTGACTGACGCCACGCCACCATGAAGCCCACCCTGGGTCCACTGAAAAGTGTCAGCCACACACAAGGCCACACACACATAGCCCATGTGGCCCAACAAGTACAGTGGAGCCCAGTCCAAACCCTCAGAGCCCTCTGAACACACACCCAGGACCCATGCCAGTGGGCTCAACCACACTGGCCAGAGCCTGTGGGCGCCTGCGGCCGTGAGGCTAAGGGTGACCTCAGGGGAGGGACCTGAGGCTTTCCTCTCACAGCCCCATGACTGCTGCCCACATGGATAAACAGGCTCCTCTGCCTTCCCAGGAAGCTATCAAAGAATTACTTATGTCTCTGGAAGTGCTTGTTTAGAGAAGGTTCTCCACCCCACCTGGGCTTGGCAGCAGCAGCAACATCACCAGGCTGCCCTTCAGGGAGTGATCGGGCTCTGATCCAGCCCCTGAAGGAGCTGGGCCATTCTTCATGCAGAAAGGCTGAAGCCGTAAAGGGGCAGGCAGCTTCCCAGGATAAATGGAGCAGGGTGACATCAAAGTCTTCCTTCCAGATTAAACAACTGAGGCCTTCAGCTCTCCCTGGCGTTTCTTCCAGGATATTCTGGGCTCCTGCCTCAGTTCTCCCTCCGATGGAATGGCAGATATTTTGTTTGTGAGAGACTGGATTTTTTTCCTTCCTCGGGGAGAGGAGGAGAGGGAGGGGGAGAGGAGAAGGGAGGGGGAGGGAGGAGGGAGGAAGAGAAAGAATGTCTGTGAGAGACAAGAGCCACTAAAGGAACATGTGTGAGGAGAGGGAAGTCGGGAGGCAGCCGGAAGTGCCTGCTCTGGAATCCAACGAGTGACCTAAAAATTCCAAAGTTTCTACCCCAAAGCCCATTGTGAATCCACAGCTACCTAACGTGGCTGCAGGAACCCAGGGGCTGGGGGACTCTGGGGCACCTGACTCTCCAGTGGACCCTGCACTAGCCCCTCGACCACAGACAGAGTGACCACAGTCACTCTGCACACCCTTTCTCGGACAGCTCTGGTAAGCCAGCACAAGGGGTGGTTTTTCCCACTGCTGGGGATGGCTCGTCACTGCCTCTTGTCCCCTGGCCCTTGAGCAGCCAATCCCTCCTCTCAGGTCCTCCATACTCACCACAGTGAGCCTTGAGCTCCACAGCTGACCTCCTCCAACATCACAGTGGGGCCACCATGGCTGGGTGATGCTGTCAAGTCCCCGTTATGCCACCAGGGCAGCACACTGACTGCCTACGCTTCTCCACCCACACCTGTCCAGGGGGACAGGGAGCTAAAACATGGCCACCAAGATGTGGGGCTTTCCAGGAAGAACTTCCAGTCCCCACAGGCTGCAAAGCCACTTGAGGCCCACAGTCCCTTTCAACCACCTGGCCCAATTTCACACGGAGGCCTCCTCCCAAGCCCAACCACCCTCTCTCCCAAGGGCAGCAGCAAGCCTGGGGCCTTGGCAGCCCGGGGTTCTCTAGCACATCCTGCCCAGGGTCAGAGCCCGCAATCGTGCCTGGGCGCTTGCTGCTTCATCACCATTGTCAGGCTGCAAGCCACAGGCGGACGGGGACAATGTCTCCTTCATTCTCTGCTGTACCCCCGGTCCCAGCACAGTGAGGGAATTGCTAATTAATAATGAACAACAATTCAATATTGAGAATAAGTCAATCACAGTAATTAATTAAGCCAAGCACTTGAAAGAAAAGGCCTGGTTCTACTCTCCCACTCTGGACAGTGGGTCTTGGAAGAAGGAATAAAGGGGAGAAGCTGATGGGGCAGAGGGACTCAGGAAAGGGAGGGTGGAGTGGTGACCTCATCTTCTTTCTTTCCTTCCTTCCTTTCTTTCCTTATATCCATCCATCACTTGAAGCATGGGAAGTGCCTACTCTGTGCCCTGGGGAAGCCCCAGGGAAGAATTTTGACTCAGAAAGTGATCCTTTTGTTGTCACATTTCGGCCTTGATGTTTTCAGCTTGCAAGAGGACAATTTGGTCCCTGAGAGGACGTCTGAGCGTCCTGGTATAAATAGGAACACTGTCTATCCTTCCATCCCCACCCGGCCTCCTCACTTCCAACATCCTCACTGGACAAGAGAAGGAAACATCCCCCAAGTTCTAGGACCTTGCAGGACACACACTGGATGCCTCCTGGATTAGACTGTCCCTGGATTTCCTACCAAAACGTGAATAGCATCTATTCCCTGAATTCTTGGGAACAGATCACATACACAGCCTGGCTCACGCAGATCCAGCCACCTTTTCTAAGAAGAAAGTTTCAAAGGGAGGCCAAGATACTCCTCAAAGTCTGTGCCAGAGACCACATCTTAAAGATGCATTAAAGTGTTAAGAAGGTGATGTCTTTGCCACCCACCCATCCTGAGGGACATAGACCCACGGAAAATTAGAAGTCCTACCTGGTACTCTGCCCAACTCAAGCTGTCCTGGTCTCTGCCTCCCATTCCCCACGAGGAAAGAAAGCATCCAGGCTGGCTATGAAGCGGCCCTGGGTGCCTGTGGGCAGGGACTCTCCATGGAGAACTCAAAGACACCGGTGAGCAGAGGCCCAAACGCCTCCACCCTGAGCCCTTCCCCAAAACAAATCATCTTTTAATTCTGAAACACCAAATATTTATGCTCTACCTCAAATGTCAAGTCCACCTCCCAGCACATAGCTTTGAAACCACGTAAAGAAGCCTAACACTTTCCATATTGTGAAGACATGGAGCCTTTTAATTGTGCCAACTGGTATCATTCAAGGGTAATTCCCTTGGAATCTGGCACTCGGTCAGCAGCAGCTGGGCCAGCCTCCAAGCCTGTCACCCAGCTCCACGCGTCCCGCAAGCTCCAATAGGGCCTGCACCCTCCTAATCTTCCCTAAATATCAAAATGCACTAGGTGTCCCCTAATCAAATTACCAAACTGCCTGGCAGCCGCCTTTGATCCAGAGGCAGACTCGCCTGCACCAAGGCAGCTCAGCTATAAAAGAACAAAAGGGTCAACCCAAGGGGTGGGGGTGGGAGGGTGGGGAGGGGACTGTTTTAAATCTGGCTATGCACATTCACATATGCACACACGCCCCCAGGAGTGTGTATGGAAGAACACAGGTCCTGCCTTTCCGACTGTTTTCTTACCTGCCACCTGCATCCATTATGCTATTCCCTCCATCTATTAAGGTTTATATTCATTACGTTCTATTTTTCACTGGTTTCCCCTGTAACTGCCTGTTGCTGCAAATGTTCCCAGTGTCTCCAAGATCACTGTGTTTAGCCGCCTTCCTTGACTCTGTCTGGTAAATGCAGGGCACTCAGTTTACTGGTCTTCATTCACATTGCTGGTAAGACTCCCAGGAGCTCACACTCCCTTGGATTTCACCATGGCCCCATGGAAAGGGCAGAAGCTCAGGCTTCAGCCTATGTCCTTCCACGTAAGGGGTGAGGAGCAGAGAGCCTCTGGCCCTACCACTCCCTGCTCGGGAGCCCCAATTTCCACCTCTACAACAAATGCCTCAGTGAACCTCCCAATAACTTCCATCCCAGGTTTTACTCTCTTTGAAGAATTATCTGCCATAATCCTGCCAGAGATGAGGATATTATTATACCCATTTTGTAGATGAGCTAACGGAGGTAGCCGAAGATAAAATAACTTGCACAAGGCAACAACGAATCATGACAGAGCCTGACCTCATTTATGTCTGTATTTAAGACTGCAGGCTTACTTTAATGTCTGTGTGGTCACCCTCTCACACCCTAGGACAGTGGTTCTCAACCTTCCTAATGCCACGGCCCTTTAATACATATCCTGTGAGTCTCCACCTAGGAAAATTGCTGCCCTAGGACCTCGCATTCAACTCGGACCCACCCAGAACATTTATCAAGCTTCTCCAACCCTGTCAGGGAGGAGGAAGGCAAGCAGGTGCGCTGCCTGCCCCTTACCAGCTCATCTCAAAGCACTGGGCAGCTGATCGGCGCACCAGCTCTCCAGGAATTAGCGCAAGGCAGCACCTTCTCAAGGCTCTGGGACAGGGCTTCTCCACACAACTTCCCTTCTCCTAGAAAGTGCTCCAGAAAGGGAGAAAAACACAGTCTGCACCAGCTGGCTGTCAGCTTTAGCAGGTTACAGGGAAGCTTAAGATAAATGTAAACAAAGTGCTGCACACATAATAAACAGTAATCATCATTGCAATAACAATGATGCCTGTTGTCCCCAGCCACCTTGGTGACAGGCCAGGTAAAGGACTAGAGAAAGAGGGCATCCCCCAAATGGGCATAGCACTGGTTGGAGGATTCCTGCCAGCCCCGGGGCCCCTGCAGACCGTGGGGCTCACACTCTACACCCTGATGGTCTCACAGAAGAACCTGCCGGGTCCCTCTTGGTGCTGGTGGCAATCAGGAAAATTGAACTAGAGTGAGGGCTGCCCATGGATATCCGATTCAGCATCTCGGCACCATGGGCACTCCATTCCCATGTTCACAATTCCAACCACTCACACTAAATATTTTTCTCAGAATTGACTTTAGATTGGACTATCTCTTTTAGCTTCATCCTAAGCAATAATATCTGTGAAATCACGGGTTTGATGTCAAAGTTACTTCCTGGTCAAAAAAAATAAAATAGATAACTATGAAGATTTAAAAATATTCTTCCAGGTACCACCTGCAACTACTTCAAGGCCCCAGCTCTCTTGTACTCCCCCTCAGTGGACTTGCTATCCCCATATCTGCAGACTCACTAGCTGGGCCATCTGGGGCCAAGGCTAAAAAGAACCCAGGTATCCGAATCCTCATCCCCAAGAACAATCCTCAAGAAGGCAGAGGTTTCCCCCTTAACATCTTTAATGTTTTTTTTTTTAATTGGTGTCCACCCTCCAACCACCTGACACATGTCACCCAATGGCTCAGTGCCTCACATCTTCAAAAGTGCTTTGAACCAACATTAATGACCTCTCAGTGTTTCTACGAGAGAGGAGACATGGGAGGGAGAGGGGCGAGCATATCCCATGCTGTCCTCAGCTGGAGGAAGAAACCAGGCAACAAAATTCCGTGACTTCACCAAAGCCACAGACTTAAGCTGGGGCCCCCTTCCCACCCCTCACTTCCCCCAATGGCAACTTTTACTGGCTCACATTCCTCTTGCTGGGAACACTACTATTTAATTAAAAACGACAGACTTTTGTTTTCCTCTCCTTTCCTCCTCCCTCCCATCCTCCCAGACTGAATGCCAAGGAGACCCACCAAAAACATGCGGGTAACATTTGTTATGGCTTTGAAGATAAAAGTCAATTGAAGTAAGCCCTCACAGTATTTCAAGTTTCCCCTCTAGCACGGAGCAAGCTGCCCAGCAGTTTAGTAAAGGGGGAAAAAAGGGACTGCAAATAAATGTCATTCTGCAGGAATACTTTGTAAAAATAAACAGGCTGAAAAAACCCAAAACTTGATTAATGGAAACCCACTCAGTTGGCCTCTGCCTGGAGCTGCAATGCATTTGTTCATGTGGCTAAATTGGATCATTTTCATTGGCTTTTAAATAAATAAGTAGATCAAAAACTAGAAATGGTGGAGGAAGAAGGGAAGGTTATAGTTCTATTTTTAAAGGGTCTCAATGGCAGTGCCTCCCCACCAAGTTTTGACCTTTACTAGGGGATAGCAGCCCCAATTCCAACCCAGCCAACACATGAATAGGAATGAAGAAGAGAAAGCCCCAGCTAAGCAGTGGTGGTAGAGGAGGAGAGGGACGCTCCTCTCAAATGCAGAGGCTATTTCATCCACACCAGGAGGTGACTTTATCCACAGGCCCACCTCCCACCCCAGTCCCTGCAAGTGACCTGCCAGGTCCCACCACCCAAATATACACAGACATCTGAAGACTCCACTGGCCTCTCCCCAACCCACGTTCAAGACCAAAGAACTAACCAGACCCGAGACTCAGTCTGCTCCCCCTCTAAGTTAAAAAAAAAAAAAAAAATTAAATGTCACATCAAAAAGTTGATTCATCCTTTGATCCTCGGCTTGTGAGAGTTCCACGCAGACCACCTGAAAGCCCCGTGCAGAGTTCTGGAGCTCACAGGACATCTGTGAACACCAGTCCCGGGCCAGGAGCTGGGGGTGGACTCACTCATTCCCATCACACGTACTGCTCCTCCGAGAACCAGTCCAACCTTGGGGACCCATTGGATGAAGGCTCTGGGATGGGCCCAGCCTATGATAAAATGAGCCTCTCTCTCTGCTTGTGGGCCAAGTAAGGGGTCTGCCAGACCTCACTGCCAAGTTATGCCACCCAGAAGGCAGCCTGCTCAATCTGGGTTTCTGGACAGGTGGCACTGATGATTGCCACAGCCAGTGGGAACACATTCAGGCAAACACAAGATCCTGGGGCCAGCACAACCCTGCCCTCCACCCAGAAGCCCCTAACGCCTCCCCTGTCTCCCTAGCTCCCCTCCAACTCTACCTTTGAATGCTGGCTGCCAGAACAAGGAGCCAGACAGGCTCCCCAATCCCTCCAGCACTGCCAAGTTTCCCCATCAACTGGACCTGCATTACCTACTCACCTAGGACCTCTTCCCGCAGATAGCCCTATGTCCCCAACTGGGCAGGAGACTGGTGCCAGCCTGCTTTTAAGTCCCGGAAGAAGGGTGCCTGTCACGTTTATGGGGCAGGGTGCAGCTGAGAACGGATTTTTTAGACTTAAAAGCTGTGCAGTAGGGTCTAAAAGTTGAGGTGAGTAGGTATGGAGACTGAGGCTGCCAGAGGGTGAGAGGCTGCGGCAGGATGGGGATCATACCCGGGTGCCTGGACCAACGTTGCCCGCCAACCGCAGCTGTCGGGGTCCGGAGACGCCGCCCGGACAGCGCTGCCTTCCGACCCACTCCTCGATGCCCTTCCGAGCCCAGGCAGCGCTCACCGCGAAGCTGTCACCTGGGGCGGGGACAACATGAAGCCCTTGAGACTGGCCCTCGGGCCAAAAGTGAGAAAGCGAGGAGACCTAGGGGTGGTAGAGGGCTGAGGGAGGGCACGGGCATCTGGGGCTGGGTGGGAGGGGAGTGTTCAGAGAACTGGGAAGGATCATCCAAGGCAGGGATGCAGGTAATAAGGAGAAGGGGGTTCAAAGAAGTCCCAAGAGCAAGGATCCAGAAGGGGACAAGAGGAGTAAAAGGCCCCCAGGAGGAGGGGCGTGGGGGCCAGAAGAGGGATCGCTGGAGGCCAGGACTGCGGAGGAGAAGGCTGAGGGTCAGGAAGGGGGCGCAGTGGGCACAGGAGCCAAGATCTCGGAAAAAGGCGCTGGGAGCCTGAAAGAGGGGCTCAGGGTCCCGGTGGGGAGGTGCATGAGGGTCTGAAGAGGGGGCGCAGGGAGCGTGGAGGGAAGGGATGCGGGCGGGGGCAGCTGAGGCTCAGCACTGGAGCGCAGGACCACGGAGTGGGAGCAACAGTGGGGACTCAAAGGCTGTTCCGGAACCAGGTTTGGGGAACCGATGACCGGAGTTGAGGGCTGAGGGTGGCCCTGATAATAAGATCGGCTGACTGGGCCATTCGGCCGCCGTCTGCGGTGTTTCCCAGCCCATCCCCGGGGTCCGTGCCCCGCGCGCCCCTACCTTCTGGGCTTTCCCTGCGCTTGCACACGGCGGCTGTAGGCACCATCGCGCGGCGGCAGCGGCGGCGGCGGCGGCGGGAGCCGGAAAGAAAGGAAAAGGAGAGAGTTAGCAATCGCAGTGGTGAGGGCGCGGGGGACAGGGGCCGCCGCGCGGGCTGGGGCACTGACCCGGCTTGGAGTGAAGTTTCCCCATGCTGGGGGAGCGGCGGGCGGGGGCGTCCCTAAGCCATGCGCCCGGCCCGTCGGCCTTGCGCTTCGCCACGCTCCCCTCCTCCGGGAGCAGTCCTAGAGCCCAGCGGAGCCCGAGGCGGCGCCGGGACGCGCTCCTGCCGCCGTCGCCGCGGCCCGACTGACGCCCCGGCGCGCCGAGCCCCCAGCCCGCCGCCGCGGCCCGCGCCTCCCCGCGCGCCCATTGGCCGGGTGCGGCGCATCAAAGGCGAGGCGGTCCGCGGAGGGGGCGGGCTGGGGGCGGGGTCTTCGGGAGGGGCGGGGCGAGGCTCAGCGCGGGAGGGGCACAACATCGCGCTGTGCGCGGGGCTGCGATCTGCGGCCAGGGGCCGGGGTTGGGGACCCGAGTGAGGAGGCTGAGTGCAGGAGGCGTATTGGGACAGACACCCACTTGGGTTCTACCTTCCGTAGGGACACCTGGTTCCCCAGCTAACAGAACTGTGCCTTCCCTCAGCTCTGCATTTCCTCGAAGTGTGCCCGGCAAGACTTGAAGGCTCCAATTTACAGGTGGGGAAACTGTGGTCAGGAGAGAAGACCTGAGCTGCCTGCTGCCTGCTGCATTACACCGTCCCAGTCTTCCCACAGCCTGCCTTCTGCATAAAATGTTCAGTACCCGCCGCGTGCCCCCCCTGCCTCTGCGACCCATCCACATTTTTATTTGGAAGTCCAGGAGAAGCCCCCCCACCGCACCTGGGGCCAGTGTGGGGCCTGGGGCCTGGCGGTGACAAGTGTCCAAAAATCCCGAGTCATCACTCGCTTGGATCTCCAGGTCCGGGGACCGTGGGTGCCCGCCCGGTCGGTGGAGGCGCGCTGCCAAGCTGCGCGGCCCGGAAGGGGGTAACCGCTGGGTCTTTGATCTTCGCTGGTTTCCGCTCCCCGCTGCAGTTCGCCAGACCCAGGGCTTGTTTGTTTTGTCTGGGGAGGTCTCCGCAGAGGGGAGGGCGACATCAAGGGGTTCCACCCCACCTTTGTGGTTCTGGGAGAGAATGCCTGCTCTGCTGGAGACACCGCGGGCCTGTGCGAAGCTCATCCTCGGACCAAGCTGGTTGGGAAGGGAAAACTCCAGCTCAGGGTGAGCAGACCAGCCCTGCCTTTGGAGTGAATTCCCTGTGTAAGCCTCAGTTTTACGATCTGTAAAATGGAAGCTCAATTCTGCCCTTTTTGTGACTCCATAGAGCAGTGCTGTCTGATAGAGATATCATGTGAGCTGTATTTGTAATTTTAAATTTTCTACCAGCCACGTTTTTACAAAGTATAAAGAAACAGATGAGGCTCCGTGCCTGTGGCTTAAGCGGCTAAGGCGCCAGCCACATACACCTGAGCTGGCGGGTTCGAATCCAGCCCGGGCCGCCAAACAACAATGACGGCTGCAACCAAAAAATAGCCGGGTGTTGTGGCGGACGCCTGTAGTCCCAGCTACTTGGGAAGCAGAGGCAGAAGACTCGCTTGAGCCCACGAGTTGGAGGTTGCTGTGAGCTGTGATGCTATAGCACTCTACCTAGGGTGACAGCTTGAGGCTCTGCAGAAAGGAAGGAAGGAAGGAAGGAAGGGAGGGAGGGAGGAAGGAATAGATGAAATTAATAAGAATAATAGATTTTATGTAACCCAATACAATCAGCCTTCCCTATCTGCATCTCCAGCTTCAACCAGGATCAAAAATATTCTTAAAAAAAAAAATCCAACAATAAGAGATAATACAAATTTTAAAAATCAGCATAACAGCTATTTACAAAGCATTTACATTGTATTATGTGTTATAAGTAATCTAGAGATGATTTAAGTAAATGGGAGGATGTGTGCAGGTTAAATGCAAATCCTACAGAACATTTTATATGAGGGGTTTAGTATGTGAGGAGTTTAGGATCAGAGGGAGTCCTGGAACCAATCCCCATAGATAGTGAGGAAACATATATAGCCAACATATTATAATTTTGACATATAATGAGATATTCAGGATCTTTAAAATTCAGTGTGTAATTTATTTACACTTAAAACATCCCAACCCAGGCAACCCAGACTAGCCATGTTACAGTGGTCGTGTGGCTAGTGGCTAGTGGCTACTGTATTAGGCAGCACAGCTCTGGGGTATCTCCCCGTCTCCAAAGGACACTGGGAACTTGCGGCCTCCAGAGTCACAAATCCCTTCATCCAACAGTGTCTTACTTTCATCCTCTAAGGTTCCTTTTTTGCACACCCTTTCTGGTGGAAATGAAGGCTAATCTTATAAGCAGGTACATGAACACTGTTGGCAGGGTGGTTTAATTTGTGGAGCGCTGGGACCAGGAGAAAAAAATATTACCGTTGTCATTTTTATGTTGCAGTTTTTTATTCAGTACCTGCTATATTTCAGTCATCATCCCATATCATGTAGAGCCACTCTCTGATGCAGACTCACTATAGAAAGGAGGGAACCTATTAGACTCAGAGTGGTAAAGTCACTTGCCCGAGGTCACACAGCTAGCCAGGGGTACAATTTGGAACTGAACCTGAATCTGCTGATTTCATTGCCCATGGTTGTTTTCGCTATTCCACTATATCAGGTAGTCCCAACAAAGTCCCAGTCCAACATATTATCATTAGAGAGAGTTCCTCATGTGGAAATAAATGCTATGTGACAAGGCCCTTAAGATACATCAGTGAATAAAATAGACAACTGCCACTCTCATGCAGCTCACACTCTCCTGGAGCAGGAGAAGACAAGCAAAAAATAATAATCACAATGAATGAGTAAATAGTATGATAAGGTAGAGGGCAACGTCAGCTACGGTGGCGGAAATTCTTCTTCTTTCCAGGTGGTGGAAATTCTTCTTCTTTCCATCACATAAAGAGCTGATAGCAGGCCAGTTTGTCTCCTCCCCCACGCACCCCAGGAGACATTTGGCAATGTCTGGAGACAAATAGTCAGTAGAGAAGTCAAGGTTGCTGCTACACATCCTACTATGCACGAGACAGCCCCCCACAATAAAGCAGCACCCAGCCCCAAATGGGGCAGAGTGGTAAAGTGAGAACCCCTGCGCTGTAGGGAAATGAAAAGGTTGAGCAGAATTGTGGGGCCAGAAGTAGGAGGAAGGCAGGGCTTTTAGTGTCTGAATCAGAGTGGGAGCCTTTCTTCAGACCCCCACAAAGGGAAGGGAATTCATATGGGCTTCACACACACACACACACACACACACACACACACACAAGTGCTAGGATACATCTAAATCAAAGCAAAACTCTCAGAGTTCTTTCTCACAGTCCTTAGAAAGTTGGTTACTTTCTTAAACCGGTCGTGGCTTTCTTCTTTCATGAGAAAAAAAGTATCCCCTCCACCCCTAGGGAATTTCTTTTTACAGTTCAAAAAGAGATAAAAGCAAGAACTAAAACTCCGCAGTTAGCAGTTTGAGTCTTGAGGGGAGCAAATCCCAAATGTCCAGGCCGGACACAAAGGCTCCCCTCCCTCTTCACCATGGCATGTCCCAACCCAGTAGGTGCCTGAAACTTTGCTGCTATTGGAATTGTGACCACCCCCACCCCCCATCCCACCTGGCCCTGGGTGGGCCTTGTGGTGAAATGTTAGGCTGTCCAGGACTCAGCCAAGGGGCTCCCTAGGGGCCACCAGCATGCTGTCCACCTGGGGTGGCTACTCAGCCTCCAAGGGCTTCCCACCCCGTGACTCACTGTCTTTATGTGTTTTAATAATTTATCTGGCCCATTCTTGGGCTGTATACTTAACAGTGACACATCTTTTTCTTTGAAGATTTCCCATCCTTTGGGGGAGGAGAAGGGAAAGGAAGGCAAGGAAGAGATAAGAGAGAGAGATTATAACAGAAACAGGTTTCATGGGGCTTAAGATTTAGCAAAACTGGTTTAGGTGAAATCTGTCAGATGTAGAACTTGGAGATTTTTTTTTAAACCACATCACCCTGGTTGACTGCCCCCACACTTGTCTCCAAGTTAAGCCACCTGATCTGGCCCCCTTCAAATGCCACTTCCCAGGAGAAGCCCTTCTTGACCTGCCAACCTGAAGAGCTCTTCTCTGCTCTGAACTGCCAATGTTTCCCCCTCCCCCCCATACCTCTGCTTATTTTTTAATGATAAAGCTAAGTTTCCCTCGTAGAACTTGAGTCTAGGGGTCTCACCTGACTTGGATCACTGGATGCATACCCAAAATGGCAGTGCCCCAGTGCTGTAGATGGAAAGAACCCCACCCTACCCTACCTCAGCCAAGAGATGTGCTATGGTCAGTAGAAGAGGGGAAGGCTGCCAAGAATAAGATCTGGGACGCACTACGGAAAAAATTAGCTTCCAAGTCTCCATGGGTTCCTCCAAGGTCCCTGGAGTGGCTTCATTTCATAGTTCCCTGGTGAGTTTTGGCATTGCTAAGGGGCCTGGAAGCCTGGTTTGAGTGAGGAGGGGAGAGTTAAACTGCTTTGCATGCGAATGTATCAGGCATTTTGGAGGGACAGGAAGAGAAAAGTCTCAAGGGAAACAGCATGAGAAGATGTCATAATACAGGCCTAAGAGGGCCCATCCAGGGAGGGTGATGAGCTCCAACATCCAAAGACCAATTGTCACCTGCTTGGCTCTGTGCTGTGATCTCCCTCTGTTCCTTCACGTCCTTGGCAAAATCTTAACTACATCCCTGGGTCAGTGGCACAGGACAGAAGGAAGGAATAAGAAAGACAGCCCCACACAGGCAACAGGTCACGGACGATCTTCAGAATGGAGATGTCCGCAGGAGAAAGGGTAGGAGGGAGAGGCTACCAGTGAGAGGAGGCGGGGGAAGGGGGCTTCCCCCAGAACAATGGATGGGGTCCCCAAGCCACTCTGTTTGGGTCCTAAAAGAAAGAGTCCTCAGAAGACAGCTGCTTGAATCCCCTCTAAATGTTGGTCAAAATGAATTGAATTTTTGTGCTGTCAACTCCTCCTGGGTCTGGGTGTTTTTGCAAGTTCAGAACACAGGCTTCCCTGGTGAGGCAGAGGAGGGAGAAAGCCATCAGGAGTCCTGCTCTCCTTCCCAGCGCTGCCCCTCCACTCTGCCGCAGCCACGCTGAGACGCACTCCTAGTCACGGCACCAGTCTCTGACTATTTTCAGACTTCATTTACAAAAGAGAGAAAGAAATCTCTGTCTTCGTGGGCCTTCATTTCTCAGTCAAGGGCATCCCACCTAGGCCTGACAACCATACTCAGTCTCCCCATCCATACAACAGAAGGAAGACCCAGGCAGATTAGCATTGGTTCTCTGAGATTATTTTTATGTGAAAGAAAGAAGGAGCTCCATGAGAAACGTTAGGCCACCCTGGCTTAGCCAAGAGACAAGTTGTTTTTCTGCAGGACTTGTCAGAGCCTTCATGAAGTGGCCAAGAAGGGGACATGGGAACCAGGGTTTCTTAAACTTACTAGATCAGGGAACCCTTTTTGGAAAGTTCCAATGAAAACAAGTGCTGATGAAACATGCTTTGGGAAATACTGGACCAGATGATTCCTAAGGTTTCCTCCAATCTGAAATTCTAAGTCTTAATTCCAGGGGCCTAGACTAGCAAGTGAGGACAGAGCTAGTGTGAAAAGCTCCCTGAAGGAGAGCACCCACATGCGTCTGTAGTGTACATTTAATGTGGTTTTTTGTTTGTTTGTTTGTTTGTTTTTGCAGTTTTTGGCCAGGGCTGGGTTTGAACCCACCATCTCCAGTATTTGGGGCCAGCGCCTTACTCCTTTGAGCCACAGGCACCGCCATAATGTGTTTTAAGATGTATTATTTGTCCAGATACAGGCCTCTGAGCAAGTGGACCTATCCTTGAGGCTCCCTATTGGTACATGGACTTTCTAAGGCCACCAGTCAAGTAATAAAGGAAAAGAAATCAAGGTAGCAAAGGTCATAGTTAATTTTTCTGTATCCCATGCCTTTCCTTCTAGCATGGCTTCCTCCTCTTCCTCTTTCCATCACAAAGAACACAACTTCAGGGTGGCGCCTACGCCCATGTTAGTAACATATCACCCATTGCCCCTTCACTCCTGGACCACAGCTGATTGGATGCCTGGCCCACAAGTCTGACCAATCAAGGCCTCTTTGTAGAATTTGAACAGAAAGGCCCAGGGCCTGGGGTTCACTTCCTGGTTGTCTCTAAAGCTGGAGGGCTCTATAGTCCCAGGGGCTAGAGCTTGGGGTTCCCATGGGCTGATAAATAAGCAGAGAGAAATAGGAGTAGGGTCCACTAGACAGAAGCAGAGATAGTAACCACACCAACAGAGACACATAGATAGGCTGTTTAGTTCCCAATATTGCCAGTATGTCCTGACCTTGGGTCCCTGAAAGACCCCTAGTCCCTCTTTCTTGGGCTGGAGGCGGAGCGCCTAGAGGAGGGCTCCTTGGAATTTCATGTGCCTACGATTCCACTGGGATCCTGTGAAAAGGCAGGGTGAGTACAGTCTTGGAATCTTCATTTCCAACGAGCTCCCAGGTGAGGCCGGCGCTGTTGGTCTACAAGACACACACCCTTCAAGGCTCTGGAAAGTGAACCTCCCGCAGCAGCTAGCAGGGTTATGTAGCTTGCCTTTACACTGAGTATAGCAACAGTGAGCAGGAGAGGGAGACAGATGTCAGGATGGAGGGAACCAAAGATGTTACTCTTTTATTAACAGTGTCATTCAGTGAAGATTTGCGGGGGGCCTAATTTATACCGGGTGCTTGTGTCCACAGCACAGACAAAAATAATTGTTCTGATAAAGCTTACATTCTAGTGGGGAAGACAGACAATAAATAAATAAGTCAGTGGAATATATGGCGTGTCAGCCAGGCGCGGTGGCTCACACCTGTAATCCCAGCACTGTGGGAGGCTGAGGCGAGAGGATTGCTTGAGCTCAGGAGTTCGAGGCTTATCTGAGCAACAGTGAGACCCTGACTCATGAAAAAAAATGGAAAAACCCAGCCGGGCACCACAGCGAGTGCCTGTAATCCCAGCGGATTTGGAGGCTGAGGCAGCAGGATGCCCACAGCCCGAGTCTGAGGTTGCAGTAAGCTACAGTGCCATTGCCCTCTGATCAGGGCATAGGGTAGAACTCTGTCCCGACAAAAAAAAAAAAAAAAAAAAAAATATATATATATATATATATATATATGGTGTGTCTGGGGGAGGGGAGAAACAAGTGGGAAAGAGAAAGAAGTATCAGGGCAGGAGGTGAAAGTTTTAGAAAGACAGATCAGAGAGGGTACCCTCTGAACAAGGACTTGAAAATGAAGACAGGAGCCACAAGGATGTCAAGAGAAAGTGGGTTCAGGCAGAAGGAGCAGGTGCAAAGGCCCTGAGGTAGGGATATGCTGTGAGTGTTGTGGGGACAGCAAAGAAGCCACTGGCTCTGACACAGAGACGGGGGTTTGGGGAGAAGATGGGAGAAGATGTGATTGCAGGTGACAAGGCCAGATCTTGAAACACTTGTGGGCCACAGCAAAGGCTTCAGCTTTCCTCATGAAAGATGGGAGCCATTAGCGAAGAGTCCAGACTGGAGCAACTGGGGCTGCTGGGTGGGGAAGAGGGTATAGGTCACGGGGCGATGGTGGGAGACCAGGTCTGAGAAGATGGGGGCTCAGACCACAGTGATAGCAGGGGAGCAGGTGAAAGAAGCTGGATGCTGAAGCATCTGGAATTAGAGGTGACAGGATTACTCTGGACATAGGGTGGGAGAAAAAAAGAGGAACCAAGGAAGGTGCCAAGGTCTTGGGTCTGAGCAATGGAGCTGCCATTGACCGAGGTGAAGAAGCCTGTGGGTGGAGCTGGTCTACCTGGAGAGGACACACAAGCTCTGTTTTGAACACGATACTCTGAGAGGCCCGTTGAGTTTCTGAACAGTGGGATCAAGTGAGCAGCTGGATCCATGAGCCTACAGAAGTGAGCCCAGCTGTCATATGCACATGGGTGGGATTTAAAGCCCAATGCATGGGATGAGACCCCCCTGGGATGTGAGTATGGACAGAGGAAAGGAGAGGGCCAAGGAGAGAGCCCTGGGGCTCTGCAGTTTCGAGAGAGGCAAGTACCCTGTGTTGCCACCAACACCCCATCTCCTGCTCCTCACTGCACCTCAGCAGCCTCTTAATCCCATTGCCCTCCTAGAAAACCCTCCTCTTACCTGCCCACCACCCCGTTCCACATCCCACAACAGGCAGGCTTCCTGGCTCCGCTTCTGAACTCTCAAAGCACGTCTTTGTTCAAACCAGCCCCAGAGATAAATGAGACAACGTGTGTGAAATGCTGGGGCATGCAGCCTAGGGGTGCTCTGCAGATCCCCTCCCTCTGCCATGCCGATTACAACACCCACGCCTCACTCGAGGGCCTGGCCCCAAGTCCATCTCTCTGTGCCTGGCACACAGTAGGGGCTTTAGAAACATTTCCTGTAAGCCTGAATGGCTGAACAAACAGGTCATCTGGCCAGAAGTGACACTGCCCCCATGGTGTCTCTGGCCCTTCCCCAAGCCCCTGGCCCCACATCATATCGTTTCTATGACTGTGCCCAAGAGAAGGTCATTACCACGTTACGGTTCCAAGAAGTCTTTGACAGTATTACACCCACCCCCAATGAGGACAGGAAGGCAAATGGAGGCTGCTGCCCATTGCCCCCGGCCACTATCCTCCCTTTCCTCTGAGACCACAATGGACGGGTGTTTTCTTCTTCTCTGCAGAACTGAGAATTCTCCAATCACATTTTCCAACAGCGAGCTGGGGTATATCCTCCACCTGGCACTCTTTTAACATCATTTCTGCGGACTTCTCCGGGTGACAAGTATCTTTGTACTGATCCCCCCTCCACAGCCCCCCTTTCTGCCTGGATTCTAACTCTCTCGCAGGCTTCCGCCTGCACAAAGGGACCATTGAGAGGCAGGCTGTGGGACGCCGCCTTTGATCTGGGGTTCTAATAATGTGTGTATGTTTGTGTCCCAAAACAAGGCAGCAGCCTCGCTGGCTGAAGGAGGCAGGGGGAGGAAGAGCAAGTGGGCAGATGGCTACACAGGAGGCTTTGTCGTGATCGCTGCGGGCAGGTCTGGAAGGCACCTCTCTCCTGCAGGTTCGCTCAAGCAAGGCACACCCATTCCACAGACAAGACCCTGGCACAGTCATGATTTGTCAGACTGAGACCTCAGAGGTCACTGGGACTGGCCACTTGGGAGCTCCAAAGAGCCAAGGGTGGCTGGTTCACCAGGGAAAGGACAGGCAACATGAGGGAAGGAGTTAGACCAGGTGGATTTGGTGGCAAACTGGACACATGCCCAGCACAAAGGGACAGCTGCTGCTCCACAACAGCTAGGTACTGAGGGCTCAGGGCTGTGAGAGCTTTTGATTTTTTTCAAGAATAGCTGGAAATCCACGTTTCTAGGTGAACTCTCCAAATTGTAAAATATTGGCAACCAATTTTAAAGAATGTTAAGTCATGGTGCAGGCTGAATGAAACACGTGTCTCTGCTGGAATCCAGCCTGTGCCCACCAGTTTCACCCTCTGCTTGAAGGAACTCTTCTCATGGAAGATGTACACTGGAGGCAGGGAAGGTGCTGGGAAGGCAAAGAAACTCAGCTCAGGCCCCAGACTGCTGGGAAATCAGTGGTGATGCCAGACAGGGCCTGGCGCCCCAGTGTCCCCCAAATACACTCACCTCCCTCAGCCTCATTCCTCCAGTCCCTTGGGAAATGGGCCCCAGTCCCTCCATTGCCAGGACAGGCCAGGTATAGGGACACAAGAATGAATTAGACAGGGCCCCTGCCTGCCCTCAAGTCCAGGCAGGGAGATGGAAGTTTAAGAAACAAATATATGCAGGCCTCGATGGTACCAGGCTCTGTGTAACAAGCTATACATGGTTTGCTAACTCATGCAATTCCATCTCCACTTACAAATGAGGAAATGGGCTCAAGAAGAAAAACAAAGCTTCCACAAAGTAGCAGAGACTAGATCTAAACCCCACTGCTTGTGGGCCAAGCCCTCGCACGTGGCCACCACTGTACACAGTCTCATGGTCTGCAAGATGGGACCCCCCCAGGTTTATGCCACATAACTCCAGGAGTTGTATAGTGTATACATGCTGACCCTGTGGCAGAACAGACAAATCACAACAGATGAAGTGCTCATGATCAAGGTATATATGGAGCCCTGAGGCTTAGCCCAGGAATGTCAAGGCTAAGGCTTCCCCTAAGATCCCTCTTCCCAGAAGCAAGTCTTATTTCTCATAAAGGAACGTATTCCTTCTTTGCCCAGACCTTCTCCCTTCCATGGGTAGCTGAGAGAAGCAAAAACCTTGCAGAACATTAGCATGTCCTGGTTCCACCATTCTCCCTCAGTTTTCTCATCTGTAGATGGGGATTGTAGCACTAGCCTCACTGAGCTACTGCCAGGAAATGAATCAAACGTGTCTGAAACAATTGGAGAGAGATTTGCGGCCAAATGAGGTGGCTCTGACTTAGTCACCTGCCAGCTGGGTGACCTTGGCCAATTCCTTACCCTTGTTTCCTTCATCTGTAAATGGTATACAGTGCATGGCTCAGAGTGGGCTCTTGGTAGGGGTCAGCCTTGTTGTCATTATCATGACCTCTATGACTTGCTACCAGTGAAAACATGCTTGGGGGAGCCATGCCCCTCTCCTGCATGCAACCTTCTATAGCTCCCACTTTCTTCAGTCATTAGGCCAACTCCTTAAAGAGCTCACTAGGCAGCAAGGCAAGGCTGACCTTTCCAGTAGCGTTTGCAAGACAGGAGCAAAGGGAAAGTGCTCCCATGCAGTATGAAGTGAGACAGGGCCCACACCGCCTGCTGCCCTTAGCCTCAAATACTATTCCCCTGGGGGTGGGGCAGGGACAAGAGACAAGGCTCCTCCATTCATTGCCTTGGGTCTCTCCAGGGAGGACACCAGTGGAAAGAAGGCCTGATGACAACACATTCTCCAAGGTTGACAGGTCAGGCCCTAAGAGAATGGAGCCAGCCTAAGAAAGAAAATGGGAGGGGAGGCAAAAAGAGGGGAGTGCTGAGCACAGGGCCTGGGAACCCCTCCCTCTTCTGCTCCCCGCCCCTCCCCTCAACCTTTAACCTTCTTCTTTGTAAAAGGATGCCATGGGGCCCTCTGGAACTGCAGGGGGCCCAAGTGGCTCTGGGGCCACATGAATCTTTGAAAAGCTCCTTACCCTCGCTAAAAACCTGGAAAATGGGAACTAAACAGCAATAAGATATCCTGAAAGGGCTTTACACAGTGGAGAGCTGTAGTCACTTTCAAAACCAGTGCTCCCCTCATTCAATTCACCATTTTAATGCACATGCAACATTCTGGATATTTCTAGCTGTAGAAGAAAAGAATTCAAATTTGAGACATTTTTTTATTACCTATACAAATGCCAGGTTTTCTCTTCTTAAAAAATAGTGAGATGTGCTGGACACTGAGGAGCCAGTGCCAGGATGGCCATGGTCCCCCCCGCCCCCCACACCTTACACCCCATCCTGAGTTTGGATCCTCTCTGCACTGTTCCCCTCTCTGCTCTCCTGACTTCCAGCTCCCCTGTCCACCCTCCAGTCCAGCACTGAGGCCACTTCTCCTCTACAAGCCAGCCGGAGCTCCAGGAAGGTCCCACCTTCACCCCAGGGGGCTTACAGCAACTTCCTCATTTCCCCCTTTCCCCAGCCCCCAGAAGGAATTCTAAAGGCAGCTATTAAGATAATAATAGGGGGAGGCGCCTGTGGCTCAGTGAGTAGGGCACCGGCCCCATATGCCGAGGGTGGCGGGTTCAAACCTGGCCCCGGCCAAACTGCAACAAAAAAATAGCCGGGTGTTGTGGCGGGCGCCTGTAGTCCCAGCTGCTCGGGAGGCTGAGGCAAGAGAATCGCGTAAGCCCAAGAGTTAGAGGTTGCTGTGAGCCGTGTGACGCCACAGCACTCTACCCGAGGGCGGTACAGTGAGACTTTGTCTCTACAAAAAAAAAAATAAATAAATAAATAAAAATAAGATAATAATAGGAAAGGCTGCAGAGGAAAGGAGAGGCTGAGGCTGGAGCTTGCAAGATGAGCAGGAACAGGGACCCCTCCCACTTCTATGCCACCCCATGAAGATCAGTGCCAGCCAACCCCTGGCCAGAGGGCCAACTCTACAGACCTGTAGAATTGGCTGCATTGACCACCAGATTCACCTCACAATGGATGCTAAGTCCAGTGGGGCCCACCAAGGGGCTACCATGTTCCCAGTGCAGGACCAGCACCTAGCTGAGTGCTCTGGTCTATGCTGAGACAAAACAACCTCAAGGAGTTTAGTGTGATCGTGGAGTGCCACTAGGCACACAAATAACCACAGACAGGAGTAAATCATGAGCTAATAGGTGGAAGTGCTTGGCACAGAGTTTGGCAAATAGCAGGCATGCAATAAAAGTAGCTCTTATTATTATTGTTATAAAAGCATCAGAAAGTAGTATTTTCTTCAGTACTTTGTCATTGCAAGTTACAGTGACAGAACCCAGTTGAAACTAGTGTAAGCAAATCAGAAACTACTTTACTCAGATGTTGGAAGAACAGATCACAGGCAGCTTCGGATTTATAATCTAACAACCACGTGTTGAGAATGAGAAGAAAATGATTCTCCCCCAGCTAAGGTGGGAAAAGTCCTAGGGAAGGAATCTGATTGGTCTATCTTGGGTCACATGCATATTCCTGGACCAGTCAGTATAGGAGTTTGATTGGTCCAAATTAGTCCAATGCCCAGTCCTGTGGCTAGATGGAGTTGATTGGCAACCCCACTCCAACCTCAAAATTAAACAAGATGGATCAAGTCTCCCACAGGAAGGGGAAAGGGCACATTATCTTACCTGAGGAAGGCAGACTGTCCTCATAATTTGACCCCTCAAATGCACAGAACACAGAACATCAGTCTGACTTTATGTTTGTTTTGTTTTGTTTTTCTGAGATAAAGTCTCATTTTGTCACCCTGGGTAGAGTGCTATGAAGTCATAGCTCACAGCAACCTCAAACTCTTGATCTCAAGCAATCCTCTTGCCTAAGCCTCCCAAGTAGCTGGAACTACAAGCACCCCCCATAACGCCTAGCTATTTTCTTAGAGATTTTTTAGCTCTTGCTCAGACTAGTCTCGAACTCCTGAGCTCAAGCAGTCCACCTGCCTCAGCCTCCCAGACTGCTAGGATTATAGGAGTGAACCACCACATCCAGTTCAGTCTCACTTCATGAATGAAGAGAGTCTCATATTTTATGAACCAACTTTCCTAAGATCACATGATTTATAAATGGTAGCCCTGGGACTCAGAAGTACTTTCTGCTTCTATAATTTTTCTTATATCTAACCCCCATGGTCCTGGTGCCCAGAAGGAAGAGATTGACCATGAGCAGGGTGCTAGCACTTTCCAGGGCTGAGTCAGCAAACTAACTGAGCCAGTCCTCTGATGCCCAGAACCAGCCCTGGACTTGGGAGAGGTCTTTACATGCATGAACTTGACCTCTTGGTCAAAGAAGAGGAAAGAGAGACTGCACAATTGAGGACCAAGTTATCAACCTCCTTAGCTTGGAAATGCAGATGACATTGAACAGAAGCCCCAGAGCTGAAGGAAATCCAGCTTAGCAAGAGAGCAGAAGGAAAATGATACTTCAGTGACAAAGGAAAGAGAAGTAGACACCACGCACCGAGCAAGGACGGCCCTCCAAGGCCTCGTCCCAGTGATGCTCAGGACCGTGGTTTTTGGATTCTCTCCCATTGAGTATAACCATAAGACTTTCTTCATCAGATGGCCCTGTACCCTGGATAGAGGGGAACCATGAAGTGGTGTCCTCATCAAGATTTATTTACTACCTGGCTCAACCACTGAGGAGAGTACTGATCTGGAGAGAGCAATACTTCAGTCTCTGATGATGCCTACACTTCAGGGTGGTCAGAGGCCAGTCTCTGTCCCTGTCCCTGACCTGCTTAAATGACATCCTTCTCCAGCTTCTGCAACTCTTTTCTCCTGGGAGCATCAAGTATTTTCCATTCCTACCTCATCTGCTATAATAACTTACCTGTCCCAAGTCTTCATCAATTAATGTTCTGTGAGAAGTCTGGCTAATGTGACTAGCTGTTGTCATGACTGGCAGTGTCCTGGGCAAAGGCACCAATCAACTTTCTCTCAGACAGAGCACATTTAATACCCAGTCCTGGGGCTTGTGCCATGTCAGAGCCCCATACCTGACTCTAGGGTTCACAGTGCCCATCCCTTCAAATGCTCAGGGCAAGATTTTCTTGCCATCCCCAATCCTTCCTTCCTTCCTTCCATGACCAGTAAGGTGCCAAGTTCTATCCATTCTTTCTAGATCTTTCTTGAATCTGCGCCCCTCCTCTCAATACTGCCACGTGCTTGGGTGTCACTGATTAAAGATGGCCACAAATTATTCATCACCGTCCACGAGGATCCCTTGAATGTGGGCTGGCTCTGTGACTGCCAAACTGACGGAATGTAGAACAAGCAATGTGCAAATGCTGCACCTGGCATTTAAGAGGATAAGGTACTTTTGTTTTCACCCTCCTGCAATGCTTACTTCTAGAACATTCCTTCTCAGAATCCAGCTGCCATGCTGGAAGTACAAGTCAGGTGATCATGTGTATGTGTCAGCGGACAACCCTAGAAGAGTGTCCAGCAGACAGCCAGCAGCAGCTGCTAGCTATGGAGTGTACCACCTTGAATGTTCAACCCAAATGGGTCCCCAATGTCTGCAGTCACGGTGGATGTCACATGGAGAAGAACTAACCCCATCGAACCCAGTCAACCCCTAAAGTCATAAGAGCTAATAAAACAGATGCTTTTTGATCTACTGAGTTTTGTGGTGGTTTGTTACACAACATGAGACACCAGGATCACCAGGTCCAAGTCCTCCTTCCTCCGGGTCAGTTTGCAACAGTTTGTTAACTAACTGAGCTCCCAGCCTCCATCCTCAGCCAAGGAAGGCTCTACCATTCTTCAGCTCAGAAGTCCCCAGTGGCTTCTCCTTGTCCCTAGCAGTAGCACAGGCATCAGAATCACCAGGGCAGTGTCTTCAGAATACAGATATTCCATTGAAAGTCTTGGAATCAGGGTGTCAGAATGTGAAAAATAATAGCCCTGGCATGACAGATTAAATTATTTGTCCGAGATTCTTCCATGTCTCCCTCTATCGTGATTCACTATGAACAGGGGCAACCTTCCCACACTGTGAGGTTGGACTTGGCCATGTGTTTTGTTTTACCCAATTAAATACAGGAAGAAGTGACACTGTGCCAGTTACAAGCCAACACCTTATGAGGCATTGCATACATCCACTCCTCCCTCTTGTACTTCTGTTGTCCCCCAAGAAAGAGTTTGCCCTTTCAGCCTGAGTCCCCAAATGAAAGACATGTAGAATAGACCTGTACCCCAACCCCAGCCTGGACTCAAGCTCAGCCAACATTACTCAAGTTCATTAGAGCCACCCCAGCTGATTTGCAGACCTGTAGTGAGAAAAACAAACTTTTTCTTTTGTAAATCCTAGTTGGAGTCGGGGGTGCTGCTTGTTATGCAGCCTAATTGCAGTGATACCTAGCTAATGTATCAGGTGATTCTGAATCACATTCCTGATTAAGAACAATGAGACTGAAGGATAAAGTCAAGATCTTCCTTAACTCTGGTTCCTGTTTGTGTCTAGCCTCAGCTTCCAGCTTTCTCTTCTGAACCAATCAAGATCCTGGGGGCTAAAACAGAGTCCAGCCCTCTCTAACCCTAACAGAAAAGGGACACAGAGGTAGTTATAAAATCCAACTGAGCAAAAATGGACAGAAAGCAGGAAAAGTCAGGCAGCTGGGGCCAGGGCAAGAAGAGCCCAAAAGTGTAACAGAAGGAGAGAGGCCACCACTGGATGCCTGAACACCAGGTACTGGATCCTCAAGCAAATGTGTACAGGGAAGGCAGCTTCAGCTCTCTGAGCTTCTTTGGAGGGGGAAGCATCCCATTGGCCCAGCCACACCCCAGCCATTATGGAGAAAGAGAATAGGTGTTAGACTCCTAAAGAGGACAAGGGTCACACTAGGCAGCCCAAATCCCCACAAACATCCCCTACACATAGTAACTGAGCTTGTACTTGTAAAGCTCTTGAACTTTTGCTGGCAGGTGGTAAACACCATATGAACGTTTTTCAAGTAAATATTAAAATCTGTAACTTCTAGACCGTGGTCTAAATAAGGGCCTTTTGAATGTTCTTTTCCAATTCAGTAAACACAGGTTGCTTCAAGGTCAACTCAAAAGCCATCCTTTCCCTGAGACTTTCCATGATCAGGTGGAAAATGATGTCTCTTCCCCTAGTACCCCCAGCACATTTGATCGCCCTGTCTTTTTCGATGCAGAGTGGGGACTAGAGCATCTGTGGACTAGGGAGGCATGAGGCCTTCCCCTTGCTGAAGCCAGTGCCTGGGGCCTTGTGGGTGCTCAGGAAGGACTGAGAGAATACCTTAGTGAGTGGGCCATCTGCCAGCTGTGAAACCCCAGATGGCCTCTAAGCCCTCAGAACGTGGGCAGTGGAAAGAACCACTCATTTTTTTCCTACTGCTGTGAGCCTAAGTCAGTATGTGCAGCCTAACCCAGCCCTGGGCCTCCTGGTAAAATACCACAGAGCAAAAGGTCTTCAGGTGAGAATCCCTGATTCCACAGCCCAGGATTTTAAACTAATGCTCCCACCTTTTGAGCTGAGCACACTACCTTTCCAGGTTTGCTGAGCCTACTATTTGGAAGTGCTTTGCAAATTGGCAGCTGCAAGGAGAATCTGGCCCAGGGGAGAGGTTGCTGACTCTCACCTTCCTGCCTTATGTAGCCCTGGCTCCTTTGTTAAAATCATTTCCCACTTTAAGGCTGTTGTGTGAATAAGAGCAAGCCATGGAGGAGAGGAAGGGTGCTGCACTCATAGCCCCTCAGCCCCCTTTCCTGGTCCCTAGAGTGCCTTGACTCCCAACAGCCCAGGCCTGCTTCTCCTTGTCAGAAGGCCACCCTCAGCCCGTCAGATGCCTGGACCAATGACTGGCAGACCAGGGGTATCAACATCCCAGCTCTCTCACTCCCTGTTCCTACAACTCTGACTTCTGACTCATGTGTCACCACAGCACCCATGTGGAATTGAATCAAAATTGCCCTCCATGGAACTCTGCTTGACATCTCATCCTTGCACGGCCTTCTCCCCTTCCTGCCTACTTTCTCACCCACTGCACATTTCCTCCTCTGAGAGTCTGCTTCTGGGAACTAAGCCTACAAGAGTAGAGAAAGAGGAAAATTAAAATGACAAAAATGGCCACTTCACTTCAATGCTCACTCTACGTGGAGATCCTTTCATGCATTAGCTATCTTAATTAACTCAACTACCCTACAAGGAAATCTTTTTTTTTTTTTATTGTTAAATCATAGCTGTGTACATTAGTGCAATCAAGGGGTACAATGTGCTGGTTTCATGTACAACTGGAAATATTCTCATCAAATTGTTCAACGCAGCCTTCATGGCATTTTCTTAGTTACTGTATGCAGGCATTTGTATTCTGCCTTTAGTAAGTTTCGCCTGTACCCATTCTAAGATGAACCCACAAGGAAATCTTGTCCTCTGTTTAAAGATTGAAGAAATAAAATCTCGGAGAATCTGAGTAACTTTCCCAAGGTCATGTAGTTGATAAGCTTTGAGCCAAGATTTCTAACTACTGTGTGTACTGCCTCCCATTACAAAGGAGACATCAATAATTTCTATACATATTTCTATAAGTTACAACTTGAGAAAAAATAACCAATTTATATGTACATATTAAACGAACACGGACAATGACAGTATGAGTTTATGGGGTGAATTTAAGGCATGATGGTGATTGTTTTTGTCTGTCGTAGCTCCCCTTTCTGGTATTAGATAGGGGTGGGCACACAGTCAGAATTCCCTTCCCCAGACTTGGCCCTTGCATAGAGACGTGCGGTTGGAAGGTGGTTGTACAGCGGTGGCAGACCTTCTGTTGCCCATGTCCTCTGAGATGTAAGTTTTAGACCTGGTTCTTCACCCCTTCCTCCAGTCCTCTGACGAGACCTTCCAAGCCTATTCCAATAAAAGCCCAAAAGGCTCAACTTAGTCCAAGCATGTTGCCAGAACCATTTGTACCAGGAATGGGGTATTGCAAGTGATTCACCCTAAAAATATGGAATTGGAGAGCATATGAACCAATAATGTCCCCTTAATTGTGTAAGCAGATTTCAGTGGGATTTTTGCACTTGCACTCAAAAGGATCTTGAGCGATGTATGAATGAAGAGCCTTCCTTAAGCTATGTCCCGTGCTTGTCCTTCCTTTGGACTGTGGGATACAAGTTTGCTTCATTCCTTTCCTATTTAAAGTATGTCAGTGCTTTTTAAGGTAACACAAGATAAGGAATCAGGAGGTCAGTGCAGGTCAGGAGTCATCATATGTCCAGGAGGGAATGGGCCTGATACATCATCACAGAGATAGCTACATGGTCTGGCAAGAAAGCCATGGGCCGATGGGCTGGAGAGCTTGGCTCTTGTCCTAATCCTGATCACTGGGCAAGAGTCTTCCCTGTCTGGGTTCAGCCTCCCCTCCTATAGACTCAACACTATCTCTAAGTTCCTTCTAGACCTATTATATTCAGATGTTTAGGAGAAGTATGAGGACACATGGCCCAGATCGCACAGACAGACTGACAAGATGAGAAGAGGTAGCAATGCCAGGGTGCTGAGTCTAGGGAGGCCTTTCTGGATGTCACCTGAGCATCTCTGCAAAGCTGAGAGCCCATAGGTGCCACATGTTTGCTACTCTCACGATTTTCCTTCCTGATCCTGCCCCATTCCCACTGCAGCAGAAACTGTCATCTGTCCCATAGGATCTATTCTTCCCTTATGCTTTTCAGTAATAGAATGGCCGCACAGCTAAAGACTACTGTCCAGCCCCACTGGCAGCTGAGCGTGGCCATGATGACGGCATGTGAGCAGAAGCCAAGTGCGCTGGCCCCTCACCTCTTCCTTCCACCTCTGTGCAGGTTGAAACACTGTGCAGGGATCCAGCTTCAACCACAGAGAGGGCAGGAAACAAGGTGGCAGTCCTTTGAATTCACTTCTTGGAGTCAAATTGCCCTTCACTCCCAAACTACCTCCTCACTCAGAGTTTTACATGAGAGAAATAGCCCTCCATCTTTTCTAGCTTGCTGTATTTAGGGAAATGTTCCTGCAGCCACGTACCCTGCACCCTAAATGATACCTGGCAGATACCTGCCCGCCAGAGCCCAAGAGCAAATCTCACTATAAGAGAGGGAAAGGAGAAAAATGGAACTGGGGGGAAGACAGCACTTTTCCGCATATCCACTCTGTTCAGGCATTTATCTCCTTTATCTTAAAAGTTTGAGTTCTATCATTGGCAACAAATACAATGCATTATTTTCCTTGAAGTGACAAGCCCACTTCATACATTTTCAAGAAAATGTCTACCAATACTTGAGTCTAAATAACCATAATGCTTCTATTTTGTTTTGTTTTCAAAAAATGGCATTCAGCTGGGTCAGCTCACAACTCAATTACACAAGTACTTTTCCTTAAAACAACTGTCATACTTCAACATCCAGGAGAAATGCTTTACAAACACTTCCATTTGGTTGCACAGAATATTAAAGGAATTATGAAGGAATTAAAAACTTCTCCTGTTCCAGAAATATTCTTTTGTTGTTGTTGTTGAGATAAAGTCTCACTCTGTTGCCCTGGCTAGGGTGCCCTGGCCTCAGCCTAGCTCACAGCAACCTCAAACTCCTCAACTCAAGTGATCCTCCTGCCTCAGCCTCCTGAGTAGCTGGGACTGTAGATACCTGCCACCACACCTGGCTAGTTTTTCTATTTTTAGTAAAGATGGGGTCTTGCTCTTGCTTAAGCTGAACCAGCTTTTTTAAGGCTGGTCTTGAACTCCTGAGCTCAAGGGATCCACCTACCTTGGTCTCCCAGAGAGTTGAGATTACTACAAGAGCCGCCCAGACTGATTCAGCTATAGCACTAGCCCATCTACCCACTATTGCAAATGTCAACACAGTGAAAGGGGCAAGTAACATCTTAGTAGCATCATGAAAATAGTTTGGGGGGGGGTTGTTTGTTTTTTGAAACAGTGTCACTTTCTTGCCCCTGGTAGAGTGCTGTGACATCCTAGCTCAAAGCAACCTCAAACTCTTTGGGCTCAAGAGATCCTCCTGCCGCAGTGACACCCTAGCTCACAGCAACCTCAAACTCGTTGGACTCAAGAGATCTTCCTGCCTCAGTCTCCCATGTAGCTGGGACTACAGAGACCAGCACCATGCCTGGCTAGTATTTCTATTTTTTGTAGAGATGAGGTCTGGCTCTTGCTCAGGCTAGTCTCGAACTCATGAGCTCAAGCGATCCACCTGCTTCGGCCTCCCAGAGTGCTGGGATTATAGGCATGAGCCACCTTGCCCAGACTATGAAAATAGTTTTGACCCCATAAACCCACCGGAAGAGTCTTGGGGACCACCAGGCATTCTCAGACCACACTCTGACAAGCATCGCCTTCCACGAGCCTGCCTTTATTCACGAGCAAACAAATGTGTACACACACACATGCACACACCAAAGCTTCTATCATTTTATTTTTAAAAAGGGCATTTGAATTTCAAAAAGAGAAAGGACGTCATCTTGGAAGAAAGGATAGTCCATTGAACTGGGGGCATTTAGTTTTATGAACAACTCACTGCATTGTCCTTATTTTTCTGGTTTTGCCAAGGCCAGGGGCAGATGTTGGCAGGCAAGATGGGGGTTTGGAACCCGCCTCCAGTCTGACACGCCCCTTCTTGTGCAGATGAGAGGAATTATACCCCAAAGGGCTGAGCACTAGTAGGGAACACAGCTGGAAAATGGCCCGACTGAGCTGGACCCTGAGTTTGCTGTGGACAGAGCGCCAGTCATCAGCAGGGCTTTGGCTGAACTTTGATGCCACATTCAGCCTTCTCAGGGGAGCTAGAGCAGCATGGCCCCTTGGAAGCCCCCAGTGAGGTCTGCATGGAAGTGGGTCGAGTCTGAAGGGATTGGAGACGTCAGTCTTCTAATGAGGATCCTGGAGAATGGGATTCATTCATTTCAGTAACTAACTGGCCCCCTTCCCACGCCCTTTCCACACCCGACTGATGTTCCATTGCCTGTGGTCATTTGGTGGGAACCACAGGTGCACAAATATGGACTCGTGTGCATGTGGCACACACAGTGGCCACACACCTGTGACTCCCTCCCCTCATCACTCCACTTACGTTCTGTCCACCCATCAGGCCCCCAGCCCTCTCTCACCACTCCTCCATTGCCACCACCCCAGGGACACACATGAAGACCAGGGCCTGAGAACCAGAGCTACCACCCCAGGTAAGTCCCTTCCCATCACTGGGCCTCCATCTCCTAGCCACAATCCCATGAGGACTGGAGAGGGTGTTCTGCATTTAAAGCCCTGGCCGGTCCCAATATCCCAAGGGGCTACATGAAGGGGGAACATTCTGAAGGCCACCCCAGCAGCCCAGATAGGGTGGGTCAAGAGTGACCGCTGGGAGCCAGGAGGTGAGAGGGTGTCAGGGCACGGCCCTGGGATTGGATGGGGGCCTGAGAGGCAGGCTGGGAGAGAATAGCACAACTCAGGAGCATGGGGATTACAGTGGAGGGGAGTTAAGGGCTCACGCATGGTAAGAGTTACCGGAAAAAATGCCTTTGGCGACCCACCGAGTGGCCCAGGATCGCTCCGCAAGCACACTTCTCTCTCTCAGCAATGCCAAGCCAGCAGGCATGGAGACAGACCTCTATTGATTCTGGAAGGAGTTGGCTTCTGCAAGAGGCTGGATGGTGAATTGCAGGTTCACTTGACCGAGCCGGGAGGTACTTAGACATCTGACCAAACATGTGTTTCTGGATGAGGCTAACATGTGGAAGGGTAGACTGAGTCAAGCAGATCACCCTCCCATCCAACCCACTGAAGACACAAACAGAACAAAAACGTGGAGAAGAGGGAACGTCGCCCCCTGAATGCCTTGGGCTGGGACATGGGTCTTCTCTGGACTTCAGACTTGGACTGAAACGTCAGTTCTTCTTAGGTCTTGACCTTGTGGCTTTCAGACTGGAGCGCACACCACCACCGCCGCTGCTGTCCTGGTTCTCAGGCCTTCTGACTAGGACTGGAGCCACAGCCTTGGGTCTCCGATGCTGACCATGGATCTGCAGGAGGCAATTCTCTATTATACATCTGTACGTAAATCCCATGGTTCTGTTTCTGTGGAGAACCCTGACTAACCCAGAAGCCATGTGACACTGCACACACCAGAAGCTCTCAGGCAGACACCGTTGTCCCAGCAAGGTGAGCACTGAGAGCCTTCTCTGTCCTTAAACTCCCTCTGCGCCACACACCTGCCCCCGCCCGTTCCATTGAAAGTGTTACCTCTCTCCTCCTCTCTCTGTCCCTCTCTGCCTCATCCTGTGTGTCAGTTGGCCTCTGGTCGGAAGACATTGAGGTGGAGCAAGGAGCACAAACAGTCTATGCGGCTAATTCCTGTGAGGGATTCAGAGGGAGGATGCAGGATGGGCGGGGGCCTCAGACCACAAAGCTCAGAGTCTTACCAAGCCCAAAGAGAGCTCCAAATGGAGACTGCCCATGAAAGGGGCCCCATGTTGGCAAAAATGCCAATTCCCTAGCTATCCACACTGCTCGTGGTCATTGGCTAGGAGCTTCCTGAGAAGGGAAGACCAGGGCCTGAGAGCCAGAGCCACCACGCCAAGCCTCAGCCTGGAAATCTGAGCTCTTAGGAGAAACACACTAAGAAAATAGGTCTATCATTTCCCTGGTGAGTGAGTGCTCAGTCAGTGAGCTCTGGGCCTGGGAGATGAATACATGTCAGCCATGGAGCCTGGACCACCTTAGAACGCTGCAAAGGGCAAAGGACCCATCCATGTGCTTCAGCTCCTGCTTAGATGTTTACTTGGCAGCATGATTGGCACTTTCATGAGGCTGAGGCATGAACCTGACTCACAAGCATGATGGACTTTACAAGTTTGTGACCAGTACAAAGAAAAACACACATATATGCCACGAAAATTCCCTCCAGGGTGACCTTCTGGAATACCTTTCCTTGCTCAGATAGAACTGACTCAACATCCCAGGCTCGGTGATCCCCTCTGTTTTAAGAGCTAAATCAGAGTCACAACTCCAGAACCACCCTTTCCAGGGTCCCTCTCCCTTTTCCAGACACTAGGAGGACGGTGTGGTGCCTTCTTGGGAATCTCCCTGCTGTCTTTCAGAAGGTGCTTCTCATGTCACCAAGTAGTTAAGAATGAGGCTGATGTCCCAGCCACATCTACTCACTGGTAATTTAGAAGCATGGATGTTAAATCATACCCAATGAATTGAAACTAATAATTAGAAACAGAAAAAAAAATAAAAGAATTCCATGTCAAGGAAAGGACTGCCTTTAATTATATATAATATAGATAAATCCAGACTGTTCTCAGGTAGTTTCCCTAGGAGTGTGACCTTCTCACAGGGAAGGAGGGGGCATAGGAAAGGCTCCCCACCTCTCAGACAGCACCTGGGGAGAGGGGAGCTGGGGGATTTGGGTACCAAGAAGGAAGAACACCCCATCATCCCAGGGAGTTCTTGCTGAGGAATCCCAGCACACTTCAAAGGGACAAATACGATCTGGGACAGGACAAATATTCTCTCCCCAGGACTTCTCAGGTGATAAAATCACCAATTTAAAAAGGGGTAAAAAAGACATCAGACCAAGTAGCCAGAAACGTATAGAATGATGACAAGACGGGTAACAAAGTGGGCTCTGGAAGCCCAAATGCTAGAGCTTAAATATCACAACTCTGCTTACTAAGTGTCCTTGGTCAAGTTACTTGGAGTCCACTTTGCCTCAGCGTCCTCATCTGTAAAACAGAGATGATAATAATTGTAACTGCTTCATCAGGATTCATAAGGATTCGATGGGTTACTTATACACAAAGCCCCAGGACAGTGTCTTCCAAACCCATATTCCAATACTGAACACATGGTCAATGTGGCATCTCGAGGTGGTGACCACAAACTTCAGGATCCAGGAGGCTCTGCAATCCCAGCTCAATTATCTTGTTTGGGGACATCATTCAGCCCCTCTGAGCCTGTTGCCTTATTTGAGAACAAAAATGGCTGCTTTTCAGCATTATCAAAGGAAAAATGGAGGTATGAAAAGGATTATTACTGAACCTGTAAATGGCATCCCTGAGGGTTGTGCAGTGCACAATGTGAGCAACCCACCATGTGCAGCAGCCCTGTGCAGCAGCCCTGATAATGGACTTAAAACAGCATGTTGGACATACCCCCCATGCCTCCTTTGTTAAAGGCTTGCATAGCAAACCACTGACTATAACTCTAAGTCTTTCCTACAAACCTTCCTCCATACTGAGTACAGTGGATATAGAAGCGGAGGATGATCTGTCCCCAATCGTTCCTACCCTCAAGGAACAAAAGTTTCAGGCAGGAAATAGCTCAAGCCCTGCTACATATAATGCAGGACCAAACTCCATGGGGGTAGGCTCCAAAGAGCAAAACAATATCACAGCAGGATGAGGAGAACAAAGTTCAGAACCAGCAGGGGTGTCTTCTCCAAAGGAGGGTCAGGGGGACCACTTTGACTTAGATGGACAAATGATAGAGGACAGAAGTGGCCATGTCTTCAAAGGTGAAGAGGGGCCTGTTTCAGAAAATACAGTGCCCACCCACCCCAAAGTGGGAGAGCCTGTGGGGACTGGCCTCTCTCAGCTGGGAGAGCCTGTGGGGACTGGCCTCTCATCCCCTCTTCTGTACCACTTGGTGAAACCACTTGAAATAGGACAACTCAGACAGAATCCTGAGCGACACCATTTTTCTATTGCCCTTCATTACAGCCACTTAGATCTTTTATTTTATTACAAACATTCTTTAGCCCAGACACAGGCTGATCTCCTAATTGGAGCCACTGCCTCCACCCCCACCCAGATCAAAGCAGCCCTGTTTGTTTGTGGAGGATGGAGGATGAACCGTCTTGCAGGCCTTTGAACATGAAGGCCCCTTTTGTCTTCCAGCTGAAGTCATCCCTGGCACCAGGCAGGGAGGAGGCTTCCAGGGGGAGAGTGAGGGGCAGGAATTCTGCAGCCTGGTCAAAGCCTTGGACCAGAGCTTGAGTGGGGGACAGCTTTCAAAGCAAGGCCCCAAACTTCCCTGCCTGCCTCTGAGGAGGGCGTCAAATGGTGGTGGCCACAGGCTATGTTTTATTTGACTCCTATGAGGATTTTTAATTTAAATACTAATTCAAATATTCAAATATTTCTCAAAGAAATAGTGTATTTCCTCTCTAATTTCTCTTTATAATCAGAATATCTGGTAATAAATAGGGGACGGAGAGAGTGAGTTAATCAGTTTGCTGAAGGCTTTTCCTAGTCCATGGGGTATTTGAATATTTGGAACCAGCAGGGGTGTTTTCTCCAAAGGAGGGTCACTGGGACCCTAGTCCATAGGGTATTTGAGTTTTCAGTGCTACTCAGATTTAAAAAAAAAAAATTTGTTGCTGAAAATTACTGTTTTTCTTGAAGTTTCTGCTTTTATGTCGCTGAGGCCACCAGAACCTCACCCCAGCCCTGGAGATGGTTGGGCATGGGGGAGAAAACAACTATCCCCATTATACAGATGGGAAAGTTGAAATCCTCTGGCATTCAAATAGTTGTCTAAAGGACACACAGAGGTTAATTATAGACTCAAGAAGCAAGAAGCAAAAGACAAAAGTCAGTATAGCTATTGTGAAAAGGAAAAGCACCCCAAAGCTGCCTTCCCATGACCTGGACATACTTAATGTTAACGCTAGGGGTCTATTGTGTGGGGAGAGCTGAGTAGACATAATGCACACTACACAACAATCCCATGTGGCAGTTTATGCTTTCTAGACTTTACAGTGGAGAAAACTAAGGCTTGAGAGGGTCAAGGACTTGCTCAAGGTTACACAGTGGGGCCAAGGTTGACACTAAGGTCTAGTTGGTTCAAAACATCAGGGAAGTGGTTCCATTCTGGGTCTATGATGAGTTGAGTGATCTCAGACAAGATCTCAGGTTGTCCTGTATGATGTAAACTACCCACACAGAGAAGACCTTTCACTCTAGGCTCCACCCCCACCCCCACACACACCAGCCTTATTTGTTATTCCCCACACCACCCTCCCTTGAGATAGCCAACTGGACTGGTGGTAGGCATAATACCCAAGCGAGGTCAATCCTTGGGAGTTGGGATTGGGGTCCAGTCGCATATATCTGTGCTAGGGTGACCCAAACTGGACGACAGGCAAGTGGGATGATGAAATGTCTGAAAGGAAAGAAGGATGAAGCTGATGTATAGAAAGGAACAGAGACTCTGAAGCCAGATGCTCCCAACTGTCTATGTCCAGACCCGCCTCAGATCCAGTTTCACATCTAGCCCCTGCCCTTGGACATCACCTTGCACCATTTTCTCTGTAATGAGAAAGACTATCTGTTCTTTATCTGTTCTTATAGCTGTATAATTCCCCATATAAATAGAATAAGACATATTTGTGTTCAAATACTGCCTTTTCCCTGTGCTGTTAGACAAGTTATCTAACCTCAGTCTCTCCTATTTATAAAGAGGGGATGCGACACTGAGTATATGCCCAGTGCTATGTCAGGATGCAACACTGAGTATGTGCTCCACAACATCTAGCAAAATCATACCTTCAGCAATTGTGAAGATAGAGATATGTACAACTAAAGCCATATATAGGCTCGGCGCCTATAGCTCAGCAGCTAGGGCGCCAGCCACATATACCAGAGCTGGCGGGTTCGAACTCAGCCTGGGCCAGCCAAACAACAATGATGGCTGCAACCAAAAAAAAAAAATATATATATATATATATATATTTATATATAGCTACATATATATAGCTGGGCGTTGTGGCAGGCACCTGTAGTCCCAGCTACTCGGGAGACTGAGGCAAGAGAATTTCTTAAGCCCAAGAGTTAGAGGTTGCTGTGAGCTGTGAAACCACGGGACTCTACCAAGGGTAGCATAGTGAGACTCTGTCTCAAAATAAAATAAAGTCATACATAGCAGGTATTAATTTTTCTCCATGATTTTAGGCATGGTTTTTTTTAAGTCTTTATTGTGTTTTCCTAAATCTAATTAAAGTTGGAGAATGATATCACCGAGAAGGCAAAACAGGAGTTTCAACCTTCATTCCCTTATAGAAACATCAATTTGAACAACTATCCATAGACAAAAATACCTTCACAAGAGCAAAGAAACACAGGTGAACTATTATGCCACCTGGGTGGAGCACAGAAATATGAAAAAAAACACATTGAGGAGGGTACAAAGAATAGTTGTACCCCCCACCAAGCCCAGATGGCACAGCACAGACCTGACTTTATGACAAATCCCAACACCATACCCATCCAGTTGAGCCATACCACCAGCACCCATGCAATTTAGCTACTCCATGTAATCCCAGTGCACCCCATAGGCTCCAGGCATACCCCAGTACCAGGTTCCAGGGCCACTCTAGTGCCAGTCTGGCCCCCAAAGACCCAGGAACCAGGCCTGTCTCTGCAGACTTAGCCTCTAGGTTTGCTATAACCAGGCCTGCCCCATGAACAAAGACTCCAACACAGCCACTGTTGACTGTGTTGAGGCTCCAGTCATGACTCAGCACCAAGTTGGCCCCACAGACCCAGATACCAGGTCAGCCCTATGGATCCAAGCTGACCCTATGGGCCTAGAACCCAGGTCTACCCTTAAAAACTCAGGCTGCAGGCCCCATCCTGTGAGTCCAAGTGCTAGGGTCCATGAAGTGAACCCTAATGCCATGACCCTGAAGACTCAGGACCAGACCCATACCAGCACCCAGATGACCCCAGTAAACTATGGCTCAAGGCCCACCCTATGGACTCAGGTGCTAGACCCACCTGTTTACTGACCCAGGGACTAAGCCAGCCTGCCTGAGGATGCCAGCAGCAAGCCTTTCCACGGATACCACCAGACAGCCTACCCAAAGGTCTGGATGGCTGACTGGTGAAGGGCTTCTTCTGCCAAAGCCAGCTTGTGAAGATTATAAGAGGTGCCTGCTTCTTCAAGTGTGCAAATATTAGTCCAATGCTATGAGTAATCAGGGAAATATGATACCACAAAAGAACACAATAAAGTGCCAGTAACCAACCCTAAAGATATAGATATCTATGAACCATCTGACAAAGAATTCAAAATAATTATCTTAAAGAAGCTCAGTGAGTTACAATAGAACACAGGCAAGAAAATAATATAAGAAAAACAATACAGGGCTGGGTGTGGTGGTTCTCACCTGTCCTAACACTCTGGGAGGCCTAGGAAGATGGGTGCTTGAGCTCAAAAGGTCAAGACAAGCCTGAGAAAGAGTGAGACCCCATCTCTACTAAAAACAGAAAAAAACAAAACAAAACAAAACAAAATGTAGCCGGACATCATGGCAGGATTCTGTAATCCCAGGTACTTGGGAGGCTGAGGCAAGAGGATCACTTGAGCCCAGAACACGGAGGTTGCTATGAGCTGTGATGATGCCGTGGTACTCTACCCAGGGCAACAGAGTGAGACTCTGTCTCAAAAAGAAAGAAAGAGAGAGAGAGAGGAGGAGAGGAGAGGAGAGGAAGGGAAAGAAAGGGCCAGGCACAGTGGCTCATGCCTATAATCCTAGCAGTCTAGGAAGCCAAGGGATTGCTTGACCTCATAAGTTTAAGATCAGCCTGAGTAAGAGTGAAACCCCATCTCTACTAAAATAGAAAAATTAGCTGGGCATTGTGTGGGTGCCTGTGGTCCCAGCTACTGGGGAGGCTGACGCAGGAGGATCACTTGAACCCAGAAGTTTGAGGTTGTATGAGCTAGGCTGACAGCATAGCACTCTGTATCAAAAAAAAAAAAAAATACATGAACAAAATTAGAACTGCAATAAAGAGACATAAACTAACAGAGAGCTAAACAAAACTTCTGGAATGGAAAAACACATGACTGAATGGAAAATTACAGGTGAATATAGATTCCCTAGAGGGCTCAAACAGCAGACTCAATCAAGTGGAAGATAAAAAATTGGCAAGCTCGAAGATAGGTCACCAGTAATTAACCAGTCAGAGGAACAGAAATAAAAGAGAGTTTTAAACAGTGAAGAAAGTATACAATACTTATGAGACACCATCTAGCAAATTCATATACATATCATGGGATCCTATGGAAAAAAAGAAAGAAACAAAAGAAAATTTCCCTCTAAAGAAAGAAATGAAATCCAGACCAAGAAACCTCTAGTAGTTTAAAGATACCCAATAAGAAATATTAAAATCTCAAAAGCCAAAACCAAAAATTTTGAAAGCATCAAGAAAAAAGTGACTCATCACATACAAGGGAACTTCAAAAAGACTATTACCAGATTCCTTAGAAGAAACAAAGAGTGAGATGAAAGGAAAAAAAAAAAAAAAGTCAGCCAAAATTACTATACCCAGCAAATTTTTCCTCCAGAAATAAGGAGAAAAAACGATTCCTAGACAAAAGCTATGAGAGTTCATTACCAGTAGACCTGCCTTCAAGTTGAAATTAAAGGATATAAACTAAAAACATGAACATATATAAAAGTATAAAACTCACTGTGAATGTAAGCATACAAATTCAAATGCTATAATACTATAATGGTAGTCTATGAAGTCTAATATTGTAATGATAATGCCATGAAGTTAAAAGACAAATATTAAAGATAACTATAGATACAATAATTTGTTAATGCATATACAATATATAAAATATATAAACTGTGTATCACCAACATAAAATTTAGAGGGAGAAGAAGTTAAAGTGTAGAGTTTTTTAATGTGGATGAATTTAAATTTATTGGCTTAAACTATGAAATTATGACTATAAGATGTTTCATGTTAACCTCATGATAACCACAAAGAAAAACTTGTAGTAAGTATACAAAAGAGAAGGGGAAAAGGACTCAAAGTGCTCAGAGGGTACCACTACCAAAAAAGTCCTCAAATCACAAAGGAAGACTGCAAGAGAAGAAAAGAAAAGAAGAACTACAAAACAGTCAGAAAACAATCAAAAAAATGCAATAGTAGGCCTTTATTGATCAATAATTACTTTAAATGGATTGAATTCTCCCATCAAAAGACATGAGCGGCTGAATAGATTTTAAAAATAGGATCTTACTATGTACTATATACTGCCTATAAGAGACTTGGTTTAGTTTTAAGAACACACATAGGCTAAAAGTAAAGGGATTTAAAAAAGATATTCCACACTAATGGTAACCAAAAGAGAGAAAGAATGACTACACTTACATCAGACATCAGTTAAAAAATTGCCATGAGCCAAATAAAGTCTTATATAATGATAAAGGGGGAGCTCCAGTTGTGCAATCAGTTAGCTCATGGTACTCATATAATGATAAAGGGATTAATACATCAAAAAATAACAATTATAAACATACAGGCACTCAACATTGGAGCATCTACATGTACAAAACAAATATGAACAGAACTGAAGGGAGAAATAGACCGCAATATAATAATGGTAAGGGTCTTAAATACTCACTTTCACCAACAAAATAGATTATCCAGCTAGAAAATCAATAAAGAAATCACAGGCTTGAACAACACTAGACCAAATGGACCTAACAGACGTATACAGAACATCCCAGCCCCAACACACATTCTTTTCAAGGACACAAAAGACCAGGATAGATCATATGTTAGGCTACAAATACGTCTTCACAAATTTAAGAAAATCAAAGTCATGTCAAACATCTTTCCATCCACAATACTATGGTATTATACTACAACCATTATATACCAACAAATTGAATAGAAAAAATGGATATATTTCTGGAAATATGTATACAGTTACCAAAACTAAATCATGAAGAAATAGAAAATCTGAACAGACCAATAATGAGTGATAATATTGAATCAGTAATCAAAAACTCCCAACAAATAAAAACCTAGGACCTGATGGCTTCACTGGTGAATTATAGCAAACATCTGAAAAAAAATTAATGTAAATTCTTTTCAAACTTTCAAAAAAATTGAAGAAAATACCTCCAAACTTATTTTACAAGGTCAGCATCATGCTGATTATCCCAGACAAGGACACTACAAGAAAAGAAAATTACAGGTGAATATAGATGCAAAACTCCTCAACAAAATACTAGGAAAACAGAATTCAACAGCACATTAAAGGAAGTATAAACCATGATCAAGCATTTATCCCTGGGATGAAAGGAAGATTCAACATACACGAACCAATAAATAGGACACACTACATTAACAAAATGAAGGGCCAAAATCATATTGTCATCCCAATAGATGGCAGGAAAAGCAATTGAAAAAATTCAGCATCCTTTCATGATTAAAAACTCCCCACAAATTAAGAAGAGAAGGAAAGTATAGCTAAGAAGGGCCAAACATGACAAGTCCACAACTAGCATCATATTCAATGGTGAAAAGCCAAAAACTTTTCCTCTAAGGTCAGAAATAAGACAAAGATGCCCACTATTACCACTTCTATTCAAAACAATACTGAGAGTCCCAGCCAGAAAAATTATGCAAGAAAAAAAAGCCATTCAAATCAGTAAAATAGCTCTGTTTACAGAAGACATGATCTTACATACAGAAAACTCCACCAAAAAAAAAAATTGTTGGAACTAATACAAAAAACTTAATAAAGTTGCAGGATTCAAAATCAACATATAAAGTCCAGTGACATTTCTCTACTTGACAATAAACCATCTGAAAAAGAAATTAAGAAAAATTCCTATTTATAACAGCATAAAAAAGTATTCAGGAATGAATTTAACCAAGGAGGTGAAAGATCTGCACACTGGAAACTACAAAACATTGATGAAAGAAATTGAAGAAGGCACAAATAAAAGGAAAGACGTCCCATGTTGTTGGATTAAAAGAATTCGTGTTAAAATATTCATACTGCCTGTCTGAATTTGGTGAGTGAGTGTGTGTGTGTGTGTGTGTGTGTGTGTGTGTGTGTGTGTGTGTGTATTGCTATGACAGAATACCAGATACTGGGTAATTTATAGAGAAAAGACATTTATTTAACACAGCTCTGGAGGCTCAGAAGTCCAAGATTGAAGGGCTGGCATCTGGTGAGGGCCTTCTTGCCATATAATCTTTGGCAGCAGGTCAGAGAGAGAGAGCAAAAGGGAGCATGAGGTCCAGCTTACAGCTTCAAGCCTCTTTATAAATGAAATTAATCCATTCATGAGGGCGCTTCCCAACACTGCTGTATTGAGGATTGAGTTTCCAATACATGCTTTTAAGTGGTTCTCAACCATCCTAATGCCCGGCCCTTTAATACAGTTCCTATGGGTCATGACCCACAGGTTGAGAACCACTGTTTTGAGGGGACACACTCAAATTGTAGCATTACCCAAACTGAACTACAGATTCAATGCCTACCAAAATAACAATAGCATGCATCACAGAAGTAGAAAAAGACAATGCTTAAATTTATATGGAACTATAAAAGACCTTGAATAGTCAAAGCAATCTTGAACAAGAACAACAACCCTGGAGGTATCATATCACTCGATTTTAAAATATATTACAAAGCTAAAGTAATCAAACAGCATGGTACTGGCATAAAAACAGGCATGAAGACCAACGGAACAGAATAGAAAGTCTTAAAATAAGTGCACACATTTGCAGTCAATTGATCTGTGACTACAGTGACAAGAACAATGGGGGAAGGACAGTGTTTTCAATAAGTGATTTTGGGAAACTGGGTATCCACATGCAGAAGAATGAAGCTGGAACTTTTATCTCATACCATATACATAAATCAACTCAAAATGGATTAAAGACTTAAATCTAAGACCTGAAACTATAAAACCACTAGAAGGAAACATAGGGGGTTGGGTGTGGTGGCTCACGCCTATAATTCTAGCACCATGGGAGGCCAAGACAGGAGAATCATGTGAGCTCAGGAGTTTGAAACCAGCCTGAGCAAAAGTGAGACTCTGTCTCTACAAAAAAATAGAGAAAATTAGCTAGGTGTGGTGGCGAGCGCCATAGTCCCAACCACTTGGGAGGCTGAGGCAGGAGGATCTCGTGAGCCCAGGAGCTGAAGTTGTAGTGAGCTATAAGGATGCCACTGCACTGTAGCCCAGGTGACAGAGAGAGACTCTGCCTAAGAAAGAGAGCCAGACAGACAGACAGAGAGAAGGAAAGGAAGCAGGCAAACACAGGGGAAAAGCTATATGACTTTGGCTTGGTCTAGCCCATGATTTTTCAGATTTCACCCCAAAAGCTCAGGCAACAAAAAGCAAACATAGAAAAATGAAATTGCATCAAACTAAAAAGCTTTTGAATAGCAAAGGAAACATTCAACAGAGTGAAGCGAAAGCACATGAAATGGGAGAAAATATTTAAAAACCATACATCTGATAATGGGTTAATATCGGGAATACGTAAGGAATCCAAACTACTTAATAGCAGTTAAAAAAATAATAATTTTAAAATGAACAGAGGTCCTAAATAGACATTTTTCAAAAGAAGACATACAAATGGCCAACAGGTATATGAAAACACGTTCAACATCAGTAATCAGGGAAATGCAAATCAAATCATAATGAAGTCCAGGGCCACGGCTCACACCTGTATTTGTAGCACTCTGAGAGACTGAGGTAGGTGGATTGCTGGAGCTCAGGAGTTCAAGACCAGCCTGAGCAAGAGCAAGACCCTGCCTCCATTAAAAATAGAAAACCTAGTGGGTGTTTTGGCCCACACATGTAGTCCCAGCTATTTGGGAGGCTGAGGTAGGAGAATTGCTTGACCCCAAGAGAGTCTGAGGTTGCTATGAGCTATGACACCCCAGCACTCTACTTAAGGTGACAAAATGAGACTGCCTCAAAAATAAATAAATAAATAAATAAAAGTGAGATATCATCTCTCACCTGTTAGAATGACCAGAATAAAAAAGACAAAAGGTAAGTGTTGAGGCTGGGTGCAGTGGCTCATGCCTGTAATTCTAGCACTATGGGAGGCCAAGGCAGGTAGATTACTTGAGCTCAGGAGTTCAAGACCAGCCTGAGCAGGAAGGAGATCCTGTCTCTAATAAAAATAGAAAAAAAAACCCAACTAGCCAGGTATTGTGGTAGGCGCCTGTAGGCTCCATGAGGCTGAGGCAAGAGGATCGCTTGAGCCCAAGAGTTTGAAGTTGCTATGAACTATGACACCATGGCACTCGATCCAGGGCAATAGAGTGAGATTCTGTCTCAAAAAATACTGTGTACTGTAAATCCTGACAGTCCCCAGGTTAGAGACAACCTGACTTACGGAGTTCTGTACTTATAAGCAAGCTCCCAGGACTCGCTTATAAGGAATAACTTCCAGTTTCTTGCACACGTATACACAGACCCACACCGTGAGAGCAGTACCCTGGCACAGACTAGTGCATAGTGTCTTGGTACGTATGGTTACTTACACACAGCATCACTTTCTTCTCAATTTTTTGGTGTGATTTTGTGCATCTGTGTTTACCCTGTGACCATGGTCTCCAAGCAAACGTCCACGCAGCCCAGGTGAGCCTGCAGCAGAGACAAAGGTGATGACAAAGCAAACAAAAGTGGAAATAATTAAGTGTCCAGAGAAACGCCAGATGCCATCATTCACCGGGAACGCTGCAGAGGTCAGTCGTTTGACTATCAGAACAATTATAAAGTGAGAGTAACGGAGCATGGGAAGGGCAGTGCTCCAGTGAAAGCATCAGTTATTCCTAAGTGGTGTGGTGGGTTAATTGTTGAAACAGAAAGGTTATTATTGATTTAGTGAGAAGATCAAAAGAAGCGTAACAGTCCTAATAGTTTAGGACTGATATGACATTAGGTGGGTGTTAACCTTTAATATTCTTTTTTGAAATTTCTCTTATCTCCCATCTAAACTTTTTACATGAGTTGTCTTTATGTTGTTTGAATTAAAAGAAAGAACACAATAGTTCCTGGAATTTATTGTAGTTCAGGGCTATTATTATTATCATAGCATTTCACATTATTACCACTTATGAGCCATTGTAATACTGTTATTGTTATCAGTATTATTATTACTCTATCTGCCCTGTTCATGGGGGCTCTAAGCTGCATACAAATCCAATCTAAAGTCATTCTCAGGATCCTGCGTATATCAACCCAGGGACCACCTGTGTATATGATTTTAATTTGTCAATTACAACTCCATAAAGCTGGGAAAATATTTTTAAAAATATAAATAATTACATATAAAACCTGATTAACTGTGACTCCAAGCACCCTGCCAGCAGCCTGACTGGAGGTTTGTTCCTGATCACTGTTGATGGGTCAGCACTACTCACAGAACCAGACAACCCCACAAGGTCCCCTGGAGGCTGCTGCTGTGATGCCTCTGGCCACACCTGTGGACAGGATCTTTGCCAAGTCATTCCAGCCACCCTAGGTGTAGCCACTTCCTTCAGAGGGAATACCACATCCCCCTTCCCAGCTACTGTCCTATTACTTCAGGAATCACAGAAATCACATACCCTTTTCCACTCTCAGGGACTTTAATCTTCCTGTTCCTAAATCAACCTCCCCCACTCAGAGTTACTCTCCTCTCTCCCCTCCTCTCTGGGACAATCGAATACAGTGATCCTCAAAACATGGTCCTAGGGCTCGATGCCTGTAGCTCAGTGGTTAGGGTGCTGGACACATATACCAGGGCTGGCCAGGTCCTGCTGAGGCTGGGAGGCTGAGGCAAGAGAATCGTTTAAGCCCAAGAGTTTGAGGTTGCTGTGAGCTGTGACGCCATAGCACTCTACGGAGGGTGATATAGTGAGACTCTGTCTCAAAATAAATAAATAAATAAATAAAATAAACCCTTCCAAATGATTCTGGTCCTTGCTCAAGTTGGAGAACCACTAATCCAGTATAATGCTCACAGTGAATTTGTACTTTTCAAACCAAAAACGGGGCTTGTCCTGAGACAACTTCAAATCTACTACATAGCATCTTCCTACCCAGAGAGCAAACAACAAACACTAGGGCCCTGGGCAAGGGAGGGACAAAGGACAGTGCCAGCATGTACAGCAGTATGGGTTGCACACTGCACAACTCTACAGGATGCCATCCACATAAAACTACAGTGTGAATGGCATAGCATGATGGGCATCTGTGAACACCAGAGAATAAAGGTCATAAGGATAGATCTTGTGGTCGTTTGAATAAATGGATTTGAGGGATTGGGTCCCGGGTAAGGGGCAATTGGGAAGATGAGAAGAAAAGTAGTGCAAAACCTGAACTCAACCCCAGGGGGCGCTGTATATGTGGATAACATGCATGACAGGTCAAACAAAGACTGCGCTGTTCAGGGGTCTGGAACTTAAGCGTCCACAGGAGCCAAGCTGCCCCAAAGAGAGTCAGAGACTGAACGCCACAGCCCTGTAAAGATGCAAGCCCAACCCAGCACCTGCCATCGTGGCCATGTGGGATACTGCGCTCAACCTTGTCAGATCTTCCTTTTTGAAACAAAAGCAGAAATCCATACTTCTCCATGAAAATCTCCTGGCATCTTTAAATATATTAAATAGACCCTGATTTTTAAAAAACGCTTTGTATTATATCCAGATTACATAAATTACTCTCAAACCCAATTAAAAACAAAATAAGCAAAGGAGTTGAATTCTTCAAAGAAGATATCCAGATGGCAAATAAGCGCGTGAAAAGTTGCCAACGTCATTAATCATTAGGGGAATGCAAATTAAAACCAAGTAAGAGAACGCTATGTACCTATTTGGATGGCTAAAATTTTAAAAAACACACACACAATACAAAGTGCTGGCGAATATGTGGAGTAAGCAACTAGAACTCTGATGTTGCTGTTGGGAATACAAATGGTACCCCTCGGTTGGAAACCATGTGGCGGTTTCTTATAAAGTCAAACATAATCTTACCATGTGACCCCGCAATTCTAGGTATTTACTAAGAGAAATAAAATTTATGTTCACACAGAAACCTGTATATGAATGTTTATAATGGCTTTATGGAAAATCGCCAAAAACTAGAAACATTCCAAAGGTCCTCACCTGAGGAATGGGTAAGCAAATTACCATATATCCGTGATGGACTACTAACCAGCAATAAAAAGAAAAAAACCACTTATACAGGCAGTAAAATTGCTGAATCTCAAATACATTCTGCTAAGTGAAAGAACGTTGCATCATAGGTCACAGCAACCTCAAACTCTTGGGCTTGAGCAATCCTTTTGCCTCAGTCTCCCAAGCAGCTGGGACTACAGCTGCCCACCATAATGCCTGGATAGTTTTTCTCTTGCCCCAGCTGGTCTCCAACTACTGAGCTCAAGCAATCCACCTTCCCTGGCCTCCCAGAGTGCTAGGATTACAGGCATGAGCCACAACATGCCCAGCCAGTATTCTTTTTCTAGAAAAAGAATTTTTTGGAAATTCTGGAAAAGGCAAAACTATAGGAACAAAAAACAGATCAGTGTTTACAAGGGGTTGAGCACGAGGACAGGAATTAACCAAAAGTGGACATGGAAGGGGGGATTTGGGGAAGTGACAGAAATAGAGATCTGTATATTGATTTTGGTGGTGATCTATCAAACTTTAATAGACTATACTCTATAAAGGGTGAATTCTATAGTATTTAAATTATACAATAAAATGTATCTTAATTTAAAAATTAAAAGTATAATAAAAATCACTGTGTGGGCCAAACAAGTGCACTAAAGACTCCAGCCTGCAGCCAGGCCTGCACTTGGCCTCAGAGAGGGTGAAGGGCCCCAAGGAGCAGAGCAGCAGAAAAACAAGATTTTCTACCATGTTCCTCAGTGACAGCCCTTTTCTCTGTTTTCAATTGGAGGTTACATGTAAAACATCTCTTGAAGCAAACAAAGATTGCCTTATCTAAAATTTTCTGGAAAATAAAAGTGCCTTGGGAACAAGGCAGACTTGAGCAGAATAAGCCCGCCTCTGCCTGCCACGGAACCTTGGAGGAGCCTTCCTGCGAGATCAGGTGAGAGCAGCCCCAGGCATCTCAGAGGCCTTGACTTCTTGAGGGTGGGGATAAGAACCACTGATATTTCCTCTGACCTTGCAGGCCTGGCATGGAGGTAAGAAACACCTGAAGAATGACCTCAAGACTGAGCTTTGTAGGGAAGCTGAGGGCCGCCAGTTTGAGGGCAGAGGTTCTATAGAAACAGCTAGAAAACCCCTCAGCAATGGTGCCTTTGCTCTGCTGGGCCCCAAGCCTTCAAGTGCTTTGAGAACGCTAGAGTGTGTAGCAGGGAAATGCCCTGACCCCCTGTCCTCTTCTATCTGGGACCCCACAGGCAAATGCCTGCCATAGCAGATGGCACCCAGGCTCTGCCCCCGCAGTGCCCAGTCAAGGTGAGAGACAGAAGCAGGCTCTAGCCCAGGCCTGGAGGTTTCCTTCTAGATAAGAACATTATATCCAAAGGAAAGAGATCCTGGCCACTTGGGCCTCAGTTTTCTCATCTGTAAAATGGGGATACATAGCATGAGCATCATAGGGCTTTTGTGAGGCTTAAGTGACTATAATGCACCAGGATTGGGCACAGAGATGGCTTCTTTGTTGAGACCCCCTCTCCCCCCGGACTCTTAAAAGCCATTAACCCAGGTTACAAGTCATCAGACCACTAAGAAGCTATGCTCCTTCTCTCCTTAGCTGACTGGCCATGCCCAGACCTGGAAGAAAGGCCTGTGCCCCAGGCATTTCTTCTGAAAGGCCAACCATGAAGAATCAAGGTGAGAGCAGGAGCAGGCTGGTCCTCCACTGGGAACATGGGGACAAAGCACGGAGGACAGAGAAAGAATGAGTGGACCCGGAAGTGGAAGGGAGGAGTCGAGAGGAGGTGACAGGTGGTTGTGGGAGCCTTGAAAGCCCTTGAACCAGGGGCCTGGGGACTGGCATGGCCGAGTGGAGAGGGCACTGATTGAGGGGGTCAGTGGTAAGGAGTACACGCTAAAAGATGCCCTTGCACACATAGCTCTGGGTCCCACCCTGGCTCTTTGAGGGGCCGTACTTATCTCCATTTTCAGATGGAGAAGGTGAGGCCCCACAGCTCACATGTACCCCCCAATAAATGACCAGCCCAGGTTTCCAGAGTTGCCTGGATTAAGGTCCCAGCACTGCCATTAAGGGAGCCTGGGAAAGTCCTTACTCCTGTCTGGGCCTCAGTTTCCCACCTGTTGATGACTAGAAGGCCTCCCAGGTCCTAAAGCCAAAACCGCAGGGTGTCCCAACAAACCCCAGCCATGCTTTGCCACTGACCCCCAGGCCATCCCTGCCCTGGGAAAACAGTGATAAGGCCTCTCCCCGGAGGTACCACAGACGGAGCGCTCAGCTTTCTGGAAGAGTGATCTTCTCACTCAAACTGTACGCAGCTGTTCCAGGCCACTTCCTCTTCCCTGCTTCTGCAGACAATGCCCTAGGCCAGGCTGGACCCCTGCCCCCTGCCCAGCCCTGCCCCACATGGGCACACATGCACTCCTCCCCTTCGCCCCCCGCATCAGGCATCTGCTCCCCTTCTGGAACCTGTAACAGCCAGTGCAGTGTCAGGCAGTCCTCCAGCCCCAGAGGCCCAGGGTCCCTGACTGCCCTCTGGACCCCCAGGGTCTGCCCATTGCTTGGGAAACCACTTCAGGTCATTTGAAATGATGAGGAGTCTTGGCTCTTTTTGAGCTAAACAACATGAAGAAACAAACCCCTGTCTGTCAGAGCCCTGCCCGCAGAGTCCCCCGAGGCCCAGGCGTCAGCTGGACACTTCTCAAGGGCTTTGCTCTTCTCTGTGCTTTTTATTCAGCTCCACAAATATTTATCGAGGGAGCCGCTACTCGGCTGCGTCAGTGTCCAGAGAGGCTGGTGGGGGAAAGGTGGGCCATTCGGAAGAGAGAGGGAACCCCGAGAGGAACTGGACTTCAGTCTCTGTCTCCAAGGACTTTGCTCCCCCGAAGTGCAGGTCTGATACCCATGCTGTGAACAGCCGTCCATGCAGCCGCCAACTGTATCCAACTATGGAAAGGAACAACCCCAAATGCTATCAATTTTGCATGGGGGGAAGATGTTCTCATTGTCCTATCCTAGGTTCTCCAATTTAGCACCATGAGTAATTATTACTTTTAAAATTGGAGAGCAAAGATTTATGGGCTTATATATTTTTAAATATGAAGATGATTTATTGGAAGTGGCTGTAAAAGTTATTCTGCTCATTGTGATAATTCAGAAAATAGCAAAAAAAACACTAAAGGAATTTCAGATTGGGCAGGGAAAATCGTGTCCTCCTTTGTCTGACCTGCCACGATATGAGGTTGGAAGACATTCTGGGATCCAGTGTGGCTGGAGCTCGGCTATGAACTTCCTCTCAGAGTGGAGGCTCTGGTTCCCCCCACAGGCTCAGGCCTGGGCCAGAAGTTTCCCTAAGGCTGTGCTCCCTGAAATCAGTCTCCAGGGGAGACTAGGAGCTCCCATCATGATAGATTAGCAAATGCTGGTTCCACACATCTCCTCCGTGTGCAGCGAGGCAGACGTTCCTAGACATTAACTGTCATGGAACAGTTAATGAGCAGAGGCGGGCTCATACTGCTCAAATCCCCCCTAAATTTGACTCGTCAATATGATATTGCCAATTTGTGTGTTTTTAAAATGCATGTTTTAGGGCCAACCACTCTGGGAGGCTGAGGTGGGAGGATTGCTTGAATTCAGGAATTCAAGACCAGCCTGAGCAAGAGCAAGACCCAATTTCTACTAAAAATAGAAAAGCTAGGCGGGCGTTGTGGTGGCCGGTGCCTGCTACTTGGGAGGCTGAGGCAGGAGGATCACGACAGACCAAGAGTTTGAGGTTGCGGTGATCTATGACAATGCCACTGCACTGCAGCCTGGGTGACAGAGTGAGACCCTGTCTCTGTAAAAAAAAATAGTGTGTTTTAGATCAAGTGAGGACATTTTAAAAGGAAATCAGCAACTATTCCTTATCAATAGGGTTTTATTAAAAAAAAAAAAAAAAGAACATTTGAACACCAAAAATAGGAAAGATCGACTCTCTGAATGAAAAGCTTTGAAAAACTCAGTGACACTGCCCTCCCTGGCTTGCCTTCCTTTGTGGTGGAGGATTTAAGTTTTCCATGCAGCGCTACAGCGCAAAGCCAGACTGGGAGACACAGACTTTTCCTCTCTCTAGGCCTGTTTCCTCATCTGTCTAGTGTTCTTCTTGTTAAAGATTCTGAGCCACCTCCAGGCCCCATCATTCCTCCTTTTTTTCCTAGTGACAACAGCCTTGTCCCATTGGCCACCTTCCAACATCCATGCCAACCAGGTTGTTTGAAAGTGCCCACACATGAAATGTTTGGAGAACACTTAGAGATCTAAAAATAGACCTGCCATTCAATCCTATAATTCCTCTACTAGGTATATACCCAGAAGACCAAAAATCACATCATAACAAAGATATTTGTACCAGAATGTTTATTGTAGCCCAATTCATAATTGCTAAGTCATGGAAAAAGCCCAAGTGCCCATCAATCCACGAATGGATTAATAAACTGTGGTATATGTACACCATGGAATATTATGCAGCCTTAAAGAAAGATGGAGACCTTACCTCATTCATGTTTACATGGGGGATGGAGCTGGAACATATTCTTCTTAGTAAAGTATCTCAAGAATGGAAGAAAAAGTATCCAATGTACTCAGCCCTACTATGAACCTAATTTATGGCTTTCACATGAAAGCTATAACCCAGTTATAACCTAAGAATATGGGGAAGGGGGAAAGGATGGGTGGAGGGAGAGTGGTGGGATTACACCTGTGGTGCATCTTATAAGGGTACATGTGAAACTTAGTAAATGTAGACTATAAATGTCTTAACACAATAACTAAGAAAATGCCAGGAAGGCTATGTTAACCAGTGTGATGAAAATATGTCAAATGGTCTATAAAACCAGTGTATGGTGCCCCATGATCACATTAATGTACACAGCTATGATTTAATAAAAAAATAAAGTGCCCACACCTGGACAGACCAATGGAGTGGCAACCAGGAGGAAGGGGCTAAGTGGTGAGTCTGGGGGGGTGGGGTGGAGAAAAGGGACAGAGAGGTGACGTCACCAAGGCAGGTAGGTCTAGAAAGGCATGGGAGGAAGGGAAAGGCTGACCCTGCTGGGAAAGGGGGTGGGGCACCCAAGGGGTGCTGATCACTTGCCCAGAGGTGGAATCGTTCTCTGGAGGGTCGTTCTGAGCATGAAAGCTGGATCCTATCCGTGGCCTCTGGTCGCAGGAGGGGCCCAGCTAAGAGTCCTGGGTGGAAAGAAGTCAGGAGGGGGCAGAGTCCTGCAACCCTGCTCTGCCCTCCCCACACTCCATGGGCCCCCAGGACATGCTCTCAAAGTCCCCAGTGGAGTCCCATCCTCGCAAGGCTGGGGACTCATTCAGGGCACATGACAGATGCCAAGAAGGCTCCAGCACCTGCTCTTCTCCAACCCCCTCCCCTTCTTGAACACCCTCAGCCCCTCCCCCTCCAAAAAATCAGCCACACAAACTAGAGGGGAGCAGTGGGCAGGGGGAGGGAGGGCCTGAGGCAGGTTTGGGTGTCTTATTCATCAACCCCCACTCTACAGAGGGGAAACTGAAGCCACAGGAGGGAAGCCATCCTATCAACAAATTCATGGCTGTGCTGAACCAATAATGACTCTACCAATAATAATGACAGTATCAATAATAATATTAGTAATAAGTGCTTGTCGAATTCCAGTCTCCTGTCTCCCACTCCAGGATTTAAGCTGAAGGACTGGATACTGGACTGAGGGATTTTCAGACCCTATTGCTGCAGGTGGGAAAGTACCTGGGGACAGGAACATTCTGGGGACCTCAAGTGTCACCCCACATGCACACCTTCCTGTATGTGGGAAGCCCGCTCAGTCATCTGGGTGTCTCCAGATGTGGACGTTTTGAAGCAGTTAGATTTTCTATTCTTTCCAGCCCCTCAGCCCCACCCCCACCCCTCCTAGCAAATGGATAACAGGAAACAGCCAAAGCTTCTTAACTTTTCTTTAATCTTCCGCTCTCCGGCAAACTGAAAATCAAACGATAATTGTCTGGGTGATCTCATTATTGTCAACAAAATCCAAGCCTTGAAGTCCGAATCCACTGAAATGCTGACACATTAAACACAAAAGGAAACTGAGCTCGCATGTTGTTCAATAAATAAATAAGGCGGCGGGAACTCTGCGCAGGCCTGGCACAGGGAGAGGCCGGGCTGGCGGAAGTGCTAGGGCTGAAGACAACCACAGGGACCTGGGAACCATGGCATCTGGGAAGGACCACGTCCAGGAGGTCAGTGTCCCATCCTTCCTATTTGTATCCACCAAGCCTGGCAGGAAACAGATGGCACCTTCTCAGCAATGGGGCCACTGACAGTGGAGGGGACCAGAAAGGGAGGTGAGGCACGCTAGGACTAGCACCGGAGGGAAGCTGCTACTACCTCTAGACCTGAACGACAGGGACCAACCAGTTATCAGCACCCAGAGAGGGCGACATTGAAGAGGGCCACCTGACAGGAGCTGTGGCTTTAGGGGAGGAACACTGAGATTGCCAAACTGTGGCCTGGCAGGGAGAGGACCAGAGAATGGACAGCCGGACTGCTCTCTCCTGCCTCCTTCTCTCCCAGAGGGCAAAGGAGTCTGGGAGATGCAGGTGCAGGGGCCACGCTACCCAGGGCATGGAGCAGGGTCTAGAGGGACACCAGAGAACACGCAGCATCCCTTACATGGCGGGACACTCCCCTGCAGCGCGCCACCTCTGCGCCACCCTCCACATGTGCACATCCAGGAATGGGAAGCTCGGCCCCACCCCCGCAAGCTGCCTATCCAAGTCTGAAGATCCCAAATCTCAGTTCCTGGCAAAACAACATTTGGAATTTGGGAGCAGGTCACATCCACAGGAGACAGAGGGCGAGACTGGGGAGAGCCAGGATGGGGCTAGTGGGCAGGCCTTCTGCACTGGCTGGGGGCTGGGGGCTGGGGGCAGACACAGAACAAAAGGTGGCCCCCATTTGTTTGCCTTCTCTTTATAGAGCTTGGTCTTGATTTTTCTGCCATCTTATCCCAAAAGATGTCATGACAACATATTACCTGTTATCATTATGGAAAATGGGACACTTTGGGAGACGGAAGTGCAGTGGGGGTGTCACCACTCCCACTCTCTTCCTGGCTGGCTTGGAGGAGAGGAGACAGCAACTCCCCCAGCATTGGGCCAGCACTACCTACACACAGGGCTAGTGGCAGCTGCTTGTGACTTTGCAGCCACAGACCTCCCTTCTTCTCTCTCAGTTTCAGAGGCAGCAGTGAGGGAAATTGTGGGGAAGAGACAGGCCCTCCAGAGACCTAAGTCCTCACCTGCTTCTGCCATTTCCTGGCCGTGTGACTCTGGACAAACTCTTTCCTACCCTGCGTCTCAATTGCACCTTAGTAAGGACAGGGCACTTTGATCCTGACCTTGGCCAGCCTAAGATCCCAACACGCATCAACAGACAAGAAGGGTTGTCATTATCCTTCCTCTGGAAGGAATGCCAAGGGGCCGCCCATGCTCTGCCCTCCTTGGAGGCACAGTGGGACTTCCCCTGCCAAGCCAGTAGGTCTGACACCTGCCTGCTAAGCTACTGAGTAGGTCCCCAGCATTTTCTTTCTTGCCTTCCCTCTCCCCAGGTTACAGGAGAAAAAACACTCACCAGGAGACTGTGGAAATGAGATGGAAAAAGCCTTCTGTAAAATGCAAAGGACTGCAGGCTTCTAAGGAATTAAGGAAAATATGTTGATCTTTTCATCTATATATGCCTCATCACCTTGAAAAGGTTCTAAACTCTTTGAGAGTAGAAAATAAAGGCAGGAAATGAATGTTTATTGAACACTATGGTAAATAATGCAAGGGCTCCCCAGTATTTGGTTTAGTCTTCCTTCCTGGTCATGTAGAAGCTCTACAGAGTGTCCCAAAAGTCACCCATAAAGTCACCATACATAGGGAAAATGGGAAATTGTACCTAAATGCACCTTTATTTACAAAATCTTACAAGGTGGTGGCCAACACATAGGGAATATTTTGTAAATATTTTGTAAAAATTTGCAATGAATATTTTGTAAATAAAGGTACATTTAGCTACAATTTCCCATTTTCCCTTTGGATGGTGACTTTGGAGGCAACTTAAGGGACACCCTGCATATCCCCAGCACCCTCGATGTGAGGTGGAACCACATGGCTTGTCAGGCCAGTTAATTGAGAGCGTTAGTGTTCTGCCCAATTCTTAGTCTCTTCCTCTGCCACAGTGAATATGGAGGCTTCAAGTTGAAATGGGGGAGCCAAAATTTGATATTGTGGATCATGTGTCACATGTAGAAGAAAGCTGGCCTAGAGAGGGAGTCTGGACCTATGGCAAACGTTATGAGACTGAAAAATAAACTTACATTGTGATAAGCCACTGAGCTTCCAGGGATGTTTGTTTCTGCAACACAGCCTCATCTGCACTGACTGATACAGGCATCATCCTGGGTAAGTATTTTCATATGCATTATTATCCCATTTAAGAGAGTCAACTCAAAAGGTTTGGAGGACCAATGAAGACCCCCCAACTCTAAAGTATTATTATTTCAAATTTCAGATGGGAAAACTGATACAAGATCTGACAAGTTCACAGACTTGTCCTAGAAAATGTGCTGCATACCTCATTGCTGAATATCTTGACAGTCGCCTTTGAAATACTCCCCTTGGGAAGCTATGCCCTGAGGCCAGTACCAGGTCCACCCTTCAAAGCAATTTTGGTACTCTTTTTATGGAATGACCATCAGAGGTATCATCATATGAGTTTTGTCAATTAAGTTCACAAACTCATCCTAGAAAAAGGGTTTTGAAAAGTGGACTAGGCACTGGCATTGGTGCATAGCTTCCCAAGGGAAGTACCTTGAACATGACTGTAGTGATATTCAGCAACGAGGATATTCATCCTTTTTCTAGGATGAGTTAGCTAACTTAATTGTCAGACCTCATAAATATTAGCTAATTGGTCCCAAATCAGTAAGAGGTAGATCCAATAATAGGGTCTTAACAATCAGGTAGGTTCCTCCCCACAACAAGGGGGAACTGGGGAAGCAGGCAAGCAAATGGCCAATTCAGTGTAGAAATGACCCTGGTCAGTGTAGGGTCTTTGTTGAGTAAAACATAGTCCTTCAAGTGTGGCCTTTCAAAGTCTGGGAAAAAATGTTCCCAGCTAAAAGTAGCTACACAAGAGGGTCCCAGCCAAAGTCCAACTCTAGGTTGGCAGAATTCGTGGATGGCCTGGAATTCCTGCTGGCCAGGGTTCCACTGGCATGGAAGTGTTTATACTTGCCTCAAATTAGTTCTCCCACGCCTTCCAGAGCCCTAGCCCATATTTGGGATGGAAAAGGGAAAATGATTCCCAGTGGGGATTGAAAAGCATCAGAAAAATTCCACAGGGGCTGTGGCCACTCTGTGTGGCTCAGGCTCTGAGCAGTCACATCTCTCGGTCCCTCGTACCTGGATTCTGTACCCAGCAGGGCAGCCAGGCCAAAAGGACAAGAACTCCCTCACCCACTAATTCAGAGGGATGGCATTTCTGGAGAGACTCCTATGAGGGCCAGCACAGCTCTGTGGCCGAATGAAGTGCGGGAAATGAGAAAGAAGAAAAGATCTGACTGTGCCTCTTGTCTGTTGAAAGCAGGCTTTTCTTCCTCCCTTCAAGAAGTTGCTCTATGATTGGACAGCCTTCAGAGGAGCAGAAAGCCCCAAAGAAAAGTGTCTTCACAGAAGGGGAAACTCCCAGAAGACCATGCAGCGCGTATGGCTCAAAAGCAGGCAAAACAAAGCAATATGCTGTTGAGACATACATTTATATGTAATAAAACTACACACACACACACACCCGCATGCGCATAACGACAAATGCAGGATTCAGGACAGTGCTTATCTGGGGCATGGGGGAGGGGCAAGGTGGTCAGGGGCCAGTTCAAGAGAAATACTGCAGCCAAGGGACCATTGCAGGCAATATTCTAGCTCTTGAGTTGAGTGATAGGATCAGGGGTTTGTTACTTTAATAAATATACCTACTAGTGGTGCGTCATGAATCAAGTCTTAGGATTAATTCACTCTGTCTACGTAGCTAAGATCTATTTTTAAAGGGAAACTCAATAAAGGCCATTTATATGCCATTTCCTGAATATCAAGCATGCTTCACCTATGTAAACACATTTATACCTCACAGCAGCCTCATGAGGTGGGTCTTATTTTATGTCCATTTTACAGATGAGGTAACTGAGGCAAGAGAGGTTAAGTATCTTGCCCAGGGTCACATAGCTAGTAAGTGGCAGGACGTAAGCCCTCAGAGACCTTCTTCTTAGCTGATATACAGTAACAATGCTGGTTATGTCATTTAACTGTACGCCCAGGGATAGCTGCTGTGAGATGCATTAGTTCTGTGGTCCAGCGACATCATCAAAAATGCTACCATAGGGTTTGGCCCTCTGAAGCTTCACTGAAAAGTCAACTCACAAAAGGCAGATTAAGTGAAGAAAGGACATACCAATTGATTTAACAGGGGAGCCTTCAATATGAAGACCCAAAGATACAGGGGAAACTGTTTTTACGCTTAGGTTCAATGAAGTATGGACAGCCATGTACACTCGTGGTCGGACAAAAGGTCATGATTGAATGCTAGTAGACTGGGAACCCAGCAAGGCCATCTATCTTGATTCCTCTGGGCCTTTCTGAGCATGCGTATGGGTGTGGGGCAGGACCCTCTCTGCATGGGGGTCTTCCGACCTACAAACTAGGTAGGTCAGTTTTTACAAAGAAAAGGGAAAGTTAGAGCAGTATTTTTAGGTTTTATAGTTGAGGGGTTCTGGTTTCTATGACTCACCTTGGGGAAGAGGCATCCGGTTTCCAGGGACAGGCTTGCACCAGAGTAGGACTGAGAGGCTGGAGGGCAGGGGAAGGTCAGAGAAAAACTTTTGCTTCTGGGGCTACTCCCAGGGCCTTCATTTTGAAGTACATTTCCGAGCCCCAGTGTCCTTGCGTGTCCACCATGTCCCCCCACCCCACTGCCATACTGCACTCACAGTGTTTCCAGGCGGTCACACGCAGTTCAGCAGAATGAGGCACTTCCTCTCGCTGCTGTGTTTTGATGCTGAAGAACTCCTTTCCTAGATCTTAGTTTAGAGACCCCCCTCACGGTCACTGACCAAGCTGAATCCCATGAGTAGACCCAAGCCGATCACAGGCACAATGACAGGCTTAGAACATTCACAACTCACCCCCTGAGACGGCAAGAATGAGCGGGAATGACTGACAGGGCGGTGGCCCAGAGTGTTTGCCTCCATCACAGCTTGGGGCTCCCCTGCAGGGACTATGACCCCATGGGACAAGGAGCTTCTAAAACAGAGGACAAGTCAAAGTCATCCTGCACCCCCGTCCTGCCTCCCGCCAGTCAAGACCTAGCAAATAGTAGGCACTGTTTGTACTGCATGGGTCAGTCTTGGGGTCTGCTGTACTTGCGATCCCCTGCTGAGAAGAGTAGATAATCTGTCTCTGGAGCCCAGGTGGCTGATGTCTGTCCCATCCTGCCTCTGGCCAGAGATGATAGGTCTAGAGTTGGTCACCCAACCTAAGGGAAGTTACAGGCTAGCCAAAACCCTACGGTATATCTTAAACAAATGTCTCCTCCCCAGCCAGAATGATGGTGCTGGATTAGTGGGTGTCTTGACCCAGCTTCCCCAGAAGGCAGAGCCTGGGTCAGCTCACCTCCTGGTGCTTTATCGGTAGGTACAACTGCGTGGAGCAAGAATGAGGGTAAGGAAGCAAGGCAGGAAGGGGGGCATGCTGGATGCCCCTTCAGAACTGAAGGACCCAAGGGCCCCCAGCTCCTCGGAATGCAGCTGACAGTGAGCCCCCAGCTGCCTCCCTCTTTGGAATTCCTCTCACAAAAGCAAGTCATCTTGCCCCAGGTCATGCTGCCTTACTGGGGCAGCCCCGTGTAACATCTGGGAAACAAGGGCATAGCCGCCTGACCCCTCACTCCACTCAGGACAGCTGTAAAGGTCTGTCCTGGCGTTAGGGCTCTCCACCGGAACTGCAGCATAACTCCCTTCCCCGCTGCTCAGTGCTGCTTCCATCCCGCCCTCCTACAGGGGATCCCAGGAGTACACACCCCCAATAAACCTCCTGCATGCTAAGCTTCAACTCACACTCTGCTTCCCAGGGAACAGGGAGGGACAGAGGGAAAGCACATTTCACATATGAGCATTTCCAAGCTGGTCCCAACCTCCCAAGAAAACACAGTGAGTTCCCCAGCCCTAGGGAACATCCCCAGAGAGGACACTAGGAAACACCGTGTCTCAGATGAGTCCATCCAGGGGAGGAGGACTGAGGACCTGCCACTGCCCAACTCTCACTATCCAGGTTTGTCTCAGGGAGTGTCAACCCTTCTTCCGTGTGTCTCTTGCCCCTCCGGGCAACTTCTGGGGAAGCCAGAACCTCTGTGGGCCCAGTGGGATCAAACTCAAAGGCTGGAGCTGCCACCTCTCCCACTGGAGCAGGTGCAGTGGAAGCCACGCCAAAGCCCAAGCTTTGTCCCCATGGGAGGCTGAGACAGCCAGAAGTGCTAAGAGATGAGATGACAGTGACAGCAGCCAGGGCTTTACAACTGGGAGCAGCACATTGCTGGGGCCAGGGCCACTCTGGCTGGGGACAAAGCAGCGGCAGATGTGGCCGGGTAGATCTGGTCAAGGTCTGGTACTCTGCAGCTGTCTGAGTCTCCTCTTCAGGGCCTGGAAACATGAGGGGAAAGTCTGTGAGGAGCTGTGGAACAGAGCTGAGAGGCCGTGAAGGAGGAGGAGCACAAGGAACCAGGAGAAAGTGGAGGCGAGAAGTCGGCAGAAGTTAGGAGAAGGCTGCAAAGCTTGAAGCAGGATAGAAGGGAGCGCAGCAGTGCACACACACTGCAAGGGCTGTGGCCGGCAGGACGAGCCTTGAGGATGCTGCTTCTGTGCAGAGGAGGCAGTGAAACAGCCCTGCGGAGACAGCTGCCTGGCCCTCTGAGTAACCATCCCTATTCTTAGAGCCTCAGATGATTTATCGAGGTAGCTTGAGGGGCTCTATTCTTGGACTGAGAACAGCTTCACACAAGGAGGGGCTCCCCCCAGCCTCCACCCCCTGCTTCTGCATCAGTGCAGTGAGGGCCAGGCCCTGGAGGCAGGTGGGACAGGTGGGGGAAAGACTCTTGCTCTGGACAGTGTGTGCGCTTCATCCAAGTGCTGCTCCCTCTATCTTGGCAGCACAGAGGAGGCACTCGAGCCAGGGGGCGCTGGGCAAGAGCCAGGACTGTTGGAAGCCCCCAGATGACGCCTGCGCCAGGGCAGGTAGAGTGAAGAGGCCTCTCAGACGCAGAGAGACAACACCCAGTACTTTGCTCCGGCCTAGAGCCCTTCCACTTGTATTCCCTCTCCAAAAGTTACCCTTCTGTGATACTATACTAATCTTTCAGGGCCTCACTAGGAAATTAAAATCAACCCATCGTAAAAATAGCAAGGGTCTTAAATAGACATTTCCCCAAAGAAGATATAGGAATAACTAATAAGCACAAAAGATGCCAACCAAGGTCACTGATTATTAGTGGAATGCGCACCAAAACCACAGTGAGAAACCACTTCACAGCCATTAGACTGGCTATTACAAAACAAATAAAAAATGAAAGCAAAACAGAAAATAATAAGTGTTGCTGAGGACACGGAGACACTGGAACCCTCCTTGTACATTGCTGTTAGGAATCCACCCATCCAGGCATCAGGTGCACCAGCGATCTAAGGCTGGTCCCTGCCGCAGTTCCCCTTCCTGCCCTCCCCAGACTGAGACCTAGTGATGTCCAAACACACCAGTGAAATCCCCTTCTGCCTGTGTACTCCATACATATCTATCTACCCATCTATCTCTCCCCGCTCTCCAGCCCCGTGTCACTTCTCCAGTGTGGTCCCCTGATTAGTAGACTCTACCTCCCTCTCCAGGACCTGTGACTATCATAAATCCCTGAATGCAGTACGCCCCTCCGAGCATGGGCCATGTTGAAGTGGCCCATAAAGGTCCCACAAAGAGAACTAAGTCCCGCATTTATACCACAGTGGTAGTTGCCAGGTCCGGGAAAGAGGGGAATTGGGGAGTTGTTTTATGGGAACAGAGTATTAGTTGGGGAAGATGAAAAGTTCTAGAGATGGTGACATGAATATATTTATGCCACAGAACTGCATATTGTAAATGGTTTAAATGGTAAATTTTATGATATGTATACTTTATTACATTTTTTTTTTAACTAGACTATGTGACTGATCAAGCATAAGAGCTTGTACGAATCTGTGAGACCATGGGGACCTCACCCAGAGCATAGATGAGTCTCGGTGGACAAGAAGGAACTGTTCTGGTTACACAGTGATGATGGCAGAGCCAGAAGGAGAGCTTACACATTCCGAGGCTTTCAGCACTGGACTTTCAACTCAAGCATGCTGTACTCTGTGTCCGTATCCCAGATTCATCTCCCGGCCCCGCAAATCCCTGCTCTTCTGAGACTCACAGGAGCCACCACCAGCACCACTGGCCCACAGCCCCTCAAGGATTGGCCGGGGAGGGCAGGGATGGCGGCACTAAGAAAAACAGAGACAGAGCCCAATCATCATCAGAAGATTCCTTAAATTAAAAAACTTTGGGGATTCCCATTTTGTAATCCTGACCATCAATCCCTCATGGAAACTTGACGGGAGGCCATTGAGGAACTTCATGGATTTCACGCCCCTCTCAATAAAGCTGTTCTGAGTTTCAGTTTCTCCACCTAGACAAAACTCTCCATAATTGCCTACTTTCAGGGCCTGTGTCAGAGGCAAGATGGCAAAATTTGGCACATGAACCACTATTTCCTTACCAGTGCCCAGGGCAGACATTTCTAATCAAGCAAGAGTCTGTTCCCTGCTGAGCAAGATAAAGACCTCAGAATCATTATCAGCACAGCCTCCAGCTGTCCAATCATTCAGCATTGGCACCTGAGATAAGAATTATTTGCCAGCTGTCATCTACGCTAATGTAACACAGTCTGGGAACTTGGAGAAATCTCTTTTCTCTTGGCCTCAATTTTTTAACCTATAATATGAAATGATTTTTATGTCCCAGCCAGCTCTGTGATCCAATGAATTCCTTAATAGAACTGGACAAGTCTATATTGTGGATAATGGAGGGAAATTCTGTTGGTTTCAAGAGAAATTCTATGGAGATTTTAATATATTTTTTGGCAGTAAATCTGCCCTTTCTATTCTATTTACATTAGAGTGGGTTATAGCATTGTGGGCTCCAAGGACATTAGGAGTCTAGCTGAAGACACCAGGTTCCCCATCCCCCATAAAGCCAGACACTGGGATCTGACAATGCTCCTGGTGGCCAGTGTCTTCTGGGAACTCTTTCCTACTTTCTGGAAGGTCCTGAGCCAAGATAATCCTAAGCCCGTTCTTTGAGATGAGACACAACCTCCCCACCCACCAACTCTCAGCAGGAGAGAGCCAGGATTGATATTCCTGCCCGTCATGATGCTCACTCCTTGTCCTGTCCCCTGTTCTGGGAGGGCCTAGACTGTCTTTCCATCTGTCTGTCAGGGAGCCAGGCTGCTCTTCCCACCCAGCTCTCAGCCAGGGAGAAGGGGATGCACCCTGTGGGAGGGGAGTGGATGGGGCGGCCGGCTTGCCACCAGGCACTGTAAAAAAGAGAACTTTAATTCTTGGCCTCCACCGGGGAACTGCCTTAATTAGGGTGGCGCCAAGCATGATGCTGTAATTAACTGTGTGTCTGTGTTTCCATCCCAAATGCCTATTTCCAGACCTTTGTGATCCAGTCTTCTAAAGAGAAGCTCCAGCCAGAAACTTGGCATCAGCGGCCCCAGAGGGGGAGGGATGGCCAGTTTTCCCCTGCTCTTTCCTCTCTTATCCCTGCTTGGAGTGAGTTTTTGGAGGAAGGAGCCATGGGTCCTTCCTAGGAAGGGTGTCTGAGTGTGCTCAAAGCTACTGGCTCTACCTGGTCCCCAACGCCAAGGTAACTCAAAGGTACCAAGCATCACTGGGTAGCGTGCACACCTGTCAGTTTGACTTGAATAACATCCATTTTCCGTTATTTCAGGAACTTTGATCTTAGCAGAATCAGCCTCAGCCATCTGTAGCTCTAGGGGAGGAGCTGAGATGTAGGCTGGCCAATCACAGTGTTTATCCCCTGACCACAGTGACTGGTCCAGTGGGAGTCATGTGACTGTCACAGGCCTCTGAGCGGTACTATTGGGATGTGGTATCTGCTTTCCAATAAACCGGAAGGATGCCAGCCTGGAGTTGCTGGGGGCCGTGTGTGCCACCTCATGGGGACAGCCTGTCTGAGAATGATGCCAAATTATAGAAAGTATAGAAAAAAATGGAAGGGGGCCACAAAATGAGAGAGAGAGGGAGAGAGATCTGATGACATCCTTTAGGCAGTTGACTCCAGCTATACCCAAGGCAAAATACTCCCATAGATTTGTAATTACATAGAGGCAATACATCCTCCATTTTTGTATATGTTAATTTAAACCAAGTGTTTGTCATTTGCAACTTTAAGAGACTTGATGAAAAGTTAGGTCACTACACAAACCCCTGTTTTGAAACTAAATCCATCCAACCTTTTCAGCACAGGTGCTGTTTCATTACCTTTATATAAGATCGAGTTGGGTTTCTGACTTTTACAACCAAAAAGTACCAAAGACGCATATTTTCCCCTAATGATAAAAGTAACTTGTACTCATTGGAAACAAGTAGAAAATATTAATAAACGCACAAAAGAAAATAAAAATGACTCCTCATCCTACCAACCAGGCACTTTTTAGAAGTAACAGAGGAAATGTCCCTTTAGAATGGCTCTGTATGCAGTTGTTCAGAAGAGCTCATATGCTGATGCCAAGGTGTCTTTGAGTCTTTGCTGACGTAGAGCACACATTCAGAAAAGGGCACATATCACAAGGGTACAGTTGACAAAGTGAGCACACCTATCTTATCAGAACATTACTAACAGTTCACAAGTGGCAGCTTGGAACTCCTCTCCCAATCATTGCTTCCAGAAGAGACCACCATCCTGACTTCTGGTAGCATAGATTAACTTGGCCTGGTTGGGGTGGCACCTGTGGCTCAAGGAGTAGGGTGCCGACCAGGGGTGGCAGGTTCAAGCCTGGCCTCGACCAAAAACTGCAAAAAAAAAAAAAATCCCTGGTTGTTTTGCTTGTTTGTTTGTTTGTTTATTGAGACAGAGTTATCACCCTATCACCCAGACTTGAGTACCATGGCATCAACCTCAAACTCCTGGGCTCAAGTGATACTCTTATCTCACTCTTCCAAGTAGCTGGAACTACAGGCACCCAACAGGACACCTGGATAATTTTTTCTATTATAATGGAGATAGGATCTAGCTCTTGCTCAGGCTGATCTCGAACTCCTAAGTTCACCGCATCCAGTCACGTGGCCCGTTTTTTAACATTAATACTATGTGGAATCACGAGTAATGCACCCTTCAGATTCAAGCTCCTTTCTCTCAGCATTTTGTCTGTGAATACTGCTTTGTGACCTGCGTTCCTCCCTTTCCCCGTAGTCTGAACACATTCCGATATCTTTAGTTATCCTCTGTCACGCAGAGGAATCACTCCTGACTTTGCCAGTCTCCCACTGCAAGCATTTTTATCATTCCCCACTTTTCACTACCATAAACAATGCCGTGATAGACATCCTGGCATCTCCCAGAATACTGAATAAACAAATGCATAAATATAAAAAGCCAATAATGGGGGCGGTGCCTGTGGCTCAAGGAGTAGGGCGCCAGCCCCATATACGGCGGGTGGCAGGTTCAAGCCCGGGCCCCAGCCAAAACTGCAAAAAAAAGCCAATAATGGGAGAGGTTTGAGTAATAGTTCAAGGCAGCAGGGGATACACTCTCTTTAGCAATTAATGTGCTGGGGACAGGAAAGCAGATTAGATCCTGGCAGCAAAAAGGAAGTGTCAGCCAAGGACTGACCTCTGGCTTGCTGTGCCTTAGCCAGAGCACTGCCCTCCTGGAGTCTGCCTCCTTAATTCTTGGGTAGTGATCTATTTGTTTTTGAGTTTTTGTTGTTGAAAACAACGCTGCAGGGAACATCTCCTGAGCACACATCATTTCGCATGTGAAAGATCCTAGGATGAGTTCCTAAGAATGGTAGGTAACATTTCTTAAGCGCTTTCTGCCAGGCACTGTGTTTTTTTGTGTGCTTTTTATAGTTTGAGCTCATTTGTTCCTCTCCAGAATCCCCTGAAATAGGGTGTCTTCTTGTCCCCATTTTACAGAACAGGGACTGCTGGGTTAGAGGGAATGCATCTTGAGTCACATTTTCCAGCTGCCTTCCATATGACTGTACCAATTAGTTCTCCCTCCAGCAGTGTAAAGGGTCAGCTTCCCTTCCACACTTGCCAACACTGGATACTATCAATTATTTTAACTGCCAGTCATGGCCAAACTGGTATGCAAAAAATTATAGCTCGTTATAGATATTTGCTCTTTTCTTTCATTTTTTTAGTGAGTGTTTTTGTTTGGGCCGCTGTAACAATATACCACAAAGGTAGGTGGCTTATAAACAACAGAAATGTATTTGTCACAGTTCTAGAGGCTGGGAAGTCCAAGATCAAAGCTCCAGTCTATCTGGTGTCTGATGAGGGCCCTTTCCTGGTTGGTAGATGGCACCTTCTCACTGAGTCCTCGCAGGGTGGAAAAGGTAGGTACCCTTTTTTATAAGGGTACCTCCCAATGTTGAAGGCTAAGCCTCCAAGGCCCCACTTCCTATCCTGGTTCTGACATATGAATTTTGGAGGAACACAGAACATTCAGACCACAGCAGTGAGAATGAGCACATTGTTTCATATTAATTGGCCATTCGTGTTTCTTTTTCTCAATTGCATGTCTTTTGCCTATTTTTCTTTCTACTGGGAGCACTGGGTTGATTTTTTGCATATGAAAGGCATTTACCTTTTTTCTTTCATATACACCACAGAAGATATTTTCCAGTTTTGTTTTTCTCCGTTCTCCAAAAAAGGTAAGTTTTGTGACATGAAAGAGTTCATAGAGTTTGTGGGGAGGAGGTGCTTCTGCTTGACATGATGATCATCAGTCATTTTCATTATGGTTTCCTGTTCACAAAATGGGGAGGGGGTGGACTAAACCTGTGAAATTTTAAATGTACCCCACATGCCTTAGAGGACCTGAGACTCCTGAGAGGCCCCCCGGAGAGGGGAGACACCAGAAGGAGTCTGAGCTTTCTGCATTCCTGTTCCCACTCAGGGTTCAACTAGATAGCCTGGGCCTCCGTTGAAGCATTCGTCCTTTGAGATGGGACACCCATCCGTTTCACCTGCCAACCACCCTGGCTGATCTCTCTACCAGCCCTTGTGATCTGAGAGATGGGAACTCCACCTCTCACGCAATCTGTGGGGTTTCTCTTAGGTTTACTCCATCACTCTGACCCTCCAAGTTTCAATCCAACCAGGCTGACTGACCGGTCATATCACTACCCTGCCCTCCACTTTCTGCTCTGTGTCTGCGGCTTCTCCTGAACCCCCTCTCTCCACTGGCACCACTCGCACAAAGTTCTTTGTGAACATCAGCCTTGATCAGTGTCACAGTGATACTGGGTTTTTCTCCTCCTGGTCAAGTTCTTGGTCTTGGGAATCGAAGAAGGAATTCACAGACCACAGGCAAGCAGAAGCGACAGAGGGATAGTTCATTAGAAGATAGGAGATCTTCCATTATAATGGAAAGGGTCCTGAACCGGCCACCCTTGCAGCTCAGCTGGGTTGGGCTTTTATGCCTCGTCTGCCCGCCCAAAACTGCTGGCAAATACTGGTTGGATCCAGCAGACTTACATTGATTGGTTCCCTAACTGACTGACCTCTATTGATTGGCCCTTTATTTGAGCTTTTACCGCCCAATCTCCAGGGAGAGGTCCCACCTCTCGCATTGCTCTGCCTAGCAACAGCCAGTGACCAAGGGCTGTGCGGGCCTCTCTAACGAAGTCCCTCCCCCTGCTTCTCCGGGCCCATTTCCCATTCCCTGCTTAAAGCCTGTAGCTCCTATCAACAGCCCCACACAGGGAAGAACCCCGAAGTTCACATTCTGGTACTTAAAAGACTTCCACGTGCCATGTTGCTCCCCACCTTCCGTCTTCTCTCTGTATCTGGAAACTTTATTATTTTATTATATGTTTATTATGCTAAGCATATTGGCCCTCCTTCCATTGTTTGCCTTGGGACCTATGTAAGTATATGTGGAAGACATTGAACTGGATGCGCAGTTTTCAAAACGTGGTCCAGGCGCCAGAAATTCTCAAGACCCTTTCAGGAGTTCTGCTGCCCATGTCCCAATCCCCAGAAACTGTCAATGTGACGTTTTTTGGCCAAAGGGTCTTTGAAGATGTAATTAAGTTAAAGATATTGAGTTGGGTTATCTGGGTGGGCTCTAAATCCAAAATAACGGGGCCTTTATAAGACACACACACAGAGGAAAAGGTGATGTGAAGATGGTGGCAGAGATGTAAGGGAGACAGCCACAAGCCACAAGTGCAGAGAGCTCGAAGAACCTGGAAGAAGGAAGAACAGATCAGATCTCCCTGGCGTCTCTGGAGGAAGCACGGCCTGAACAATACCTTCATTTTGGATTTCTAGTCTCCAGAACTTACAGAGAATTAATTTCTGTTGTGGTAAGTCACCAAGTTAGTAGCTTAAGACAAATTCCATAAAACTACTACAAATACTGAGTTTTTTGTCAAATGAGACATTTGTCTTTTACATTTCATTCTCTCATAAGTGTGCAATAGAGTTTTTCAGAGGCTACATGACATATGGTGTTAGAACAAATTGAATGCAGAAGCAGATATCAGGATCCAGCTGTCTTCTATTAAGCCAGATATTAGGAGATTTGCAAAAATGGAAAACAGTGCCACTCTTCAAGCAAATCTTTTTTGTTTTGGAAAGTCCAAGTTTTTTCCACTTTAAGAAAATGTTATTTATGCTAACATAAGATGGTACTTTAAAAAAATCATTAAACATATATTTTTATATTTTCTCCATTTTAATTTCTAATATAGTTAATATTGATGGCTTTAACACACATAAACAAAAGTTCTTTGGGGTCCTTAATAATCTAAGAACACAATATGATCCTGAAACTAAAACATTTGAAAACTGCTAATATCTCTCTCACCTCCCTACTCTGACTCTCTCTGTAAAACATGCCAAGATCAGCTGTATGTGACTGCAACTGACAGAAAACCCAACTCAAAGTAGCTTATACAAGAGAAATGCTTTGACTCACAAAAAAGTTGGGCCTCTGTGTTTGGTTTAATTAATTGGTTGAACTTTATCAACACTCCTAACCACCATATTTCTGCCTCTTTTGCTCTGCCACCCTTACACAGCTAGTCCTCTTCATGGTTACAGAAGAGCTGCTGCTGTGCCAAACATCACATCCTAGGACAACAATAGCAAAAGCTGGAAAAAGGAAGCATCCTTTCCTTGAGCTTCATTTCAGAAGCCAAGAAGGCCTTGAAGGGGCACAGGAAATTTCACCCCAAAATAGGACTCCTTGGTACAAAGAGTATTTTGAAGTAAAGGCCCTTAGAGAGCAGTGGGTTCTTGGAAAGCCTTCCTCTCAATCTGCATAACCAGACGGACCATCAAAAGAATGATTCACTTCCCTCCCTCCCTGCTATCTCAATATATTCTGGAAAGACAATTGAGAACCCCACCAGACCTGACCCAAATCATTTTCAACCTAATACCTGTCTCTCAGGTTAACGTACAAGTCAGTCTGTTCCCCCCATCCATTCATCCTCCCCGGCAAACGTGCATTACTCTTAAACAGAATTACCCACATGATTCATCTCCTCCCCCCTCTAAAAGGAGTGTATAAAAGTATCTGGATCCCACTGGAATATAGGGCAATCACTCTGGGATTCTTCCCACATGCATGGTAAAGAAAGCTCTTCCTCTTAATAATCTGACTTAATTGTGAGTTGATCTTTTAGCAAACTTTCAGGAGAAAGGGGGAGTTTCCTCTCATCCTCACAGCCTCCTCCCCTGACTTCTTTCATTGTTCAGAATTGCATCCCAGGCCCATTTCTGCCCATGTGAAGAGCAGCCTCACTGATGTATGACTGGCACAGTCTGGTCAAGATTGACCTCCATGGCCAAGGGAATAATCCCCATGAAAGACATAGATAACTGAGTGGGGTTCATCAGCAAAGAAAGGGGGGCAGGCTGTGGGAAGGTGATCACAGGCCTGCCATTGCTACTGGGGATTTCAAGCCCCATCTTATGCCACCTTGACTGTCCATTCTTCCAGCCCAATGTGAGTCTGGCTCAGCCTCTGCCCCTGCTCCTCAGAGCCACCCCTGCCCCCGGACTTCCAGACCGAGGACTCCTTAGCCCCTGCCATGACCAGTCCCCTACCTGCTCAGTGCAGAGGGCAGCCTCCCAGTCTTGCTCTTCTACCTGGGACAATGTGATACCAAAAGCAATGTGATACCAGTCATGCTTGGAAGTCACCCCATCCACCTTGACAGGTCTCAGACATCCTAAGGAATACCCAGGTTGTTTTACAAGTTCCACATCGTCTTTCTCTAAAAAAAGTGTGCAATTCTCACCAGGCTCTCTATGTTATATATGTGTGTGCACACACACACATATCACACAGTGAGGTGAATCAAGTTCTGGAATCTTTGCTTTGCCTCTTACCTGCTGTGCCTCCTTGGCCATTTAACTTACCCTCTCTGAGCCTATGTTTCTTTTCTTTCCTTTTTTTATTATTATTTTTTTTTTTTTGCAGCTTTGGCCAAGACGGGGCTTGAACCCTTGGCCCCTGGTATACAGGGCTGGCACCCTACTCCTTGAGCCACAGGCACCACCCTGTTTCTTTCATTTGTAAGAAAAGGGTAATAATACCTACATTCTAGAAATGCTGAGGATCAAATGGGATGATGTGTCATTCACCACCAAGACTCAGAAACTGTCGCTGTCACGTCATCGTTGCTTCTCAGCTTCTGTGCAGGGCTTCGAACCTCGCAGGGGGCCTGAACCTCCATTTTATCACCTGAGATTCACAACACCCTGGAAACCTAGCAGTGCAAGGGTTACGCCCCATGTTTCAGATAAGGCAGCTGAGGACCAAAGTCACACAGGAGACTCAAAGCCAGGCTGGTCTGAGTCTCAGATCCTAAGCCCAGGGCCCTTCCAGCGTCCACCCTGCCTCCCTTACCTCCCTCGGTGTGACCTGGACAGCTCGTCTACCAAAGGCCTGGAAAGTTTTATAGGAATCAGTGAGGGGGCCACACGGCCAGGAGCAGCAAAGGTAACAGCAAATACCCAGGAGAGAGGATGAGGGAGGCCTGGCACAGTTCACAACCCATGACAGGAGAGCTCTTTCTCAAAGGATCTAAGTGAGGAGAGACCTTCCACATGGGCAAACGCAGAATACAGAAATGAAAGAGAAAGACACATTTGACTACTGAAAAACGTTAATCTTTTGTGAGGCAAAAGATACCATAAGCAAAGGTAATAGACAAACAGTAAATGTAGGAAAAACTATTCGTGAGCAGAGGACAAAGGGTTACCATCTATAGTATACAAAGAGCTCTTACAAACTGAAAAGAAAAGGGCAAACAACCCAAAAGAAATTGTGGCAAAGGATATGAATAGGCAATTCACCAAAGAATGAAGCCAAATGGCCATAAACAAATGAAAAGATGCTCATACTCATTAGTGGTCAGGGAAATGCAAATTAAACCGACAAGGAGATATCAGAGAGGAAAATTTAAAAGAACAATAACACAATGGCTGGCAGGGACCTAGGAAAAAGCTATACTCATGCCTTGTTGCTGAAAATGGAAATTATTACAGACTTTTTGAGAAGAAATCTGGCAACTTCAATTAAAACTGAAGGAGTGACATTAAAAATTTTGCATTTAGTATTTTTCCTTTGACCCAACAATCCTAGCCCCGGAAATCTGATAGAAATCAAACCACTATATCCTGAAGACAAGTGATGAAAGATGTTTGTTGAATCAATTTTCATAATGACAAAACAAAAATAAAGAAAACCTCAAAACACAGTGTGGCAAAGATGGTCACATGGGAAACACCTTATTTCCCAGCCTCCCTGGGTGTTTGGTTGGGATCATGTGACTTGGTTTTGGCTAACAGACTGGAGGAACAAGTGACATGTGGCCGTGAAGCCCAGGGCATGATACACCTTCTTCCTCTTCCCCTCCTGTGCTGACGCCCAAGACCCCTGATTGAGATGGGAGGTGCTCTATCCCTGAGTCTTGGTTTGAAGGAGGTCACCCAAAACCTTCCCAACCCTGCTGCATTGGGACAGGAACAAAAAATCAATCCTTCGTTTTATTCAGGTGCTGTAATTTCAGGGTTTACTGTGGCTCACTTTAACCTGCAGACCAAGTGTCCATCAGTAGAAAATGATTGACTGAATGATCATAGCACACTCCAGAATATTACTCAGCACGTAGAATGAATTAGAGCCAGACCACGGGATGGCCACAATGTAGGAGGATGCAGAGGAGCATCCATAACCTCTCATTTGGGTAATCAAAACGATAATCAAACAGACTCCACAAAAGTGTAAATGTGGACAGGAACGGTGGCTCACAGTTATAATCCTAACACTCTGGGAGGCTGAGCCTGGTGGATTGCTTGAGCTCGAGAGTTTGAGACTAGCCTAAGAAGGAGCAAGACCCTGTCACTACTAAAAATAGAAAAATTAGCTGGGCTTTGTGACTAGTGCCTATAGTCCTGGCTACTCGGGAGGCTGAAACAGGAGGATCCCTTGAGCCCAAGAGATTGAGGTTGCTGTGAGCTATGATGATGCCACAGCACTCTACCCAGGTTGACAAGAGTGAGACTGTCTCAAAAATAAAAAATAAAAAAGCATTAGTGTACCATGTACATATATGGGCACATGTGTGTTACATGCAGATGTGACTATATGAGAAGGGACAAGAACCTGGAAGGATGCTTACTAGTTCGCTGGGATGTGGGGAAGAGGGAGAAAAGAAGGTGAAGAAAGGAAAAATCAATAAAGTAGAAAAAGAACAACAATAAAAGTAGTTTACATGAGCACGTTTTGCATTTATGAATGTGCAGATGTAAACATAGAGATGTTTTCATATTGGAGAATAAAATCTATCTTCTCTAGTGAGGGAGAAAAAGGCACTCCCATTGCAGGCAGACACAGGAGAGGACGAGTTAGAAGCCCCAGGAGGCGATGCAAAAGATCCTGTCCTTGCCTCAACTGCAGTAATATGCCTTTCTGTCTGGCTGGGTCTGGCCCTGACATCTCCCCCATTGCGATACAGCTGGAACCCAGGGAAGAGAAGATTCTTGTGACCACCCTGGTGTGGGGCTGGACCCAGAAGGGTAAGGCTTCCTCCCAGTCTTCTGGGAAAATGAGTGCTTTGAGGAAAACACCCCCCAGACTACGTTTTCCCCTAAACTGCACAACAATCAACAAACCCAGGAAAAGAATTCCAAGACCACATGTGAGGTTTCCTCCCATACATCAAGCAGTGGACAGCAAACAGCCTTAGAGGCTGGGTGTCCGCTAAGTCAATTCCGACACCCTAGAGACAGGGTCAGATCCCACAGGGTGTGCGTTCTGTCCCCTGGACACGCCCCTCCCCTCAGACACCAGGCATAAGTCCAGGCCTCTGGAGCTTCTGACCAGCCAGCTTCATGGTAGGGTTCTCATGACCCCCTCCTTCTTTGTTTGATTAATTTGCTGGAGCAGCTCACAAAATTCAGGGAAACACTAAGGTTTATTATAATGGAGACTAAGAGATGAGGTATACGGGAGGGTTGCAGAGCTTCCATGCCCTCAGGGCACCACCCTCCAGGATCCTGTGCAGCTATCTGGAAACTCTCGAACCCAGTCCCTTTGGGTTCTTGTGGGACTTCATTACGTATGAGGTCTGACAATTAAGTTCACGAAGTCATCCTAGAAAAAGGATACCTCATTGCTGAATATCACTAAAGTCACTAAGCACTCCCCTTGGGAAGTTATGCACCAACGCCAGCACCTAGTCCACTCTTCAAAGCAATTTTGGAACTCTTTTTCTGGAATGGCCAGCTGTTATTATATGAGGCCTGACAATTAAGTCCACAAGCTCATCCTAGGAAAAGAGCTACACACCTCATTGCTGAATATCACTACCATCACAAGATGGCCAAGGGGAAGACTTTGAAGGTGACCATAGTGATGTTCAGCAATAAGGTATGTAGCACTTTTTCTAGGGTGAGTTCAAGAACTTAAGTGTCTGACAGCGCAGGCACGATTGACAACAGCATAGAAATATGACTCGACAAAAAGCTCATGAGCTAAACTAAACCCAGTGAGGCCTCTCTGTTCAGACTCTTCTGGCCTCTCTGTGTAGCGTTCCTCCCTCCACGGTATGAGGCAGGACCGTCTCTATAATGAGCCTCTTTTGACCCAAAAATCAGAATTAGAGTCCTGAGAAGATCAGAGAGAAGAAGGCCACAGAGAAAGAGATTCTATCTCTACATTATAACAAGGACTATGAGAGCTGGGAGGCAAGAAGCAAGGATGAAAACCAATGTGTTCTTCATAGCCCCACAATGGGGAAAGCCTTCAGTCAGCAGCATTTCAGATGCTAAGACAGCATGTTGGGGAGGGTCTGCCAAAATAGAAGCCACCAAGGTCAAAGGTCACAAACTGCGAGCCAAATTCAACCTATTGTCAGATTTTGTTCGGCTTGCACAGTGACATCTAGAAAATTCAAATTGGTTGCCAATTTATTAAAACTAGCAGATTATATATATATACATACATTTGTACATACACACACACACTCTTCCTATCTCCAGTTTATAGTGAGAAGAAAAATGAGATGATCTGGTCACACCGTGCCCACATCCTAAGTGGCAACAATTGGCTGGGGCTGAGGAGTGGCTGCACTCCTTAGATGGAGCATATGTACTTGAGTTGGCCACCGTCTCCATAACTCCCTATCACTCCCCCAGATCACATCACCCACTTTATATTTCCTACCCAATCCCAAAGTCACACTGGTGTGTGTGATCCCACACCTCCATCAACTCCTTACCTGCCACTTCTGTCTGAACATATGAAAATTAAGCTCCATGGCCCTTGGCACAAGACAGACAAGTCTGGATTCCGCCCCTACCCCTTGGTATCTGTGATGCCTTGGCACTGTATCAACTTAGCTGAGCTGGAACCACATTTTCCTGGAATCTCCATATGGTTCTGAGTCCATGTTGGCCAAAACAGACATCTTGTGTGAGAACCAGAGGGCGGAAGTGAAGCAGCAGCCCATATTTTTATGTTCAAAGTTGGCACAGGGTTCCAGGTCCTGTGGCAGCTTACACATGCTATTGCTGACCTGCTGGCTGACCTTGGTGGGGACAGCACCAAGCTTCTCCAGCTCCTCCCAGATCTCCCTCAACATCACAGTCCACAGTCCTGGCCAATGAGTGCACAGCTCTTAGGAAAGTGTACCAGCTTCTCCTCCTGGTCTCCCAGGGGATGGAGGTTGGAAAGGTGAAGACAAGACACTGCTGCCAACCTGCCCCATGCACCTGCACACTCCCCAGGGCAGTGATGAGCAGGACCTCAGCCTCAACCTGATGCACAGGCAACCCCCTGCACAATCACATGGGTTCTAACGCCCATAAATTCATTGTTCTGTATCACTCGCACAAATTGTGCCTTTGTGATCAATCCCTGACTGGTATCCTATCCGTTTGATCTTAGGCAAGTTACCTCACCTCTCTGAGCCTTTCTCCCCTCACTCTAAAATGTCCGTGATAACAGTGCCTTCCTCGTGCAGGAATGGGGAGGATGAGAAGGGCGTGTGAAGTGCTTAGCAAAGTGCCTGGCGCGGGGGACAGCCTGATTCATGCCATCTGTTATAACTGCAGAGTTTTTAAGCAGGAGCTGTGCATTTATCTACACACCATGGGGTAAGTAACTAACTGAATATACCTGATTTGATCTTTTGTCATTTAAATTAAAAATGTCTCTTCCTCACTCTGTGATATTTTCAAACCCCACACACATAGGTGTGTAACTGTGTGTGTGTGTGTGCATGTGTGTGAGTATAAAATAGGGAAAATTTAAAAATTCTAATATATTTCTTTCCTTCAGATTTAGTACAAATTATCTCTCTTAGACTGGGTCCCCAGCGTCCAAGTGACGACATGGAGGTGTGCACCTGGGAGAGTTATCAGACTCCAGGACCCACACCTGAGAGCGAGGGGATCAAGGTTGGACAGGGGCAAGTTGGGCCTCCGCCCACACCCCAGGGATTTCTGGAATCCCAAAGGCCCATCAGAGCTGTCACCAGTTGAGGCAGGGTCTGCTGTATCTCCCCCAAGCCAGTGCGTGAACAGAAAGCAAGTATCACCACAGGCAGGCAGCTCTTTCAGCCATGACCTCCCTGGGTGGGTCATGGGGGGTCCACACCGGGGCTTCCTGCCCTCGAGGACAGTGTTGCGGGAGGAAGATGTGGCCCTGACCATGCGAGCTGAGCAGACAGCTGCTGCACACAGCATCGAGCAGGGCAATCCCATCCCCTTCAGTGAGAGTGCCACAGGGCTGGGCCACCCGACTTGGCACGGGGATAGGCTTAGCATAGGTGCTCAAAATCTGTTCCTTGAGCAAATGAAAGAGGATCACTGGACTCAGACTCAAGTCATATTTGAAGGCCTGTTTCTCTCCTGAAGAGATGTGCAGATGGAAGACACAGCTGGTGCAGCCAGATTTTCTCTGCCAGACACAGCGATATCTCTGCTTATTCTGATCCTGCCCCTTTGCCTCCATTTCCCCCAGTTGTGAACACGCTCCTTATCTCCCTCCTTTGAGAACTCCACTTCCCTGACTGCACAATCCCAGTACACACACACATATAACCCCCCACACGTACACTCCACACACATTCTCTTCCCCAGAATGCAATCGTAAGCCTTGGCAGTCAGGGCAGAGAGGTGAAGGAAAGGCTCAGGGTCCCTGCTCGCTGCTGCCACCCCATCCCACCCGCTCCACACCACGGCCCACCCAGGGGAGGTGTTCCTCTCCCCAGTCTGACCAGCCATGGTAAGTCCACTCCCCACAGGTTCCGGGATCGGCCTACGATGTATTTCTGGCCAATGAGGGAAGGTGACTGGGGCTTTTGTGAAAAGTTTCCCCACAGATCAAACAAGATGGGAGCCAAATCCAACCCATAGTCAGATTTTGTTTGGCTTGCACAGTGACATCTAGAAAATTCAAATTGGTTGTCAATTTATTAAAACTAACAGATTTTATATACATACATACACACACACACACTCTCTTACTATCTCCGGTTTATAGTGAGAAGAAAAATGAGATGATCTGGTCACACCATGCCCACACCCTGAGTGGCAACAGTTGGCTGGGGCTGAGGAGTGGCGGCACTCCTTAGATGGAGCATGCGTACTTGAGTTGGCCACAGTCTCCACCACTCCCTATCGCTCCCCCAGATCACATCACCCACTTTATATTCCCCACCCAATCCCAAAGTCACACGGGTGTGTGTGACCCCACACCTCCATCAGCCCCTTACCTGCCACTTCTGTCTGAATGTATGAAAATGTACAGGGAGAAGCAGACTGCACCATGGGCTGGATGGTGTCACAGCCTGGAAGTGCCCTGGGAGCTGTGACTGCTGCCTGAGCACGCGGCAGACAGGCAGGAGGATTCTGAGTCCTGACCAAGTGCAGCCGCCCAGTACTCAATGCCACTGTGGCAGACACATCCCCTAGGATGCCATTTGCCTTTCTGCGTGGTTATCCTCATGCTCCTGTGCACAACTGCAACTTCCTTCGGCGGCCTGCCTGTTGGGAGAGGACCTTGCTCTGTCCTGCTGGACAAGGTCAAGGGAGCCTGTGGCCCCTCCTGTCACAGGCAGTCATCTTACAACCATCTGACTTTGAGAGTAAGAGAGAAGATGATAAGAATGACAGACACTATTGAGCTTCTGAGTCCCAGAGCCCTCCCTACCTCTAAACCCTTAGATGGGTGAGATAATAAAGCTCTTCACTGTTTAAGCCAGCTTGAACTTCTGTGACGTGCAGCTAGCGGCACTGTAAGTAACCTAGAGGTCTTGTTAGTGTGACTGCTTCATACACACACACATACACACAAGTGTGCATGCTCAGCAATGTGCATACAACTACTAGGCCAATTTTCAAAAGCCCAGTAGATTCCCTACACACAGCAAAAGAAAAAAAACATAAAACAGTTTGAAGTAAATTGGCACAGCCACTGTGAGAAACAGCATGGCAGTTCCTTGAGAAATTAAACACAGAATCGCCATACAGGCCAGCCACTCTCCTCCGGGTACATAACCCAAAAGAACAGAGGAACTCAAACAAATATGTGCACACCTGTTTGGAAAAACTCAAACCATGTTTTTCTTCTGCTTTCAACACCAACACAGCAAGGATCATCAACACAGAAGGACTTCTGGGGGCTCAAAAATATGTGAGAATTCCTCCCCGCCAGCAAGCAAGCAATCAGTTCTGCAGTGGGCTCCAGCGAGGTCTCCTCCAATTCATTTCTAACACTATCTCTACCCAGACACAGTGACAGATCTAGCAGGTGGAGGGCTCGGTCCCGCAGGTAGAGGGCTTGGTCCCACAGGTGGAAGGCTCAGTCCCACTGGTATCCCCCTTCAGATACCAGTGACAACTCTGGGCCTCAGGAACTTCTGACCAACTGGCTCAAGTTGGGGTTTCCACAACCCTTCTCCAGGTTCAATTAATTTGCTCGAGCAGCTCACAGAACTCATGGAAATGCATTCACTAGTTTATTATAAAGAACATTTTAAAGGATACAAATAAACACCCAGATGAGGAGAAACATAGGGTGATGCCGGGAAGGGTCCTGAGCATAGGAGCGCTGTCCGCATGGAGCTGGGGTGCCCCACCCTCTGGAAGTCACACTAATGACTTCTTGTTCACTTGTCAGCCTGCATGTGTTGGGCACTCTGGAAGCTCCCCAAACCCTCTCATTGTGCATTTTTATGAAAACTTTATTACAAAGGCATGAATGAGAAACCATTGGCCATTGGTGATCAACTGGACCCCTGCCCTCCCTCCTCCCCAGAAATTGGGGGTGAGGCTGAAAGTCCCAGCCCCCTAATTCTGCCTTGGTCTATCTGGTGACCAGCCCCCATTCTGAAGCTACTAGTCAATCATTGGCATACAAAAAACCATTGCTTTGGAGATTCCAAGGACGTTAAGAGTTGTACACCAGGAAACAGGGATGAAGATCAAGTGTATATTTCACAATCTCACAACATCCATGTTCATAGCAACGTTATTCACGATAGCCAAAAGGTGGAAAACAACCCAAATGCCCACTGATGGGCAAATGGCTAAACAATATGTGGGATATACATAAAATAGAATTATTCAGCTTTAAAAAGGAATGATAGACACACACACACATTCTAAACATGGCTGAACCTTGAAGACATTACACAAGTGAAATAAGCCAGTCACCAAAGGACAAACATTATATGATTCTACTTACATAGGATACATACAGCAGGTAAACGCATAGAAACAGAAAGTACATACAGTGGGGGTTTCCAGAGGTTGAGAGGAGGTGGGAATTGAAAGTTATTTTTTAATGAATATAGAGTTTTGTTTGGAGAAGATGAAAATGTTCTGGAAATGGATAATGGTGATGGTTGCACAACAATGTACACACAAATGTACTTAAGGCCCCTAAACTGTATGTTTTAAAATGGTTAAAATAGTAAATTTATGTATATTTTATCCCAGTAAAATAATTTGAAAACGTAAGGAAAAAAAATCCTCTTCACAATAACAACAACAAAAATACACGCTACCTTGGAATAAACCCAATTACCAACGTCATGGGACTCAAGAAAATTATAAAACTTCAGTGAGATGTAAAAGTTGATCTACATACGTTGAGGTATACCATGTCCATGGAGAAAAAGGTTGGCTATCATAAGGCAGGCAAGGTTTCCTAAACTAATCCATAATATAATCTAATTCTAATCAAGACCCCATTTTTTCACTGAACTCAATAAGCTGATTCTAAAACTCCTGCAGAGAACTACAATATAAGAAAAACACGACACAAGTTTTTGAACTTTTCATTGCAGTAGAACTAGATGCAGAAAGTACACAAACCATAAATGTGCAGCTCTGTGAATGTTTACAAAGGGAACATACCCACATAACCAGGATAAAGATCATGAAACAAAATGTTGCCCCAGACTCCCCCCTTGTATCCCCTGCAATCACTCTGCTGCTTTAAGCATAACACTCTCCTCTATCTTAATTGACTAATTTTGCTCATTTTTAAACTTTCTGTACATGAAATCATACAGTATGTACTCTCTTGTGTCTGGCTTCCTTTACCCAACATCATGAGTGTGCAGTCTGTCCATGTTGTTAACTGAGCTGTCGATCATTCACTCACCTTTCTGTGTAATCTCTCAATGTATAATTATCTCATCATATATTTATCCATTCTATTGTCTACAGGGATCCTGGGTAGTTTTTAGCACAAAGATGTTACAAAATAGTATTTCTGGTACTTTTTTGGTCTACATTTGTGCACAAATTTTTATAGGGCATATTCTCAAGAGTGAATCTACTGGGTCATCAAGAAAATTTTTATAAAGAACACAGGATAGGCCAGGTGTGGTGGCTCATGCCTGTAAGGCTAGCACTCTGGAAAGCTGAGGCAGGGGATTGCTTGAGCTCAGGAGTTTGAGACCAGCCTGAGCAAGAGTGAGACCCTGTCTCTAATAAAAATAGGAAAACTAGCCGGGCATAGTGGCACATGTCCCAGCTACTGGGGAGGCTGAGGCAAGAGGATTGCTCAGGTCCAAAAGTTTGAGATTGCTATGAGCTATGACCCCATGGCACTCTACCCAGGGCACAGAGTGACAGAGTGAGACTCTGTAAAAACAAACAAAAAATAACCCCCAAACACAAGATGTTTGCGTAAGGCATAGAATAGAAATAGGAAAGTCTTGCCCTACTAGGGATCAAAATAATTTATAAAGCTATAGTAGTTAAAAGGCACACAAATTGACATGTCCCCAAATCCATACACATACACGCTCATACACCTATGCACACAATATTACACGCACACACACACAGGCATGTACTCCCGCCCCCTCCAACTCCATCATTCAGCACAGAGAACTCTCGGGCTGGACTTCCCAGACCAGATAACTGAGTGTCTCAGTCCCTTTCAAGTGGTATCAGAGCACAGGCCTGCAAGTATCCAGGAGACGGCTCATGCAGAAAGGGAAGAAGAGAGAGGGCCCCCTCCCCCACACGCCCACTGGCTTTAAAGGGAGAACAAAGTGAGCGGGATCAGAGTGTGCAAGGTGATGGCAGCCACGTTGAAGCCATTTATCACTGCCAGATGTGTGAAGGGTCAGGCTGCAGGGCACGCTGGGAGTGCCAGCAGGGGCGCCTGGACCCCAGACCCGCGAGAAATAACCTGTCCAGTTGGCGAGGGACCACAGAAGGGCTGCCAGGACCCTGCTCTTGACAAAATGACAATGAGCTCTCCTTTTTGTCCAGGCCAGAAGGGGCTGTGGCCAGGGGTAGACAGCCACAGCTTAAGAAAGGGATGTCCTCAAGGCTCTAAAAATACCCTCCCGCTGCCAGCAGGCTCACTCTTGCACCCGCCCTCCGGCTTTCTGCCTGCCTCCTGAATGGTCCCTTGGTGACACACAAGGACAAATGTTTGCCCAGAGAGGCCTGGTGTCAGGCAGCACACATGGTCCAGCTTGGGGCATCTGCCCTCTCCCAGCCCTCGCCCCTCCAGGTACCTCCACCCTGGGCTCCTCCATCTACAGGACACAGCTACCTCTCCTTGCAGGTGGCTCCCTACCCAAAACAAGATGAGCTTTATCACAGACCCCAAGTCTGATGGAGACGGATTACAGGTGGTGGAGGCTCCCACTCACTGGGGCAGGTGTCACGGGCTTCAGACAAGCCTCTCATCAGGGACCTAGAACCATCTCTGCTTCTGCTGAATGCCCTGCTGGGGCAGAGCCCACTCTTTCAGGCAAGCACACTGAAGCTCTTCTGATCCGATGGAGAAGGCTCAGCTTTTGCCTTGAGGAGCTCCCCGTCTGAGAAGGGAGGCATAGCTGCCCAAAGACAAGTTCCCACACAGTGACAAACAGCGGACTTTAAGCCAAAACGTCCTTCCAAGACAGGGCTCCTCACTCTTCACGTGGATCCCAGTCACTGGGGCTATTTCAATGCAGATTCTCATACCGCAGGTCTGGAGCAGGGCCGGAGATTCTGCCTTTCCTAACAAGATCCTGGGCCATGTTGATGCGGCTGGGGTCTCCTAGAGAGATGAGGGAGGAGGATGTGCCAACTGAGTTCTACTGGAAAGAGCCCCCAGCTGCCGCCCCCAGAAGGGCTCCCTGGAGGAGGCGGGGCAGCATCTGACGGGCAGAAGGTGGACGCCTTGGGTTAAAATTGCGAGTCTGGCAGTTATTAGCTGTGTGGTCTTGGGCAAGTTTCCTGACTTCTCTGAAGTAAGGGCAACAATGGGTGTGCCCACCTCACAGGGTCATGTGAGCAGAGGGAGCACCGGGACACGTCCGGCACATTGGCAGGAGCTCGAGAGACAGGCCAGTCCCCGTCTATAATAAACTACCCCCCACCCCGGTGCCCTGCCACGGGAGGCCGCAGGCACCAGAGGGAGATGCCAGTGTCCAGAGAGACCAAGCGGGGAGGGGGCTAAAGGCACAACCGCAGGGCGGCCCTGGGAGTCAGGCGGCCTGACTCATCTGCACTTTGGGGATCAGAGCGCCGCCTGCCCCGTCGCCGGGTGAGAGGTCAGATCACACGCGGTAAGCTGCGGCGCAGCGCGCCTGGCACGCAGTAGGCGCTCAATAAAGCGCTCCGCGGGGAGGGCGGGGCAGGGGGGCCGCGGGCCCGGGCCGGCTGCGCAGAAGAAGCCGAGCGCCCTCCCGCCCCACCCCCACCCGGGCCGCCTTTGAGCCCAGCGCCGCGCTTTGAAGTCCCAGATGGGCCTGCAGGAAAGAGGATCCCCGCGCCCAGCCCCCAGCCCGCACCTGGATAAACACGCGCCGCCAGCCCCGCCGCCAGCCCGGGACCGACGGCCTGGCGGCAGGGACGGCCCGGCGGCCGCAGCGGCCCGGCAGCGGCTCACTTCAAAGCGCCAGCGGCCGCCAGCGGGGGGGGCCCTAATCAGGCCCGGCTGCCGCCGCCGGGACAGCCCCGCCCGCAGGCTGCGCCGCCCCCGCCATCTGCTCGGCGTTAGGGGCGCACCCCGGGCGGGGCGGCTGGGCGGCGGGGGGAGGGGCCGCCGCCGCCCCCAAGCTCCTCCCACCGCCTCGCCACTTCATTAACGCGTTCATTAGCGCAGCCCGTCACCGTCGTCACCGTCGTTGTCGTCGTCGCGTGCCTGGTGCGTGCCTGGCACTGTGCAGGGCGGGGGAAATTGAATTCGTTCACTCATTTAACAAACATTAGTTGAACTCCTATTATGTACTAACAGATCCCAGGGGTACAACTCATTCATACATTCATTCAGCAAACCATTTTTAAACCCAGCCACATCTTGCTTTTAAATACACCATTTTGCAGAGGCTACTCTGCGCTACACACTGCCCAGGTTCCCCAGCCAGCCGCACTCCGCAGCCGCACCCAGCCGGTTCGCGAGCTCCTTCTCCCAAGCTTTTGTAGCGCTATCCTTTCCTCCTGGAATGCCCTCCTCTGCCCCGGACAAACTTCCTACTTATCCTTCAAGAGCCCAGTTCAAAAGTTTCCTCCTTTGTGAAGTCCTCCCCACCTCTGCCAGGCCCCATCCAGTGCTGGCTGGGTGCCTCCCTCCCACTAAAGAACACACAGCCTTGAATGACAGGGATTTATTCCTTTTCAGGGCCTATGTTCCCGGCACAAACCGATGGCCTCAATCTGGGCCCTACCAGTTGGCAGCTTTGTGACGCTCATAATCTCTCTGTGCCTCCCTTTTCTCATCTGAAATATTAAAAGGACAAAATCCCCCTTGCAGAGTTGAAATAAGGCGGTCGAACACAAAGCCAGGCCCCGCAAGCACCTGATAAAAGGTAGCCATGGTTGCCTGATTTTCTTTCTACAGCCCTCTGGCTCCAAGAATGAAAGCTTAGCTCACATTCTCTCCTCCAGGAAGCCTGCCTAACCTCCTGGGACCAGGCTTCCTCTGCTGAGTTCTTGGTACCCAGTGGCTGCTGCCAAACCCACAAGTTGGCCCCAGACTTCCAGAGTGCAGGAGCTGACCCTGTGTTTCTCTTTTCTCCCCCTGCACAGCCCAGCACGCTCCTTAGCACGTTAAACATCCTGGACCCAGCTGACGGTCCCTCTCAGGCTGTTGCTTTGCCTAAAGAGGAACGCGGCCTGGGTAGACTGCTAAGGTTCTGGGCTGCAGCCCCCAGGGGTGCAAGGAGATCCCTGAGGGCAGAAGCTGCAGGCCACCTGCTATGACACAGGCCACCTGCCATGACAGTCTACTGCCTATTGCATGCCCAAGGACTGAGCATAGATAGCCAGGCTTAAAGCATCAGTCAGAGCCACTGAGGACTCCTCAGACCTCGGGAGCTCTCAAGAGGCACCCCCAGGGGATGAAGCTAGGACACCTGTCCAAGGAGGCCAGCGGATGGGGGCAGCCAGGGACTGGTTTCCCAGAGATACTGACAGATGGGAAGAACATGGGACCCCTCGGGTCGCGACCCTTCTCAGGCCCTCAGGGTCTCTCTCTTTCCCTCTGTCTTCTGCGTCCTGCCAGTGCTCAGTCTCTGTCCCTCCTGTGGCCTCTGTGTATCTCTTGGCCCTCTAGTCACCTGTGGGGCAGAGGGAAGGAACTTGGAAGATGAGGACCTGCAGACGGTAAATGGGATGGAAGGGGGGTAGACATTTGTTTTTAAGCCATAGACTTGTAACAAAAAGGCCTGGTTTCAAGTCCCAACTTAGTCGCTTACTAGCTGGAGGACATGGAGGGGTGCCCTGAGCAGACCAGTGAGACGGACGATCAGGGGAGGCAGTTGAGGCAGCAGGTCCTCCTGGTGTCTGTCCCTCGAGGCACAGTACTTAGCTTCCCACTGCTTTCCCTAGCACACATTTCATGCACTCTCCCTAAGAGAACTAGTGAGTGAGTTCCCCACATGAGATGGAGCAGGGATGAGTATTCTGTGGGTACGTCTGTCTTGGGTGGGGATCCTGAGAGCAAACCCTGAGGTGAAGATTTAATCGCAGGTGCCATGCTCAGGAAGTGCTCCCTTGGAGACACTGGCAAGATGATGGGGAAGCAGCCTGGGGAAGGGCAAGCCCAAGGAAAGGCTCAATCTCAGGCAAAATCCTGCAGAAGGCAGCTTCAGTCTGATCCTGCAGGGAGCCTCTGCAGAGCAAGATACACCTCTGAGTTGTTCCAGCCTGAGGACCAAGGAGCTAGGCCCTCTTCAGCACCAGTGGGGAGTGTTATCTCCACTGCAGAGTGGACAACGTGAACTGCAATACCCTGGGGAGTCCTCCAAAGAAAAGACGTGGGTGCTGGCCCTTGACAGCACACAGAAGCAGAATTGGATGCTCAGAAAATGGCCCTGGGGGATCTGGGCCAGGGACTGATACCATCCACCAGTGCAGCCAGTCCAAGATCTTTTCCTTTGGCCAAGCTCCTTGGAATACTTTCTGGGGAAAGAGCCCCCTGGGGGCAATCCCAGGTATGGCAAGCATGAGCTGTTCCCTGGGTACCTACCTCAGGGTAGGTCCAAAATGTCCACTGGGTCTGGGGTCATTGTCATGCATCTGGTGCCTTGGCACTTGTGGCCTGAGAGGATGATTCATAAAGTTGTGATTTGACCAAAGTGCCCAACTGAAAAAAGACTCCCTGTCAGAGTCGAGACAGACCAGGGCTTGAAAACCAGAGTACCACAAAATTGGTACCACCATTTACCAGCGTGTGGGGGGAAGAGTTACTTCACCTCTCTGAGTTTCAGCTTCCTCAGCAGTAGAGTGGGGATAATCATAACAATTACTGAGCACTTACAGCCAACAAGACACTGTGCCAGGCTGGTGTTAGTCTGTGGGGCTTCCTGCATCTTCACACTTCACTTCTCACAGGCAGTGGGGCCTGTACAGTCTTAATAATCAACCACCTATCTTGAATTCCACTCACATCACCAATGAAAACAACTACTTATAACAATCGTCATGCTAATGAACAAATCCTGGTGCTGGGTTTGTTAATAATATTGGAGGATGTGGATTTCTGATGAGGACCCCTCCTATATTATGTCAACCCCCCCCAGCAGGGGCACCGTGTACAGAAGCCCAGTGGTACCCTGCACAACTCCTTGAGATGCCATGGTAAAAAGACACGGCACCCCCTAGACTTGCGCAGTGCCCAACTTGCTCAACTTGCTACCTGAAGCCCTGAACTTAACAATATGGAGTCTTGATTTTGGTAGTTCAGATGCTAACATCCAGTTCTAGTAGGTAGAGTTATCTCCTGTACGCATATTCATCAAATGGTTAAAAGTGAAGCATTTGTAAGGTCATCACACAGGCAATAAAGCAAGCAGCCAGCCCCAGGCCTGGCACACACCAAACTCAGTAAACAATACTGTTATTTTGATTTTGCCTCCAGCAATTTTCTGTCCAAACACTGCAGTGGACTTTGGCTGGCAGAGTCCCATGCCCAACTTGGGAGACCCTTCTGGGAGACCCCAGCAGGCTGGGGATCCTCCCCTGACCCCCAGCTCCTATGACAAGTGCCCCCCACCCTGCCCCCAAGCCAGTCACTGCCCCGGGGGATAGAGAGGGCTGGATCACGGCATCCCTTCTCTCGGAGTTCAAAGCTTCCGCCAGTCCCCACGTGGCCGGCTTGATTTGTTTCTTATCTTTAATTTTTTTTTAATCGGCCGATCTCCTCTGGTTACTTTTTCTGAAGCATCTTACAGCATCTTTGGAGCGGGCAACAAAAGCATTCTTTTTGGAGCCAGCGGGGGGGCTGGGGCAGAGCCACTTCAAAGGGAATGCAAAGCGGCAGCAATGTCCCCGTCATTGTCCTCCCCTGTGTGTCTGCCCCCCACTGTCCTGAGGCCGCCCTGAATAGGCAGGCACAAAGGCCACATGTTCAAAGTGGGCACCACATGCTCCATCAGAAGGCCGGCCTTTGCCTGTGCTGGGCTGCCTTCATCCTCACACACACAGCTTTCCAGCCAGGGAGGGAGCTGGCCTTGAAGTGGTTTTTCTCTCTCCTGTTGTTTCTCTCTCTCTCCCCCTTTCCCCACCCCCCAGACAAAACTTATGATTACATTTTGAAGCAGTCTTTGACCGGCAACCTTTCCATCCCACTTCCTCTCCAGAACCAGCAGCATCCCCCTGGGCTGCCTTTCCTGTGGGGTGGGAGCCTAGGCAGGGACAGTTAGCCCCCCTGGTGAGCAGGTGAGTCATTCTATTTTAGCTACTTCCACAATGGGGAGGGGTGAATTCCACTCCTGGCACCAAGGAGTCTGCCACCTGCCGAGCTAGATAGGAATTTAGATGTAGGTTATCCAACATCAACTTTATAGAAGAGGAAACTGAGGCACAGAGATGGGGAGTGCCTTGCCTTAGGCCTCTCAGCAGTGCTGGGGCAGAACTAGGGTTGAACCCAGGAGTCCTGAGCCCCAGCCCAATGCTGTTTCATTTCCTGATGCCCAGAGAAGGCCCCCAGAGTCAGGGGAGACTGGAAGCTTCGTCACTCACAGGTGGTCAGGTCATCATGGGAAAGTATCCCAGACTGCAGAGAGGGTCAACAAGGCTGGCCCAACTCTGAGCACTCTGCCCTCCTGGGAGCAGACCACCAGGTACACTCTACAAGAGAAAACACTGTAGTGGTTTCCAGCAACTCTAAGCCTAGCTCTGGGGGTTCATAAGCCAGAGGAGATAGCACAAAGGATGCACCAAAAAGAAAAAATGATAACCTCAGTCTACAAGAATGCTACCAAAAATGGTAGTACTAACAGCCATCATTTCATGACTTAAATACCACTTGCCTAACACTTGACCCAGTAATCCTAGGGGAGAGATACTACTATTATCCCCATTCGAGAAAGGCGATCAAGGCTCAGAGAGGTTAAGTAACTTGTCCAGAGTCACACAGCTGACAGTGCTAGGATTTGAATCCAGCTTCATCAAACTCAACAGCATTTGTCCTTTGTTCCTGGGTTCTTCTTGTAGGCATACCGTAGACAATGCCTCAGGATCAGGTCCTGTGGAATATAAAGGAAAGGTTAAAATAATCATTTCTTCAAATCAAGTCACTGAGTCCGAATTGAGGGACTTAGTGGCATCCTTGGCCCAGAGGTCAGAAGTCCCAGGGAAGGGGAGCAGGCAGGGCAAACTCTACCCTCAGAAGTATTGGGGACCTCAGGAAAGGCAGGAGATACTTATGAAGAAGTAGCCTGGCCATATGTCAACTATGGAGTCCCATGCCTGGGCGGTATGACTTTAGGCAGTCATCTGCAAAACAGGGGCAGGGGTGTCTGGCTTCTAGGAAAAGGGCCTCAGGCAGTACCCAGCACCCAGTAAAAGATACAGCACTCACTGCTTGAAAAAAAGTCAAGAAGGCTCGGCGCCTGTGGCTCAAGCGGCTGAGGAGCCAGCCACATACACCTGAGGTGGCGGGTTCGAATCCAGCCCGGCCCCGCCAAGAAACAACAATGATGGCTGCAACCAAAATTAGCCAGGCGTTGTGGCGGGCTCCTGTAGTCCCAGCTACTTGGGAGGCAGAGGCAGGAGAATTGCTTGAGCCCAGGAGTTGGAGGTTGCTGTGAGCTGTGATGCCACAGCTCCACCCAGGGTGACAGCTTGAGGCTCTGTCTCAAAAAAAAAAGTCAAGAAAACAGGACAGGGGAGAGAGAAATCTATTTAAGGCCTGAGGGTCAGCCCTGTGGGTCCAGGAGAACAGTTGGGGGCAGGAGGCGCTAGAGGAGAGCAGGACTCTGAAGGGAGACTAAGGGTCCAAGGGTATGAGGGGTAAACAGTAAGAGCAAGGAGCCGTCCAACCTCAAGGCTGGTTTTGAGGACCTTTCCAGGAGGAAGGCAATCCCAGCCCTAGAAACCCGAGCCCTGCAGCCAGGAAATGGGGCAGGTTTGGGAGGACTGGACTGGATCAGCCTCACCAGGAAAGCACTCTAGGCCTGGCTCAGCAGACCCTGGGCAAGGGAAACCCCTCTGTGGAGCTTGGCTTTTCTGCCCTGTGAGATGAAGAGGCAGCTCTAGTTTGGGGAAAAACTGCTCCTGTGTTTCCAAAAGGCCTGGAGAGAAGGGTCTGCCAAGGGAGCAAACAGGCTCCCAGCCCCAACTGCAACCAGCATAGCCCCCAACCGGCACAGACCCCTTGCTTAGCAGGGCATTGGAAGAGATGTGTCAGCTTGAAAACACAAGCTTGAAAAACTGCCCCAGATTCGACTGAACACAATGTATTGACCATCGACAGCACCAGGAGCTTGAGCTGGGGACACAGGCATCCCAGTGTTGAAATAGGTCTCTCTCACACACAGGGGCTGAAGCGATCCCTAAGGCACCTGTCAGTCCCAGAACCCACTCACACACACCTGCCTCTGGTTGGGACCCACAGAATGAGCTTCCTCCAGGGGCAGAGATGGAAAATTCTATACCTGGCACAAACCCCAGGCTTCCTGGTCATCTCTAGAACTCTGGACAAGTTCCGCAAGTTGAAATGCCAAAAAGGAATAAAATGAATAAGAGCTGATATTGAGCGCTTACACCGTGCCCAGGCACCATGCTAGACACGTTCTCTCGAGTCACCGTTTAACAGTCTGTCAACCCTATGAGACGCAGACATGCATTTTCTCCAGGTTACATGTGAGAACACAGAGGGGTTGAAGTCATTCTCGCTGGGTGTCAAGGAAGCCCACCAAGGCTGGAGCTGACCCAAGCAGTCCTGCTCACAGGCTAGGCTCCCAACCCCAGGCCAACTTCCCAAATGAGGTGGGACATGCCGAATGAATTTATTTTTATTTTTTTATTAAATCATAACTGTGTACATTAATGCATTTATGGGGTACAATGTGCTGATTTGATATGCAATGTGGAACGCTTACATCAAACTTGTTAACATAACCATCACTCACTTATTTGTTGTAGAGACATTTATACTGTACTCTAAATAGTTTTAAAATGTTCCATTGCATTGTGCATCTTAGATGAGGTCCCACCAGATGCCCTCCCTCCTCCCGGCCTTCCCCGTCCCCTCCCACCGCCCTCCTCAAATGATAAAACAAAACTATAGTCCCTAATTAATTTCTTATGAGGTACACCAAAGGAAATTGAAACTTAGAATGGGCTTTTCTGGCTTTGCCCCAAGGCCTCCTGAGTGCTGGGTCAATTCCCGAAGGGAATTCCATCTCTGCCCAAAGCGCACAAGCTCTGCTTAATCTCATTCCGACAAACAAATCAGCCTAATGAAATCTTCTCTTTCTATAAATGAAGGCGTGGAGGAAACAGCTGAGTGTAAACAGTTGTAGCATTGCCTGTTTAGACACCATTGACTTTCAAATCAGCCTGTTCCTCCATCCCACATGGCAGAAATAGAGTCAAAATGCAAATGTGGCATAAACGACTCTATAATAAATGCTCATTCAACATTTATTCTTTCTCAAATCATCTCTTAAAGCCCTTTCATGCTAATGTCTAAGAGATGTGACATTAGAAAAATTGCTTTGACGTGCTAAGGGGCTCCAAGATTAACAAAAAAAGGAAGGACAAGATAAGCTTTCGGAAGACCTATTTCAGAGGAATTATTCCCGCCTTTGAAAGTGTTCCAAGGTTGCTGCACATTTCAGCTTGTTGGCATACATGTAAATGAATCACTGCAAAAGTCCTCCGCTAGATTCCACTCCAAGGAGAGCTCCCAGCCACCCACACGGTAATGGGGAGGGTACCCAGGCTTCACAACAAACAATGAAGGGGCCTCGGGGTAGAGATGGGGGCTTTTCTGTCCTGAAGAGAGAGGGGAGCAGACTGGATAGAAATGTCAGGGTCAAAAAGGTGGTTGGTGTGGCCAGCACCTGGTTGCCTCCTTGAAGAAGCAACATCCTTTTTCATATTACCCAGCTCACTCCCAGCTGCTGGCCCATCCTGCCAGGCTTCATGTTCTGTGAGCTTGGTGACCTCTCTGGGCCTCTCTTTAAAATGAAGATAACAAAAGAACCCACTTAGAGAGGATTCCGTGACATAATTTGTGCAGGGTGCTGCAATGTCTGACACTTAGGAAGTGCTCCAGAAGTTGTTTGCAGTGGATGTCCTGATATGCCTTGGGTTCTTCAAGCCCTGCTGGGTGGCAGGCTGGGGGTGAGAGAAAGAGGTACAAGAGCAGAGATGTCACAGAATGAAGTAACCAAGAGCCAGATAGGCTCAGTGACTGTTGTTCCAGCATCCCCCACTGCAGAGATGGATGGGATCACGGCCAAGTCCACTGCTTGGTCCATATTGCTGCTCTTTGATTTAAAGTTCTGCATGCCATTCCCAGACACTGTACTCCAGAGCATGCTGGCTGTGCCGTGGACACCACTCTTAGTCACCTTAGTGTTTTTGCGTTTGCTGTAGATGAAGGGAAGAACGTTCCCTGACATGAGCATCCTCTAACATGCATACCTTTAATCCTGGTGACAGCCCATTGACGTTGATATCTTCATTTTAAAGATATCCACGTCAGATTGCACAAAGCACTCTAATCATTCTAAAACTTCAGTGACTCAACACAATAAACGTTAATTTCCTGCTCTCACGGTGGCCCAGTGGTGGTGTCCGTAGGTGGGGCTCCCCCAGGTAGCTCTCCTTCAGGGGACTCAGGAGCAGGCTCCTTCCACGTTTAGTGGTAGATGAGAAAAGACAAATAAAGGATCACTCCTGGGAGGGTTTTCTGGGACCAGCCTGGAGGTGGGGCATCGCTTCTGCCCACATTGCCTTGCCACAACTCAATCACGAAGCAGGCAGGGGAGTGTGATTTAACTAAGCACCCAAGAGGAAAAAGGAAACACTTGGTGAAGACAGGAAAACAGATTCAGGGAGATTAAGTGACCTGTCAGAAGAAACAGAGCCAGGAGTGCGACCTACAACCTGCTCTCCAGAGGCTTAACCAGCCTCACTACCATCATTCTGCGCCATCAGCAATTACAGTGGGCATTTACTGAGCACTTCCTGTGGAGACGGAGGCTCAGGGCTGGGTAAGATGCAAGCTTGCTGCCTCTCTGGGGAAACAAGCAATGTTCTGGGAAAAGAACACCAGCTGTACCCAGCACTGCCTATGGCAAAATGAGTGCTACAGAGGGGCTCAGCTTCCAGAAGAGACTTCTGGAAGCCAGAGCAAGAGGAGCTCCCAGAAGGAGGAGGGATGGGGTGATCTGTGGAGGATGGGGGGTCAGGAGGACAGAGAGGAGCAAGGGGAGGCACGCAGGCAGGAACCCCTGAGGCCCACTCCGAAGAGGGTGTGTGGTGGGAGGTGAGGCTGTGAAGGGCTGGGTGGTGGGGGCTGGGGTCCCTGTGAGCCGCTGACCCCACCCAAGGGCTCTGGGACTTCTTAGCTCCAGGGTCCACTTCTCTCCTCCTGAAAGTTTTCTCTGGTCCACGGGCAGCCCTCAAAGACCCCAGATCCCTTGTGCTTGGGGAGGTTGGTACCTTCAAAGTCCTATTCCATACTGTTTCCCAGAGCTCCCTGGGAGAACTGAGCTCCCGCCGCTCACATCAGCAACTTTTTGACAAGGCCTCCTTTCCCGGTCTCACTGCCCTGCGCCTTTGCTGGTATTTCCTGGGATCGTTTTCCAGATAAACTACTGGAAACCAAACTCACACGGTATCAACATGATTCTGTCATAATTGCAACAGAAACTGCAGTTGTCTCTCCATCAGGCGATAATTTACCAAACTCAGCCCCCATCACAGGAGCCACTCATTCTAACAGGATCTGAGCAGTCCCTCAGCTCTTAACTAGGATCTTATTAATGGTCTGAAGGTTCACAAGCTGGTCTTCAGTTTCATCCCAGGGCTGCTGAGGGTTATCAAGGAGACACAATAAATATAGGAGACTCAATAAACAAAACATGCTCATGGCTGAAATTTTCTAAATTATGAAAAGTCTGTCAACTACTACATGTACATTTTTAGCTGATTTTCCCCCCACTTAACATTATGGGATAACCAGAAGCTTCTAGAGGGGTGTCCTCTAAACCAAAGATGCTTGAGCTTCCATGACCTAAGGCGGTATCCTAACAGAGGACTCACCCAAACTTGTGACTTGACAAGGACTGTGTCTAGATGAGGCTGGGGGCCGGTTTCAGTGGCCCACACCTGTAATCCCAGCACTCTGGGAGGCTGCGGCAGGTGAATCACCTGAGCTCAAGAGTTTGAGACAAGCCTGAGCAAGAATGAGATTCCATCTCTACTAAAAATAAAAGCTAGCTGGGTGTTGTGGTTGGCGCCTGTAGTCCCAGCTACTTGGGAGGCTGAGACAAAAGGATCACTTGAGCCCAAAAGTTTGAGGTTGCTGTGAGCTATGACACCACAGCACTCTACCCAGGGTGACAGAGTGAGACTCTGTTTCAAAAAAAAAAAAATAGATGAAGCTGGGAAGGCCGAGGATGAGGAAACCAATTGATTACCATTATCTACCAAACCCCACGAACAGGGCTTGGGATCTACCTCCTAGGGGCCAGCGAAAGTAGGCCCTGGCCTTAGACACTTGAGTCTGACTAGGAAAGGAGACAGGGTGGGCAGGGTATCATCATGGGTGGTTAAGGCCTTGGCCTCCCTGTCAGACTTACCTGCAGTGTTTCCTCGGATCAGTTCATTGACTTCTCTTAGCTTCAGCCTCCTTGTTTATAAAATGAGATAATAACAGTATTTACCTCCCAGTGGTGAAATAGGATAATACCTGGGGTCGCATGATGCCTCACGTGTGGTATTGTACAAACCGTTAATTATTGCTCTGTGAAGTACAAGGGTTCAGCAGGAAGCAGCCCTACATATTAAAAGCTAAATTTTGCTGCCCTGGGCTAAGGGAAGGGCTTGAAGTGGGGATGAGTAGGGATGGGATAAGAATCCTGCAATGTCTGAGGTAGAAGTAACCTAAGGGATTGGTACTGGACTGAGATATGAGCTCCCTTTGGAAGGCAAATAGAATGTGAATAATTATTCCCTCCTGACTTAAGGCAGAAGCCCAATGCTGTTCTCACTGCCCTCAGCCTGTCTCTGCTCTGCGGCTTCTCCAAGCAATTCAGCTCTGGCCCCTAACTTGCATCCCACATTTAGCCAAGCAAGTTAACAGGATAACCTACAGATGATTTGGAGACCATTCTTTGTTACCCATGCATATGTCTTAGGGTCTTACTCCCACCCCCAGCTAATTTAGCACAGAATTTCTTTCAGTGTTCTTCCATTGTTCTTCTCAAAGGGGAGGCCTAGAAAACGCAATGGTTTTTCATCTTGCTTTATATCCAGTGATCCCCACAACCCAGCCTATCCCTAATTCAAGCCCTGTTAAGAATCAATCATCTAGTCTTTATTTTATAGAAGAAACAAAGACCCAGAAAGGGTAGGTGACTAGTCTAAGGCCACATGGCAGATTAGAGACAGAAGCAGGTCTCCTGGCTCTCCACTCAGTACTCCTACAAAGAACTCACTCAGTCCCCTACATCTGGCTGGGTACGGTTGTCACACTCTGTGTTGGAGTTTTCACTGTCTAGGGCTCCAGAGCCAGCTATTAAGAACTCTGATGAAGGAGACCGGGGTGCATACTGGATTCTGAAAATGGTACCCACATGACCAACCCCAGGCACCTCCGCCCAGCCCACCACCACCCCCGGTAATACATATTTTATGGGGCCATTCCCCTTACTTGCAAACAGTGTCATTAATCTGCTCCCTGGCTGTGCGGAATAACATCCCTCAAGAACAGACTGCTTTCTGAATATTTTATCATTCCTCATTCCTTCTCCCCAAACTAATATATATTTACACAGTCTACCTCCTGCAGGAGAACTATATTGTTTTCTCTCAGCACTTGAGAACTTAGACACAGAATTGTGCATAGGTAAAAAAAAAATACGCCTTGCTATTGATGTTGAAAGCAGGAACCAATCACCTATCAAGCTGTGAGGGAAGTCAGGAGGAAGATTTGCATATAGTTAAAAAAAAAAAAAAAGAAGAAGAAGAAGAATGAAAGAGACCCCTGCCCCACAGAGGGCTGGAACAGGGGAGGCAGACATCTTATCTCTTTCTCTAACAGTGTTTCCCTGCCATCCTGCCTGCATTTGGTAAATCTCAGCGGTGGGGAGAGCAAAGAGCTATTTTGTTAGCAAGGTCAAAAACTTCCTACTTGGAGATCCAAACTGAAGAGACTAGAGTTACAGCAAAGTTTTAGAGTGCCATTTTTATCATCACGGAATACTTACCACACTGGGGATTCGAACATGTGTGCAGCCCTTTGCTTCCTGGTGCATTATTCCGTTTTGACTCCCCCAGAAAAGCAGGCTTGGGGGATGGGAAGGCAGAGATGGTGACCCCCATTTGCAAATGACAGAAAACAGACCCAGAGAGGGTAATGTCTGGCATGCAGGTGTAGCAAGGATTTTTCTTTTTGCTTTGGGGATTTTTTTTTTTAATGCTATTTAATAGCTAGTTCCAAAGTCCTTCCTTAAAGAGAAACATTTGTTTAGAAAAATACCTTGCTGGGCCACTTGCAAGGGGAGGTGGTCCCAGGTGGCATCTTTGAAAGCTGATGATAAATTCAACTGCTCTGCATAAGGGTTTAGCAGGAAAGTGAGGTGAACTGGAGAAAAATCCACGGAACTGACATGGCTGCAGCCCATATAGGAAGAGATGGAGTGAAAAACTTCTGGAAGACAAGGACTAAAGGACTCCTCCAGTGAAAGATGACTAACACTGATTTTAACTTGTCAGCTTCTGTAAGAAACATTTTCTCCTCCCCTGAAACTACCAACCATCAGCAGAGTCCCCTGCACAAAAGCAGGGTGTGTGTGAGTGGGGTTTGGGGCAATGTAGGGAAAGGATTCGGGTCCACTTAGGAGGCAAAGAGAGCACAGAAATAGTCTCGGCGGGGCACAGTGGCTCCCACCTGGAACCCCAGCACTCTGAGAGGCTGAGGCAGGTGGATTGCTGGAGCTCAGCAGTTCTAAAGCAACCTGAGCAAGAGGGAGAAACCGTCTCTACTGAAAATAGAAACACGAGCTGGGCATTGTAGCAGACTCCTGGGAGGCTAAGGCAGGAGGATCACTCAGGCCCAGGAGTTTGAGCTTGCTGTGAGCTATGATGCCACCACAGCACTCTACCCAGGGCGACAGAGTGAGACTCTGACTCAAGAAAAAAAAAAAAAAATTTAAAAAGAAATAGTCATAGGGAAGAGACGGGGTGGGGGTGGGGCGAATGGAGGCCGAGGGGAGGAGCAGCCAGAGCCAAAGGTGTCAGTGAAGGGTGAGCACCCAGAAATCTCAGGGGGAGCTTGGTTACCCAGCCATTCCCACCTCAAGATGAATACAGGGCTTGAGTCTATTTTATGTATGTCTCAGAAAACGGTGACTTCCACTGACACCTGGGCTATGCCAAGATGAAGAAAGCCTCTCAGCCCTAGGGAACTCAGCGGCAGGCAGGTGTGAGGCCAAAAGGTGAACCCAAAGGAGGCAACCTGGGCCAGGACTCGGAGCTGGTAGAAAGTAGGGTGAGAAAGACTCGCCTCCAGACTCCCAGGGCAGTGCTTCTGCCCTCACCCCTCTCTCCTGCCCCAGGGAAAGGCAAACAGACTGTCTGTCCCTCAGTCTCTCCCTCCAGGCTCAGTCCAGCCTTCACCCTTGAAAGCCTGTTGTATCAAAAGGGTGAATTCCACACTGGGCCCAGGCGCCTTTCTCACAGGCCTCGCTCTCTAATGCGCCTGGCTCAGGGTGCACCAGGGGACGTGTGCCCCAGTTCACTTCGAAGGGCCCTGGTGAGCTCTCTCCTGTGGCTCTTGTCCATCTATGGCTTGAGTGACAGCTATAGCTGCTTGCAAGAGCACCTGGCCAATGTCCCTGTCTTCCTAATACCACTGACCACAGGGATTTCAATTCCTTTTTCCAGGACCTGTCTCCCAACATTGGCATAAGAAACTTGGCAGGGCCCCACCAATCTATCCCTGGGGTTTGTGGAGACAGACAGCAGCCACAGACCAGAGCAGATGGGATGATGAGAAAACAAAGTACAGATGCAAGCTGTCCTCATCCTTATAGAGAACAAAAGTCCTCCCAGCGGGTGCCCTTCCTGAGCGTTCATTCTGTACCCCGCTGCACGTGTGCTCTTTTGATCCTCAGTGTGTGGAATTAATCAACCATAGTAGGCATCTTCATGGTCCCCACTTTGTTGATGAAGAAACAGGTTCAGAGAGGCTGACTGGTCACTCCAGGTCACACAGCTGACGAAAGCTGTGATTTACAGCCCAGTCGTATAACTACACGACCTCTCAACTCCTCAGAGTGTTGAATTATAAACACTCCCTGGGGTCTTTCACCTGCAAGAGCACAGCAAGTATGGTTTGGGCTCAAGTGGCCTGAAGTCTTCTCCCCAAAAGAACAGAAGTGCTTAGGGCCATGGTGTCTGTCGCCTCCCAGAGTGAATATCATGCAGCATGGCTCAGGTGAGAAGGTACCCTGTTTCCCCGAAAATAAGACAGTGTTTTATTTTAAGGTGTGCTCCCAAAGATGTGCTAGGTCTTATTTTCAGGGGACGTCTTATCTTTCCTGTAAGTAGGTCTTATTTTCGGAGGATGTCTTATTTTGGGGGAAACAGGGTATGTCTGTGTCCAGAACAAAGGGAGGAGCAAGGGGAGCAGGCTAGACAGTTTGGCAGGGTCACCAACCAGGCTGCCCTGCTTCAGCATGAAGAGTCTAGTACAAGAAAGAGGAGGAAAAACTGGGCAGACCCAATGGGGAGTGTCCACTATCCCAGATGGCCTGTGTGCACCAGGATGCAGGCACCTGAATTATGCAGACCAGCAGGCCTCAGGGGCCCGGGAGGTCTGTAGTAGACTGGGGGTTTCATGGTCACTTAGGTAGACCAAAAGAGAAAAGAAGTTCGTTCCGCCTGCTTATCTCCTAACTTTATAAACTCAGGATTAGCAGATCAAAGGCGGATTTGGCACAGCTGACGGACGACAGTGGCTTCAGAGAACAGTTTGGGCTCCATCCTTCATGATCAAATGAGCTTAGGTCATTGATAAATAAATGGCTTGCCTGAGCTGAAGCAGCCTGCTGTCCTGGCGGAGTTAATGAGCCAGAGATGGTGCAGGGGGATCTCAACAGTGGCAACAGGAAGGGGCTCTGGGGAGCACCCTCAATGGGGCAAGGGCCCCAGGACTGCTCATGTTAAGAGCAATGGCTCTGGAGCCAGAAGAGATGGATTCAAACTCCAGCACTGCTGCCAATGAGCTAGGTGACCCAGGGAGGGGTCCCCTAACCTGTAGGCACCTCTCCTTCCTCAGTGTTAAGGTGGGGAAGGGATCATGTGAATAACTGCCCTGTGTTCAGGACTCCTCGTGTGCCAGGCGCTGTGCAGCCAGAGGGGGACACCCTGCAACCCCAAGCCCAGCTCCTAAGGACAGGTGGAGACCAACCTTGCAGCATGTCCCCAGCTGGGAGGAGAACAGAGTCCTGAGTACAAGTCCAAGGGGGAAAGCCTTGTTCTCCTGCTCCTGGCCTGACTGACCGTGGGCAGACGCCTCACCGTTTGTGCCTTCGCCTCCCCATCTGTAAGAGGGTGTCCCCAAGGTGGAAAGGATTACCCATGTAAAGCACCTCATGAAGTAATTAGTCAATTAATCAGTGGTTGCTATTATCTCAATGATCATGCCCCTTAATGATATAAATGACCTTGTGCCAGTCGCCTACCAGTTTGGTCTCAGGCCCTTCTGTTCTGCTCTGTAGTGAAGAATGATGTTCCCCAGACTCCCGGCTTGCCTGCCTTCTGGATTGGTTTGGCCAATGGCAAGCACCATGGAGAATGAGAGGAGGGAATAGCCAAAGTACTTCTCCCTACCAAGATCCCAGCTCCTGCTGGACAGCCCTGCTTCCTCCCTCTGCCATCCAGCTCTGGGGGAGGCAGCAGTTTCCTGCAGTTGCTAATTTCTAACCTGTCTCTGAAGCCTCAGCCCTCAGGTCTCTTGTATAATCAGTCCCCTCTATTGAATTCTCTCTAATTGAAAGACCAGAGAGATTTCTGACTGGGAAGGACCTCAGTCACCTGTGTAGCATTCCTCATTCATTAAGTCAGCAAGCGCTCTTGGCTGGATCCTAAGCAGCAGAGACATTTCAAATGAAGGCCCTGCGCCTCACTCAGGTTGATGCTGGGAGACAGGTGCTGACCTTAGGGGCTACAAGCTGACCAGGCTTGGAGTGTACTGTGGGCACAGGACGAGAAAGACAGAGGGCTCACCCAGCTAGCAACCGGGAACCAGCCTGTCCATTCAGCGAGCACCTCCCCACCCCTGCCAACCTGTGAGCCAGGTGGGAACAACTGCTCCAGCTGACAGGTAGGCAGAGGGAGGCTGTGGAGATGAGGGGACTGGGGGGTCTTGCACAGGAGTAGAAGGCATCCTGGGCAGCCCCCTGCAGACAGCCCCTGAGGCACCAAGTGCCCTTGAGTAAGTGCACTCCTCTCCCTAGGCCTCCGCTGCTTCCGTGTCGTTTCTCCAACAGAAAATGACCAGTTTGAAAGAGGTGTCTGCACAGGTCCTGACATTTCTTCCTTTTGGATGGAGCTTGGTCATTCATAAAAAAGGAGAGAACATAGAGAAAAAAACACTCCTGTGCTGGGATTTAGCCTCTGAACCTAAACAAGTGACCAGATCTGAGGACTCCCAGTGGGCAGAGTGTGTTCCTGGGGGGTCAGGCAGGCTCTGCCATCACTCTCTGTGTGGCCCCAAGTAAGTCACTCTCTTTCTCTGAGCTCCTGTTTCCCCATAAGAAAAATGAAGCCACAACAGGACCCATCCCAATGGGTTGTGCAGATTAAAAGAAATGGAGTATGAAAAGCACCAGGCACACAGTAAGCGCTCAATAAACGCTACCCACACTGCAGTGGAAACTTGGTTTAAAGCAAAGCAGGAAACTGTGAGGAACACAGTAAAAACTTGACAGGAAAAGATATTAATTACCCAGGACTCCCTGACAGTGGACCCTGAAATGGACACTCCACCTGCTGGGAGATGGTGCCTGGGAGGAAGCTGGGAGTGATGAAAGCCAGGGACCCCCAGCAGCCAGATTATGTTTTGCAGCAGCAGAGGAATTCAAAGGACTGACATAGGTTACCTCCTCTCACACAGAGCCTCAGAGATGTGCTTGTTCCCTCCCAAGGGCTTAGCATTACCCAGAGCCAACACCTGTGAGCGTGCAGGAGTGCGCTCCCCATGGGGCGGCCATGCAGGTGTGGAGATGGCCAGCTGCCTGAGCTGGCTGCACAACAGACACCCTGGGGCCTCGAGGCCCTGCATCCCCAATGCAGGCCTGGTTCTAAGCTGCTAGTGCCGGGCACACACTGTGCCTATGGCCACCCAGCAAGAATGGCGGTCCTTGGGTGAAGGGGATAGACAGGTGGGTTATCAGCCTGCTTCTTTCAAGTCCCCAGCCCTCTCACATGCTCCAGCTAAAAATAATACCTCCCTGGGAGACCTGTGCTGCTGGCACAGCCAGACCATGCATAAAACATCAGCTGGTCAGGTTTCTCCCTCTGAATGCTTTCATTCAGAGCACACAGGGGTGAAAGGTTTATGGGAGGAATCACTTGGCTTCCTGGAGGGACCGGAGCAGCCCTGGCCTCTGCATGGGCCCCCAGCCTCCCCTCTTTGTGCCTGGCACCTCAGCTCCCGATGGCAGCCCACACAGAGGGCTCTAAGGCTGGAGCTGGCTGGGGTAGCTTCCCTCTCCAAGAGTCCCTCAAGGCTTTGTTCAGGAACTCCCTAGTGGAGAAAGAGGGGCTGCCCTGGCAGGTGTCAGATCCCTCCAGGTTTGAATCTGGTGGCTTCCACATTCCGGTTGTGTCCAAGTGGTTGTGGGCCCCTCACCTTCGGAAATGTGCTCAGAGAGGTTAAACAACTTGTACAAAGACACACAACAAGTAGGAAATGGAGACATCAGATTCAAATCAGCTCTCTCTGACTTTCTCTGAGCCATTTACTCCTGTGACTTTGGTCGTGGTATAAGGGCAGAGTGATTCAAGAGATGGGTCCTGAAGGAAAGAAAAGAAAACTTACCTGAGGTCAGTGATTTCTGAGTCAGGGCCTTCCTCCTTTCTCCCCTTTTCTTTAATTAATTTTTCTTTCTTTATTAGTCAAATATTAATATTTCCTTATGTTTTCTTAATCATAAAAACATATGCCCACAATAAAAAAAAAACTTGAAGTTTTAGAAAAGTAGAGTTGAAAGAATACAAACTTCCTCTAATCCCTTGTCCCAGTGTCTATCACTATATATTAATAATGAACCACCCAGCTCAGCACCTGTAGCTCAGTGGTTAGGGCGCCAGCCACATTTTTTTCACCCAGGGTTGGTGGGTTTGAACCCAACCAGGGCCCACTAAACAACAATAACAAAAAAACAGCCGGGCATTGTGGTGGGTGCCTGTAGTCCCAGCTACTGGGAAGCTGAGACAAGAGAATCACTTAAGCCCAAGAGTTTGAAGTTGCTGTGAGATGTGACGCCATGGCACTCTACTAAGGGCAAGAAAGTGAGACTCTGTCTCAAAAAAATAAGTAAATAAATAATGAACCAACCATATTTCCTGGTAGAGAACAACCTTTTAATCATGCTCACAGGTCCTGTGAGTCAAAAATTTGGGCAGGACACATCAAGGATGGCTTGTCTCTGCTCGTATGACATCTGAAACCTCAGCTAGAAAGACTCAAACACTGGAGGAAGGGGGTTAAGAATCTTCTAGATGGGCGGCGCCTGTGGCTCAGTGAGTAGGGCGTCGGCCCCATATGCCGAGGGTGGCGGGTTCAAACCCAGCCCCGGCCAAACTGCAACAAAAAAATAGCCGGGCGTTGTGGCGGGCGCCTGTAGTCCCAGCTACTCGGGAGGCTGAGGCAAGAGAATCGCGTAAGCCCAAGAGCTAGAGGTTGCTGTGAGCCGTGTGACGCCACGGCGCTCTACCAAGGGCGGTACAGTGAGACTCTGTCTCTACAAAAAAAAAAAAAAAAAAAAAAAAAAAAAAAAGAATCTTCTAGATGCTTTTTCATATGCCTGTGGACTGAGATGAATCTGCTAAGGCTGTTGACCCAAGTGCCTACTCCTGGTCTCTCCATATAGCTTGGGCTTCCTCCCAATGTGGTGGCCTCAAGGCAGTTGTACTTCTTACTTAGAGACTCTGGGCTCCAGGCTCCAAGATAGAAGTTTGTAGCAAGTGAAAGGAAACTTCACAGCCTTTTATGACCTCGTTTGGGAAGTTACCTTATATCATTTCTATCACACTCAATTGGTCAAAGTAGTCACAAGCCTACCCAGATTCAACGGGAAAGATTATGGAAAGGTCAAAGGATTTGGGGCTATGTATTAAAACTGCCACATCCTCACTCCAAGATACTAAGCGCTGGTGATACAGCATATTTATTTCCTTCTGGATACATAGTACAAATGATTTTTGTGATCTAAATTCTTTTTCAATTTAACAATGTTCCCTTGTCATTAAAAGCTCTTTATAAACATCACATTATAATAATTTTTCAGGCTTTAAAAGAAATATATGTTCATTGCTGAAATTTTTTCGTTTATGAAAAGTCTAAAATTTTAAAAAGGCTTTGCTATCTCACTTACTACATGTACATTTGTAGTGGATTTTTTCACTTAATATTGTAGAATAACCAAGTTCATGCTTCATTAAATATTATTCTACAACAACTTTTTCCTTCCATTGTATGAATTACTAGAACTGACTTAAACTATCCCCATTATTGGATTCTGATACTATTTCCAGCTGAGCACTGTCATAAAAATCAAAATCAAAGACAGTTTGAGCATGGTGATGGGCACAATCCATGTCTTCTCAACATCTCTGAGATAATTATTCCCATTTTCTGGCTATTTTTAATGATTATACCTAATATCAATTCATCCATTGATTCCATAACTTGGCTATTGTGAATACAATGAACACAGCATGCACATGTCTCTTCAACATACTGATTTTCAAATATTTGGGAAAATACCCAGAAGCGGGATTGCTATCCCATTACTAAATATCTACCCAGAAGAAAAAAATTATTTTATCATGTGAACATTTGCACGAGATTGTTTATCGCAGCTCAATTTACAATTGCCAAGATGTGGAATCAACCCAAGTGCCCATCAGCCCACGAATAGATTAATAGACTGGTATATGCACTATGAAATACTATTGGTGTTATCCATGAAAAAGGAGACCTTACATCTTTTGCAGTAACCTGGAGTTGGAGAACATTCTCCTTAGTAAAGTACCACAAGAATGGAAAAGCAAATATCCAATGCATTTAATACTAATATGAAGCCAGTAGATGAACAAATACATGCTCATACAAGAGAAAAACTTAATTTAATTCAAGTTGGGAGAATGAAGGGTAGAGGGGAGGTGGGAGGGGAATTGATGTGCTCCCACCTAATGGGCACAAGGTAAGGGTAGATGGCACACCTCCTGGGTGTGTGGTACAACTTGGTACCACACACTTGTGCCTGTGATACAACAGGCACCTTACCTAACAAAGGCAAACACTGTAACCTAATCATTTGTACCATCATAGTAATCTGAAAAAAAAAAGAAGTGGAATTGCTGGATCATATGGTATTCCATTTTAATCTTTTTGAGAAAACTCAATGCAGTTTTCCATATGGCTGCTCATTTACATTCCCACCAGCAGCGCACACATCTTCACCAATACTTGTTATCACGTATCTTTTTTATAGTGGCTATTCTGACAGATGTGAGGTGACAGCTCATTGTGCATTTAATTTGCATTTTTCTGATGCTTAGTAATGTTGAGCATTGTTTCATATACCTGTTGGCCATTTGTATGCCTTCTTTTGAGAGAGGCCTATGGATTTTAAAAAGTGGTATGTATACATATATATAATATATGCACACACAGTTAAATACTATTTGACTTCAAAAAAGAGAAAAACGTTGTTATAATTTGCAATGTGGATGGAATTGGAGGACAGTGTGGTAAGTGAAGTAAGCCAGGCACAGATACACAAATACCCAAATACCTGATGTTCACACTTACATGGGGAGTCTTAAAACAATCAATCTCGAAGAGCCAGAGAGTAGAATAGTTGCTATGAAGGGCTGGGAGGGTGTAAGGACCCTTTGACCATCATCTCCCCATTAGATAGGAGAAATGTTTGGGGTTTTTTTTATCTCGAGCTATATTTCACAGTGCGGCAAATATAGTAAATAATGATGTACATTTCAAAATTGCTAAAATTTTCAAATGCTCTCATCCTAAAAATTGATTAAGTATTTTAGGTGATAGATATGTTAATTAGCTTGATTATTAATTATTGCACATTGCATTCATAATGACAACATCTCTTTGTACACCATAAATACACATGACTATAAGTTGTCAGTTTATGATTAAAAAATAGAACTTTGAAAAATGACAATACTGGGTGCTGCCTATAGCTCAGTGAGTAGGGTGCTGGCCACATACACTGAGCCTGGGCCTGCTAAATAACAATGACAACTGCAACCAAAAAATAGCCAAGTGTTGTGATGGGCACCTATAGTCCCAGTTACTTGGGAGGCTGAGGCAAGAGAATCGCTTAAGCCCAAGAGTTTGAGGTTGCTGTGAGCTGACACCATGGCACTCTACCACCAAGGGTGAAATAGTGAGACTGTCTCTCAAAAAAGAAAGAAAGAAAGAAGGAAAAGGAAAGAAAACCAACAATACTTAATATTTATTAGGCACTTACATTGTGCCCAGCATTTTTCTGAGTGCTCTATTTGGAATAACTCATTTAAATCCTCACTACAATTTACAAGTTAGGGGTCCCCCTTTATACAGATGAGGAACCTGAGGTTCAGAAAGGCTAATAATTTGCCCCTACGGTCCCCCAGCTAATAGTAACTGGCAGAACCTAGTCCCATACCCAGGTTTGTCTGACTCCAAATCCTGGTCTGTAACCACTGCACGGAACCATTGAACATGGGTTCTAGCTTCAGCCCTGGAGAGGCCAACCCGTAGTGAGGAGGAGGAAGGGTCAGAGCCCCAGGCTCCCCCAGCCACGGGGGAGGGAAAGGTCCGCAACCAAGCAGCCCAAGTTTACCCATCTGGGCATTTGAAGACAGACTAGGAAGTGTGTGGACCTTGGGAAGGTCTGTGTATAGCACAAGCTTTCTTGGCTTTTGGTGGCTTTTAGGGGCAAAGAATCACACCTGCCCAGGAACTGAGTGTCACTTGGACAGGCCCTGCTGGTTCTTTCTCCACTCCACAGGGAGCCAGGGACAGTAACACTTATTTCCAAGCTCCTCCTGCCAGCACCGTCGCAACAAGGCCTGGCATTTCAAATCCACCCCCTTTTCCCTCCCCTCCTGGTCTGAGCCACCATTTCCTCTCACCTGGACCACTGGAAAGGCCCCCTGTGCTCTATTTTCCACAAAGCAGCCAGAATAATCTTTAACAAAACACCAATCAAATCGAGTCACCACCTGGCTAAGCCATGTTAAGGCTTTCTATTGCTCTTAAGTGAAAGAAAAAACTCTTAAACTTGGCCCACAAAATGCCACAAGCCTCAGCCCCAGCCCACCTCTCCAGCGCCATCTCCAAGTTCCGTTCCCCTTCATTCAGCTGCCCTGACCTTTATCATAAGTCCTCGGAGTTATTAGGCTTCTTCCTGAACGTGCCATTCTCGCTACCTAGAAAGCTGGTCCCTTCCTTCTTTACCTTCATAACCTCCTCATTGTTTTTCAATTTAATATACCCATCCACCTACAGAACAACTGGAAGCCTGCTGTCTTCCAATTGCCAAGTTTGGCAATTTTGAATAAAGCTGCTTTCAAGCCATGTGCAGGTTTTTGAGACATAAGTTTTCAACTCCTTTGGGTAAATACCAAAGAGTGCAAGTTCTGGATTGTATGGTATGAGAGTGTTTAGTTTTGTATAATCTGCCAGACTCTTTCAAAGTGGCTGTGCATTTTGCATCCAACCAGTAGTGAGTGAGAGTTTCTGAGGCTCCCCATCCCTGTCAGCACGTGGTGGTGTCAGGGTCCTGGATTTAGGCCACTCTGGTGGGCATGTGGTGGCACCTCATTATTTTAATTTATTTGACATATAATGTTTTGCATCTTTTGATGTGCTATTTTCCATCTGCATATCTTCTTTGGTGAGACAGGGTTTTTGATTTTTTGAGACAGAGTCTCACTCTGTTCCCCTGGGTAGAGTGCTGTGATGTCATAGCTCACAGCAACCTCAAACTCCTGGGCTCAAGTGATCCCCTGCCTCAGCCTCCTGAGCAGCTGGAACTACAAGTGCCCATTATGACACCCAGCTAATTTTTCTATTTTTAGTAGAGACGGGGTCTTGCTCTTGCTCCGGCTGGTCTCAAACCCCTGAACTCAAACAATCCTTCTGCCTCGGCCTTCCAGAGTGCTAGGATTACAGGCATAGTTGGGTTGTTTGTTATCATTGATTTTTGAGAGCTCTTTGTATATTTTATGTAACAGTTCTTTATCACATGTTTCTTTTGCAAATATTTTCCCCCAGTCCATGGTTTGTCTACTCATTCTTCTAACATTGTCTTTCCCAGAGCAGATGTTTTTTATTTTAATGAAGTCCAGCTGATCAATTCTTTTTTCATAGATTGTATTTTGGGTATTGTGTCTAAAAAGTCATTGCCAAATCCAAAGTCATCTAGATTTTCTCCTGTTGCCTTCTAGGAGTTTTATAGTTTGACGTTTTACATTAGGACTGCAATCCATCTTGACTGAGTTAATTCATGTGAGGGGCATAAGCTCTAGATCCAGATTCACTTTCTTGCATGTAGATGTCCACATGTCCATGAGTTGAGAAGATTGTCTGTGCTCCAGTGGACAGCTTTGGCTTCCTGACAATATCCTCATTTTTGAGGTCTCTGCTCAAGCTCTACTAAAGTCTCCCAGAATGACTTTCCTTGACTTCTCTACTCCATAAAAACCTCCTGCTATAGACTCCCTCCACCCCATGGACCTGTCTCCCCAACAATGGACCCCATTCTTTTTTTTTTTTTTTCGAGACAGAGTCTTGCTCTGTTGCCCAGGTTAGAGTATAGTGGCACCATCGTAGCTCACAGCAACCTCCAACTCCTGGAATGAGGCAATTCTCCTGCTTCAGCCTCCCGAGTAGCTGGGACTACAGGCATCTGCCACAACATCTGGCTTTTTTTTCTATCTTTAGTAGAGACAGTGTCTCCCTCTTGCTCAGGCTGGTCTTGAACTCCTGAGCTTGAGCAATCCACCCACCTCTGGCTCTCAGGTTATGATTACAGGTGGGAGGCCCCGCACCCAGTTCTGAACCCCATTCTTAGGTTACATTTGCTGGAGTAATTCCTTAGCCACCCGTCACTCCCACGGGATGGCAGGCTCCATGAGGGCAGGGACCACACCTGCTCTACTCATCACTATGCGCCTGGCAGGGCGCCCAGGCAGCTTACAAGAAGGCCTGACTCTCAGATAAGAGCTTGCTGCAACAAGGCCCCAGGGGTGAGCCTCACTTGGTTCCCTTTGCTTCTGTGAACACACCTGATCCTCACAGGTGAAGCAGTTACTATGCTGACCACCCCCAGTGAGGCTCAGTGAGGTTAAATCACTTGCCCAAAGTACGTAAGTCCCCTAGGTGAGAGACAGAAGCAAAGGAGCCCCTGTTCTTAGTGGTCGTGTCCCTTGATCACACCCCCTAGCAGGCAGATCTCAGCTCCTGGTTCCACTCTAGGCCTGAAGACTCCTGGGTCAACATCTCCAGCCAGCCAGCCACCAGAGTCAGGTGACTGATGGCTTTGACAACGTGAACATGAGGCCAGGGCAGCTGACCCACCAGCAAAGACAACAGGCCACTGGTGGCACAGCCCTGCTTGTTTGCTTTGTATCTGGTTCCCTCTCAGCAGTGCCTGCCAGGGGCTGCCAGGGCCCACCTTTTTCTATCTAATGGTTAAAATTCTTAGAAGTATTATTTTCTGCTTTGCTTGGCAGCACCACAGAACATACCTCTGATGCGGCAGGTAACTGGATAGGGTCTTGGTCACAGCAATTTGCTGAACACGGGGTTTTGTGCACAAAAACACATTACAGCACTCGGGGGTGTCACTCGGGAACACCACCAGCCTCCCAGTCTCTTAAGGTGTTTTGTGTACCACAAAGGAGGGAGCAGAGCTGGGGGGCCCAGAAGAAGAAGGGCTCTGGCCCCCAGCCCAGCAAGGTGGACCACAAGACTGACCCCAACATTAAGACTCAGCCTCGGCTAGAGAGTAAGAACACAAGCAATGGTGTCAGCTGGGCCATGGGCTTTCCCACCACCCTGGCTGTGTGGCCTTGTGGAAGACAGTGAACCTCTCTGAACCCGCATTGTCAAAGGTGAAGTGATCACATCCTCGCGCTCCTGAAAATGCACACGGGGAGGGGATTTGACTGGTACCCACTGCATCCCTCAGGCCGGGAGCAGTGCCTAGCGTAGAGTAGGGACCTGCCTGGCTCACAGTAGGAACTCACCTGGGCACACAGCAAGAACTCGATGAATATTTGTACACCAGCTTGAATTGCTCACAGTTGTATCTAACTGTGCAGCATCTAGGAGGTGCCAAAAACATATTTGTTGTCTTGGCTTAATTGTTCACGGCTGTACCAACACAAAATTGAGCCCTTGATAATACACATGTAGTACTTACTAAAAAAGTAATTTTTTAAAGGAGCGAACATACAGTATTTAGCACAAGACTCAGGATAGAGTACTTATTTTGTTAGCTATTGTGCTTTGTTCGTTCGATGAATACTTATTGAGGGCCCGTACGTGGTATTTTGACACCAACTTGCCATCTCTGCCCCACTAACTGGATGCCCAACACCGCAATTCAGTGCTTCATTCAGGTCTCCTCACCCAATCAAGTTATCTGCAATACTGCCCATAGTTAGTGTCAGACTCCACAAGTTTAGGGTCCAGTCCCACAAGACGACTCCCCACTCCTGAAGCCAGGCATAGATGGGGTCCCCAAGTGGCACGCTGCCCAGGCAACTACAAATTTAGTGGCCTCCCCAACTCACTTTCAAGTTCAATAATCCACTAGAACAACTCACAGAACCCAAGAAAGCGCTTTACTCTCAATGGCCAGTGTGTTATGAAGAGCAGAACTCAACAGCAGCCTAATGGAAGGCATGCACAGAGCAGGGTTCTGGGGGCAGGACAGGCAAGGCAAGTCTCTGGCTGTGGATGCTGCCCTCCTAGAACATTAGCCTTCAAACAACCCAAAGCTCTCCAAACATCCCCTCCAATCACACTAATCCTGGGTTAGCTTGAGGGACAGGTACCCTGAGGTGGGAGAATCTCAGGAGAGCCCAGATACAGCCTAAGCTGTCCCCCTCTGAGCCCCAAAAACAGTAGCAGCCACAGAGGGCCATGTGGATGGCGTGCAAGGTGGCTCTCTGCCTTTCCCCAGATGGACGCAGGAGCCACTGTGCACTGGTCTCACAACCTGTCCTCCTGCAGTCCCAGAGTTCTCTTCAAACAGGATCGGGGCAATGTCCAGGGTGGGAGTGTCTACTGAAGAGAGTGCAGCCCCCTGCCAGGCAGTATACATCCCCTCAAAACCCCTCCCCAGGCCTCTGAAGAGGCCCACAAGTACTGACTGACCCTGCTCCAGTTAAGGGCAACTGGCTCCAACCAGGGAAAGTCCACCAAGACTAAAGGTCGAGCCAGGGGCAGAAAGGGCCTCCCAGAGTGCCCCTGCTGGTGGGCCTGACTGGGTACAGGGGATCTGTGCTCAAGCCTCCAGCTTGCCCCAGTGACCTTTTCTCCCACCTGAGCAATGAGAATATGACACTTTATAAAAGGAAACTGTTCCCAGCTCACACTTCTGACACCAAGTATGTGGATTTTTCACACCAACCTGTTCTCCGTTCTCTGGAGATGCCACCTAAGTGTCCTATACTTTAATTTGGTTGTGACACTAACTATTCAGGGTTAGTGCAGACCCCACAGGTTATGGGCTCAGTCCCATAGGACCACCCCCATCTTTAGGTCCAGACCACCTATACTTCTGACTGACAGGCTGTAAGTCAAGGGTTTCCCCAACCCACTCCTAGAGTTTGATAATTTGCTAGGATGGCTCACAAAACTCAAGGGGAAATACTTATGCTTACCAGTTTATTATAAAGGATATGATAAGGGATACAGATGAACATCCAGATGAAGAGATACAAAGGGCCCTGAGCACAGCTCTGTCTTGCTGGAGCTGGACTTAGGGGTATTCACCAGTATGGAAGCCCATCAAATCTCATCATTCAAGGGTTTTTATAGAGCTTAATCTCCAGTAACTCCTCCCCTTCCAAGAGGGAAATCAGTCAGAGGGGCTAAAAGTGCTAGCCTTCCAATCACGTGGTCTTCTTGGTGACCGCCTTATCCTGAGGCTAGGGAGGAGCCACACCCTGAGTCACCTGATCAATATAAATTCAGGCACATCTAAAAGGGCTCCCATGTGAAAAACGAAACATATTCCTACCACTCAAAAAAATTCCAAGGATTTCAGGAGCCTTATGCAAGAACCAGGGACAAAGACCAAATATACTCATCTTTGTTTGTGTGTGTGTTTTCAGATAGGGTTTCACTCTGTTGCCTTGACTAAAGTGCAGTAGCACTATTATAGTTCTCTGCAACCTCAAATTCTTGGGCTCCAGAGATCCTCCCACCTCAGCCTCCTGAACATCTGAGACTGTAAGTGTGTACGGCCACAGCCAGATAATTTTTTCATTTTTGTGGAGATGGGATCTCAAGTTAATTTTCAAGTCAATCTGTTTCATCTATTCATCCTCCCTAGCAGCCACTTGCTACACGCCTACTCCACGTTCTCCCTCCTCCCTTCAAAAAGCCATCTATAAAGACTTCTGACCATCACTGAGACACCGAGTAATCATTCTTGTGGTTCCCCTGATGCACATGATATGTGGAAATAAACCTTTCTCTTATTAATCTGCCATAATTGTGAGTTGATCTTTCAGCAAACCAACCAAGGGAAAAGAAGCAAATTTCACTGTGATCCCAACAAAGTATACCAGAACCTGGAGTGGAGAGGTCAAACCCTTTTGTGTAGGGTGAAGATACTGCTCCTCTCAAGCCTCAAGGCAATAATCAGGGGGGGAAAGGCAGCCGGGGCAACTTGAGCCTCATCCCAGCTGCCAACACAAGCACCCATCCAGGGTGCAAAACTCCTTCCTGTTCACCCCAGTGCAAGGCACATATTATCACGCTCTGTTTACACTGCATGGTGTGCATAACAGGCAGTCGTCACTCAGACACACACACAAGGAGAGAGATGTGAAAAGATGTTCATTCCAGCATTAATGTTACAATAGGGGGAAAACAGGAGAAAAAACAACAACAACAACTTGCCTCTCCATAGAGGATACTGTTCTGAGCTTCCCAGATCCTCCCCTTTCAGGACTGAAGTTCACATCTCCCTGCCTCCCAGGAGTGTTGGCCGCTAATGGTGACCCCTGAGTTCCTGTTTGAAAATGGCCTTCACTTGAAAAGAGTCTCCTTGACCTAGATGACAGACTCTCCCTAAGGGAGCGAACATCAGTGACAGGTCAACAGCAGCACACAACCCAGATCCTCAGCCTCTCTCCACACAATTCAGTAAAAGGCGAAAGATTTATGTGATTTGAAGAGAAACCAGAGTATATTCTCCACACAATTCAGAATGGCTCTCCTAGCTCCAGAGCTCCTTAGAGGGCCAGATGAGGCCTCCCAGGGCACTGCACTACAGCTCGACTTCTCCACATCCGGCCCCCTGCCCAGTTCCTCATGGGGGAGTAGCCACCTGCATGCAAACCTCTATCTCAGAGTCCATTTCTCTGGAAACCCATCTGCAACAGAGGTGGTCCAAGGAGGGACACTCTAAATTGGGATTGATCGATGAGGACCCCATTGTTGGTGATAGGTAGGAAACAGAAACCACCTGGCACTTAAAAGTGGTGCGATTGTTATCACTTCCACCATGGACGAACTGGCACTGCAGCTCAGCCATGCAAGATGTACCCCAGAGAGCGACTGCTGAGGCTGTCAATGCCCTGGGGAAAGACAAAGGAAGGCTGCAGATGATTAATCACCTTTAAGGTTGAAATATAAGGCCCTCATCTCCTGCAGCAAGAGGCATAAAGGTTCAGGATCAAGTTCTGGACATGATTTTAAAAACAGCAGCACTCCATAGAAAGTTGCATTTGTAATGCCAACAAATCTGCTTATGCCATAATTAGCACCCTAAGTGGGAAGGAATGGGACCCGGATGCTTGGAGGGGGTCCGCATACTCAGGAGCCTGGAAGCCTCTGGCACTGCAGCAATGGCCCCTCCTCCCATCTAGGGCTCAATCATCCTCCTCGCTCAAGAAAGGTGCAGAGGCCTCCAACTTTGTCAAACAGCATGTGGCCCCTCAAGAGTGACCCCTGCCTGTTCTCCTGGCCACCAGTCCAATACCAGGGTCAAGTCATAAGCTGGCCAGGTTGCTGGGCTGCTGGAATGGATAAGAACACTGCCTGAAGGAGGGAGCTTGGGACCTCATCGTGGCAGGAGCCAGAGAATATATACGGAGTTGTGTCCTACAGGGGAACAGATGATAAAGTTGGGTGAAGGAGAATGTACCATCCCAAGGTCAAATTTCACACCCTGGTGAGGACTTGGGAGGTGGTACTAACATACTACTAGAAGGGCTCTTAGAAGCCTAGGGTCATCCTTCCTGCAGGATGGTTGTGAAGATGCAGTGAGGTGACTGCACAGTGTGACTAGCATGGTTTGGGGGACATCTATGGCTCTCCATAGATGTCAATGTCCAACTCACCAGGGAGGACCCTCCCACAGCCTCCTGCCATGTGCCCTTCCCAAGAAAAAGTTTGCCTTGGGATTTAACAAGGAAAGGAGCCCTTCCTAGGCTACCCCAAAATTCCTAACTCCTTAACGGGAGGGGATAAAAGTGTTCCTTAATTGGTACCACAAAGACTTTTCCAGGGAGAAAGAAATAGGACTGCTAAATCAAAGGCAGATTTCTCTGCAGGAGGGGCAGCTGGGCTGGAGTTAGAGCCCAGCTGCTGAGCCATGTTCCGGGAGGGAGGCCAGGGTGGAGGGAGTGTGTGCACCCCACCCAGGCTTGCTAAGTGTCCTCATATCAGCTATCTGATGGGCACCTTACCAGTGGGTGGCAGTGCCAGTGCTACAAAACCCTATCTCAAGATATGGCTGGGCATGGCTGGTTCATTGCGATGGGGCCCCAGGGAACAAGATAGGCTCTAGGAGAGTCTGATTCAACAGGCTGGCTGATACAACCCCAGGCAGAGCCCCGGCCTACAGGGACATTGGGTCAGGGGAGGGACATTGAACCATCAAGGTGAGGTGTCTCATGGAAGTAAATCCTAGTCACTGGGTCTCACACACCCCCACCACCACCACCCCCACACACATCCCATCTCAGGCTACTTCTGCCCCTGGACCTGGTGAGGCTGGGTCAAGCCAGATGATGTCACCTGAAGGGACAGCAGGCACCAAGGCCAGGCAGATTTCAGATCAAACTCTAGCTTCACAGAGTGGAAATGCTGGGTCAAAATTCCACTGTGGCCCCAAGTGAAATTGTTGCTTCCAGACACAAATTATCAATCAATGTTTTAAGGCCATGTCTTAGTCTGTTCTGGGTGCTATAACAAAATATTTTAGGGTAATTCATAAACAACAGAATCTGTTGGTCACAGTTCTGGAGGCTGGGAAGTCCAAGACCAAGGAGCCAGCAGGTTCAGTGTCTGGTGAGGGGCTGCCGCACAGATGGCACCTCCTTGCTGTGTTATCACGCATGGAAAAAGGGCACCCTCAAAGGGGCTGACTGAGCCCTAGGCCTCTTGTATAAGGGCACTAATTTCTTTCATGAGGGTGGAGCCCTTGTTACCTAAGCACCTCCTAGAGGCCCCACCTGCTAATACTATTGCCTTAGAAATTAGTTCTCAACAAACAAATCTGGGGGGAGGGACATGAACATTCACACCATAGCAGACCACTAGATAAGTGGCCAGTGCATAACTGGACATTCAAGTGGTGCCGAAGTAAGACCCCACGAGCTTCCTTCTGACCCAGGAGAAGAAACAGAATGGGAGAGGTCAGGCTGTCCCCACCCTGATGCAAGGGTCCGCCTTTCACAAGCAAGAGTGGGACAACCAGATAGCATGTGCCCCCTCAAGTGATGCAGTTGGAGTGTCATGGCACTTCCCATGATCTGTTCCAGCTAAGGAAAAAAGTTTACCGGGAGTCCATCAAGCTTCAGATTTGACTTACAGCTCAGAAGATATAGAGGGGATAAAGGAGCAAGCTACATGAGGACAAAAGGAAGCACTAATCCAGATGGAGGTCTGCTGCAGCACGACAGACCCACTCTCTTCAACCAATCCCCATAAGCTAGGTACTAGGTATTAGGTACTAGGTGCTAGGGGAAGAGCCACTAGAGGGATGCAGAGCCCTTAAGCAGTGTGTGGCCCTGACCAAGATCCTGCTTTGGACAAAACAGCTCAAAGACATTGTTCAAACAACAGAGGAAATTGAAATATGGATAAGGTAGGTATAAGATGATATTTAGAAATATTTATTTTTTAAGTGGGATCATGTTATTTTGGCTCAATTAAACACTCTTGTTTATTAAAGATGCATACTTACATGATAAAATAGCTCCAGAATGTTCACAGTTTCTCAAGATTCTCAGCCTGGTTTGCATGCCCTGAGTGTGAAATCTCACTCATGTGGCTAGGTTAATCATAGGGAAAAGGTGAAGAAAGTTTGAAGATGTCATTAAGGCTTCTAAGCAGTTAACTTTAAATTGATCAAAAGGAAGATTATCCTGGGTGGGCCTGATATCATCTGGCAAGCCCTTAAAGGGACCTCTGGATTAGAGATGGAGGAAGTGACAGAGATTTGGTGCAGCACCAGATGTGTTCCTGTTGGTCTTAAAGTAGAAAAATGGCTGCCGTGCAGAGGGCCACATGGCGGGGAGGGTGACCTCTGGGAGCTCCAGGCCTCAGTCCTACAACCATAAGGAACTGAATTTCACCAACAATTCTGTGAACTCAGCAGAGGACCCCAAGCCTCAGATGAGATCAGAGCCCTGGACTTAAGCCTGGTAAGAACTGAGTGGAGGACCCAGCTCATCTAAGCCACAAAAACCCTGAGATTACACATTTGTGTTGTTTTAAGTCACTAAGGTTGTGGTAATTTGTGACATAGGCCATAGAAAACTAATAGCCCCGAACCAAAACAACTCGAATATCCACCAACTAGAGAAAGGATTAACAAATGAAATGCACTCAATGAAACACTACTCATCAAGAAAAATGTGTGAATTACTGCACACACAGTGACTGGGATGAATGGCAGAAACATTATGTTGAACAAAAGAAGCCACACATGAAAAGATTGGGTACCTGATTGTATTTTATGATTCCATTTACATGATATTTAAGAATAAGCAAAAACTCACTCACCGTGATGGAAATCTGAACTGCGGTTTCCTGGGAGGGGGAGAGGAAGGTAGATTCCCTAGAAAGAACCATAAAAAAATTTTCTAGGGGTGATAAAAGTGTTTTATATCTTCATTAGGGTGTGGGTTACATGAATTTTACTCATTAGTGAAAATTCATAGGACCATCTACTTAAGTTTTATAAGTTTCACTGTATGTAAATTATTCCTCAATTTAAAAATAATAATAATTCCACCCCAGATGCTTAGAAGTTGGCAGACGGTCCCCCCTGAGTCTGGGGGCAGGAGAACAATGGGTGGAGGGGATGGGCTCCAGTGCACACACACTCACATGTGTCTGCACACACGCAAACACACACGCGCACAGATGGTGACATTCCAGGCCGAGCGCAGTGCCCCTTTGGCCTTGGCCGGGTTTTATGTTGAGAAAGCAGCTGCCCCCCCCCCCCACTCCTGGGTCGCCACTCTCTGGGTCCGCCTGTCAAGATAAGAAGGGAAAGGCAGATGCCACTAATTACCTGGCCTTTCAAGTGGCCCTCCGGCCTCACATCTGGCTCCATCTCCAACATCCAGCTTGAGCCAATAAAAGACAAATAAAATGACGAAGGGCTAATTTGGTGGTCAGGGCCCTGACAGACTGCACTTGAGGAGGTGGGGGCTGGGGCTGAACAAGGACATGGGCGGGAGCCTGGGTAGGGGGGAGGGCTCCCTGACTGGCCAACTGCTCCACGCCAACAGGACAGAGAAGGTGAGAACACCACCCTCTCCTCAGAGCTAACTGCCTCTGCTCTGGCAGAGCCGGAGTAGGCCCTGGATGAATATTTGCAGCTTGGATTTATTTTGCTGAACACCCAGAGAGGCACCACCTTCCAGGCCAGCCAGAGCCAGAGCCATCTTGAGAATTTCATGGCAGACCTGTAGGTAAGGAAACTCCAAACTTGAGTCCCAGAGTTCTAGGGGTCCAGACTTTCCTGGGAACTAGCCCCAGCAGGTTTCTGGGACAGCAGGAACCTGTCCAAAATATTGCTGAGGCAGGGAGGAGCTATCTGGGCCTCAGCAGAGTGGACAGTCTCCTAGCACTGGAGGGACTTCTAAAAAGCCCTCAGTCAACTGCCTGTCACTTTCTCTGGAATTCCACTATTGAAGGCATCCTTCAATAAAGGCTTTTAAGTCTTGTTATTAAAACGTAAGTCCTGTGGGCAAGTTATACCTCTAGTCTCATATCTTGGAAAGTGACATTTTAAAGTTTTATGTTTAGGGGATGATGTGCCTCATATCTTATTGTCTTAGGGGAAGGAGGCAGTGGGCAGAGGAGACAGGTTAGTGAGATCTCTGAGTAATGGGCCTCAGTTTCCCCTTCTGTCAAATGAGGCCATTGAACCAGATGACCTCTCAGATTAAAGGAAAAAGGTGAGTCTGCCCTCCCCACTGCTTATCTCTGCCCCTTGATCAGAGCTTGGGAGCTAGCAGCCCTCTGAGCCAGATGCAGCGAGCAGACATGTTTGGTTTGGCCTGCAGAGTATTTTAAGAGAATTTGGGCCAACATTAAAAAATGGAGAGATTTCATATTTTTTCAATGCCAAATGTCTTGCTTCTTTTGGAAAATGGGAAGCTGTGAGGGCAGTGGGCCCACATCCCTGCACAGCGACAATGAGGCCAGATGCCCTATGTTCATAGGTGGGCACTCTCCAGTTTGCCTCAGTCCCCACCACTCCCTATTGTCCCACCCCTCTTACTTGGCCCATTTACATTATCTGCCTGACCCTTGCAGGCATCCAAACTAGCAACCCTGGTTCTAGATGGTCCTGGCCAGCAGATCCTCACAGAGGATGACTGACCCCAGTGCTACACCCCTCTCTGTGCTGCTCCCTCTTTGGAAGGCCAGAATAGAGCTAGGGAAAGTATGACGCTGAGAGCCCTTTGAAGGCAATGCCGTGAGATTATTTTGCTAAACATAAAAATCCAAAGGCAACACTGATGTGTTTTTGCAAATTCCAGCAAATTAAAAGAATGTGTGTGTAGAATTCATTTGAGGACCGTGGACTGGCTTTCATGAAAGAATAGATCATTGGCCAAGACGAAGCAGCAGATTAACTTTACTGACTATGTTTCTGTCCAGGATGCGGCTCCCACAAGCAGGCTCTTTGCGTCTATGGGGAGACAAGCCACTCCAACATTTATCAGCAGCCAGTCAAGCTGCCATGGCCAACAGCAAGCCTGTACTAGGACTTTAAATGGCTCGGCAGCAAATGTCAAAACTGTTTGATCTGCTTTTAGAAAATCACCTTTCAAGGTGCTGGAAGATACTTGACACTTTGCAAAGAGATTAGAAACTTTTCAGCTGACTTGGAAAAAGGGACTGGGCAGTTTTGATTCCATGGAAGCAGGAGGGTGACCCTGGAGGTGCCCAAGACTGGTGAGTCTGAGGCCAGTGGCTTCACTTGAAAAGTGAAAAGTCAGTTTCCAGCCTGGCCCAGCTGCCAGCCCCTGACATTGACATTTGGGATGTTCTGGAGCAGCTTTTCTTTCTGCACTCTCAGGGAGAGGAGACCATTATAGGCAGGGTTGAGATTTCTTTTCTCTAGCTTGGGCAACAGAGGCTTGCTATTGCCCAAGCTAGAGTGCTATGGCCTCAGGCTAACTCCTAGCAACCTCCAATTTCTGGGATCTAATGATCCTCCTGCCTCAGCCTCCCAAGTAGCTGGGACTACCAGCGTGCACGCCCACACTGGCTCATTTTTCTATTTTTTGCTAGAGACAGGGCTCTCTCTCTCTCTTGCTCAGTCTGGTCTCAAACTCTTGACCTCAGGCCATCACCCACCTCAGCACCCCCAAAGTGCTAGGATTACAGGCATGAGCCACTGCACCTGGCCCAGGGTTGAGATTGAAAGTAAAGGAGGTTGTGCTCATCAGCATTCAGTCAGCTGCCAACAGCTCACCCCACCATTTCAGCCAACCAACTTGTCTGGAGGCCACAGCCAGAAACAAAATTCAGGACAGGGCCTGGGCTGACTAGACCAGTAGCATGAAATAAGATCAGCTGACACAGGTGACTTGAGATATGCTAAGAGGGGTCGTGCCGTGGGGAGCACTGCCCAGCTGTTGCCTCACTGGGTCTCTCACAATAGTCCTTCCCTACCACTCCCACTGTCCGTGCTGGTCTTGCAACTGTGTCTGACTGGTCTTCCTCTTCGCCTCTCCCCAACCAGCCTATACAAGGCCACCAGCTCGATCATTCAAAGACATTCTGCCACTCTCAAATCTTCTTGTCACCTATGGGACAAAAATCCTGCTTTTCAAATGTCCAGGCTCTCCCTACCAACTGACTTATACTATGACTTACTACATACATTTCAATCAGGTGTCAAATACTTTACACAGTTTAACTAATTTAGCTCAACCTCTTTCTTACTGGCCTCATTTTATAGCTAAAACAAACTGAGGCTAAAAAGAGAACAGTTGACTTACCTAAAGTCACAGAGCTGGCAAGTGGGACTCAAGCTAAACTTAGGTGTCTCTGACCTAAAACCCATGCATAGAAACACCAGACCATATGCAGCCTCACTCTTCACATGAGACATCACCAGAAAAGCCCTCTCTTTAAAAAACCATGTTACAGATCACTCAGCTATCTGATGAATTAAATCAGAGTGCAACCGCACCCCACCAGTGGCCCATGCCCACCATGAGTGGATTTGCCTTATAACAGGAAATGCTGTTTGAACATGCAAGCTAATGCAGGCTTGCATAAGAACCACAGATGAGAGAGAGGATCCTCTGAGAAACAGGATCCTTCTGGCATCACCTCAGGACCCCTGAAAGTGTCAGGTCAGCCCTTTGTGGAAAGGTATACACTCTGCCAGCAGCCTGTAAGAAAAAAATATAGGACAGGGGATTAGGGATGTAGGTTTCATGCCTATTTCAATGACTAAATCAGTTGTTTGACCTTGGGCAAGCTCCTGTGGCCTTGTTTTCTTATCTATAAAATGGGGATAATAGCACTGCTTTACTAGTCAGGAAAGGCTAGGTTATGCTGCAGTGACAAATGAGCCCCAAAATCTCTGTGACTTACCACAACATAGGTTTATTTCTTGTACACACTGCATATACAGTGGAGAGCAAAGGACTGTGCTGTGCTGTAGTAGTTGTCACTCAGGGACCTAAGGTGACAAAGGCTCCCCAAGCCATCATGTACAATCAGCATCTCAAAGCAGCAGGCGAAGAGGCCTAGGGAATGAAGCAGCTGCAATGAGATGCTTCAGCCCAGTAATGATGCAGCACATCTGCCCATATTACCTTGACCAGAACTTGCCATAGGACTCTGCTTAACTTCAAGGAATTATAGAGTCACAACTCTATATACCTGGAAGATAAGAAATAGATCTGAATGAACATAACTCATGCCTACTACATTCAGGTTTCTGTCGCCATCAAATGAGCCTCTGTGGAAAAGTGACTAAAGAATGAGCTTAAAACACAATTCTGATCCCAAATTGATACAAGTTCAGGTTCCGGGACTAGGAAGCTGCATGTTGCCTAGGGAAGATCACTAAAACTTTCAGCTTCCATTTTCCATCTGTAAAATGGGGACATTAATACCTATCTCATAGAACTATTGTGATAATAAGATAAAACAATACACAAAGCATTCTGAGCACAGCACTTAGTATGTTTTTGACAAGGGGTATAAATGAAATGAGATTGGCTATGAGTTGATAATTTTTGAGATTGGTTGATGAGTTCATGAAGATTCATTAAAACACCTTCCTTAATTTTGCATATACTTATATTTTTTCATAATAAAAACTTTTTTTTTGAGACAGAATCTCAAGCTGTCACCCTGGGTAGAGTGCCGTGGTGTCACAGCTCACAGCAACCCCCAACTCAGGGCTTAAGTGATTCTTTGGCCTCACCTTCCCGAGTAGCTGGAACTACAGGAACCCACCACAATCCCCAGCTATGTTGTTGTTGTTGTTGTTGTTGTTGTTGTTGTTGTTGTTGCAGTTGTCATTGTTGCTTAGCTGGCCCAGGCACCATAACCACTGTGCTACAGGCACTAAGCCATAATAAAAACTTTTTAAATTAAAAGAAAATCCTGGAAGACATAAATGATATCACAGAAAGGGAAGAGGAAGTATTTCTACAAATTGTTCCCCCCATAGAACACTAAACTGGCAAAAATTGATAAATCAACTTTTTGGAACTCCAGAATCTAATCAAAAGTTTACAGGCATGAGGATGGTGTTTAATGAAGAAGTAAGTTGCTAAATTCAGAAAGAAATTGGCAACTCTTAAAAAATTGTGGTGGTGTATTTTAACCTATCTGGCAGTTCCCTGGGGGACAAGAACAGAAGCTGACCTTTGTTTTGCTCCCTTCAGTCCAGAGTGGCTTTCTACATGGCGTCTGTAGAAAGCATTTAACAACATACACTACCTGTAACCACTGGTAATGAGTGATATGAAGGAATAGAGACTTCAGTAACCATCACAAGGAATAGAGTCTTTGCAAAAAATAGTTAGGAATAGTCATTAAACAAATGGATGGCTACAACTGTCCACAATCAACAACAGAAAAACCACCACTCTATGATTTTCAGAGTTCCTATATTATAATATTCAAAATGTCCACTTTGGTCAGGCACAGTGGCTCACACCTATAATCCTAGCACTCTGGGAGGCCAAGGCAGGTGGATTTCTTGAGTTCGGGAGTTTAAGACTACTCTGAGCAGGAGTGATACCTCATCTCTATTAGAAATACAAAAATAAGCTGGGCATATGTGGCAGGTTTCTATAATCCCAGCTACTTGGGAAGCTGAAGCAGGAGGATTGCTTCAGCCCAGGAGTTTGAGGTTACTGTGAGTTAGGCTGAGACTATCAGTGAGCCTCAGGCAACAGTATGAGACACTATCTCAAAAAAATTATTTTAAAATGTCTACTTTAAATTAATAATTATGACATGTAAAGAACTAGTAGTAGCCAGGTGTGATAGCTCATGCCTATAATCCCACCACTCTGGGAGGTCAAGGTGAGAGAATTGCTTAAGGTAAGGAGTTTTAAGACCAGGCTGAGCAAGAGCATGACCTCATCTCTACTAAAAATTGAAAAAATTATCCAGGCATGGCAGTGCATTCCTATAATTCCAGCTACTTGGGAGGTTGAGACAGGAGGATGGCTTGAGCACAGGAGTTTGAGGTTGCAGTGAGGTATGATCATGTTACTAGGGTGAGAAAGTAAGACTCTGAAAAATAAAGAAAAAGAGAAAGGAAAAAAGAAAGAAAAGAAAAGAAAGAAGGAAGGAAGGAAGGAAAGAAGGAAGGACTCATCACAGGAAAAAAGGATATTGCCACGAACTATCCCTAAGGAAGCTCAGATATTGGACTTACTAGATGAAGGCTTTAAGTTAATTACCTTAAATATGCTCAATGAATTGAAGAAGACCAGAAGAATAATGTTCAAACAAATAGAGAATACCAATAATGAGATAGGAATCATAACAAGGAAGCAAAAAGAAATTCTAAAACTGAAAAGTACAATAGTTGAAATGAAAAATTTACCAAAGATATTTAATAGCAGATTTGAGCAGGCAAATAAAAACATCAGCAAACTTGAAAATAAGACCACTGAAATTATCTAATCTGCTATGGATTGAATTATGTTCCTCTAAAATTTATGTGTTGAAACCCTAACCCCCATTGTGACTATATTTGGATACAGGGCCTTTAGGAAGTAATAATTTTAAGTGAGAGAAGGAGTAGAACTCTAACCTGATAGGATTGGTGACCTTTAAAGAAGAAGAAGATATCTCTCTGTCTCTGTCTTTCTCTCCTATCTCCACACATGCACAAAGACGTCATATGAGCACATAGTGAGAAGGCAACCAGCTATAAGCCAAGAGAAGAGGACTGAGAATGAAATTTACTTTGTTGGCATCTTGATTTTAGACTTCCCAGCCTCCAGAACTCTGAGAAATAAATAAATGTTATTTAAACCACCACTCTATGATATTCTGTTATAGTAGTCTTAGCAATTAAAATCCAGTCTGAGGAGTGGAAAGAAAACTGAACAGAGACTGAGGGAGCCTGGGATACCATCAAGAATACCAATATATGCATCATAGAGTCCGAAAAGGAGAACAAAAGAAAAAGTGACAGCAAGAATATTGGAAGAAATAATGACAAAAAATTTCTCAAATCTGAAGAAATAGATGAATATACACATCCAAGAATATTAATTAACTTCAAGTAAAATAAATTCAAAAATACCCACATCAAAATACATTACAACCCTCTGGGAAGCTGAGGCAGGAGGATCCTTTGAGCTCAGGAGTTGGAGATTAGCCTGAGCAAGAGCAAGACCCCATCTCTACCAAAAATAGAAATATTAACCAAGCACTGTGGCAGGAACCTGCAGTACCAACTACTTGGAAGGCTGAGGCAGGAGGATCACTTGAACCCAGGAGTTTGAGGTTGCTGTGAGCTAAGCTGATACCATGGCACTCTAGCCTAGGCAACAGAGTGAGTCTCTCTCTCTCTCTCTCTCTCTCTCTCTCTAACACACACACACACACACACACACACACACAATAGTCAAACTATTGAAATCCAGTGATAAAGAGAATTTTGAAAATATCAAGGGAGTAGCAACTTATGTCACACACAAGAGAGCCTCAATAAGATTAACAGCTGATTTCTCATCAGAAGCCATAGAAGCCAAAAGGTAGTGGGATGACATATTTAACATGCTGAAAGAAACTGTCAACCAAGAATTCTATAGCCAGCAAAACTATTCTTCAAGAATAAAGAAGAAATTGATGAATTTCCATATAAACAAAATCTAATGGAGTTTATTACCAATATATATACCATATAATAAATGCTGAAGAAGTCCTTTAGTCTGAAATGAAAGGACACTAGACTATAACTCAAAGCCATAAGAAGAAATAAAGAACACTGGTAAAGGAAACCACATAGGTGAATATAAAATCAGTGTTATTGTTCTTTGGGTTTGTAATTTCTATTTTCTTCCTATATGATATAAAAGGCAAGTGCATAAACAACAATTGTAAATCTATATTTATGGACATATATGTAAAAATGTAATCTGTGACAATTAAAAAATAAAGAGGGAAGGACAGAAATGTATAGGAATGTGTGTGTACCTTTGAAACTAAGTTGGTGTGATGTCCTTTCAAAACTAGGTTGTTATGGGGTTTAAGATATTAATTGTAATCTTCAGCCACTAAGAAAATAAATTAAAAATATGCATGGAAAGAAAGGAATAAAAATGGTACACTATAAAAATATCAAATAAACGTCCACAAAAAATAATGGAGAAATTAAGGGACAAAAAGCATACAGAGAACAAATAGCAAATGGTTGAAGTAAATGGGGTATCCCATTAAATGTAAATAAAATTCTCCAATTAAGGTAGAGCTTGTCAATTCATAATTTCCAAGTCATAGAAGCAACCAAATGTCCATCAACCCCCATGAATGGATTAAGAAACTATGACATATGTATACTATGGAATACTATTCAGCCATAAGAAAAGATGAAGATTTGACATTTTATATTTATCTGGATGGAATTGAAACACATTCTGCTTAGTAAAGTATCCCAGTGTAAAATACCCAATATACTCAATATGAATATGAAACCAATATATAAACAATTACATGCCCCAAGGAACAATAAAACACAAATATAGTCTAGCAAGGGGGAAGAGTGAAGAAGTGGGAGAGGGCAATTGGGGGGGAATCTCACCTAATGTTTAAAATGCCAGGGTGTTCAGCATCCCCCCTGGGTGAAGGACTTTTCTACAAATTGAACTTTACTTTGTAAATGAAAACAATGTAACCTAAAAATGTGTGCCCTCATATTACTTTGAAATAAATAAATATTTAAATTTAAATTAAAAAAATAAATAATAGAGGTAGAGCTTGACATACCAAAGAAAAACATAATCCTTTTATATGCTGTTTATAAGAGAATCACTTTACATAAAGCAACACAAAGAGATTGAAATTAGAAGAATGAAAAAATATTCCATGTAAGTAATAACTAAAAGAAAGCCAAGTAGCTATATTATTGTCAAAATAAGACTTGGGCAGTACATATTGATAAAATGTTTAATTCAATAAGGAGATATAACAATCATATGCCACATATATCTTACAACAGAGCCCCAAATTATATGAAGCAAAACTTGACAGAATTGAAGAGAGAAATAGACAATGGAAAAATACTTGGAAACTTTAATACCTCACCTTCAATAATGAATAGAACAATAAGACCAAGATCAATAAGGAAACAGAAGACAAAAACAGTACCATAAACCAATTATACCTAACAGACAGATACACACTCCTTCAACAGCATCAAAATACATCATTTTCTCAAGTACTCAGGGAACATTTTCCATTTTCCATTTTGTTAAGCCACAAAACAAGTCTTATTAAAATTCAAAATAAAATTAAAATCATATAAACTATTTTTCCCAATTACTATGAAATAAACTTAGAAATAATTAACATAACGAAAATGGGAAAATTCGCAAATATGTGAAAATTAAACAATAAATCTTAAACAACTAATAGGTCAAAGAATAAACCACAAAAGAAATTATAAAATACTTTGAGAAAAATGAAAATGATGACACAAGATACCAAACATATGAGCACAGTCAAAGCAGTGCTAAGAGGGAAATTTATGTAAAAATCTGTGTGTAAGCACATACATTTTTAAAAGTCTCAAATCAATAGCCCAATGGTATACCTTCAAGAACTAGAATAGGGGAACTAACTAGATTTAAGCTAGCAGAGAAAAGAAAGAATAAATATTAGATTGGCAATACATAGAATACACACACAAGACAGAACAGAAAAACAATAGAGAAAAATTAACTAGACAAAAAAAATTAGTTATTTGAAAAGATTAACAAAAATGATAAACTTTTACCTACACTGACTAAGAGAAAAATAACAAAGACACAACTAAAATCAAAACACCAATTTTATAGAAATAAAGGAATTATAAGAAAATACTATGAACAATTGTATGCCAGAAAATTTGATAACCTAAATGAAATAGAAAAATGCTACTAATATACAAACTACCAAAACTGATTCAAGGAAAAAATAGAAAATCTGAATAGACTTATAAAAAGCAAGAAAACTGAATTTGTAATCAAAATGTCTCAACAAGGAAAAGATGGCTTCACTAATGAATTCCACCCAATATTTAAAGAAGAATTAATACTAATCCTTATATCCTTCAAAAAAACTAAAGAGGAGAAAACACCTCTTGACTCACCCTATGAGGCGAGTGTTACTCTGATACCAAGGTCAGACAAAAGAGTATAAGGAAAGAAAACTACAGGCCATTAAGTCTTATTAATATAGATGTAAAACCCGCAACAAAGTACTGGGAAACAGAATCCAGCAACATATTAAAAGGATTATACAACATGACCTAGCAGGATTTATCTCTGGAATGCAAGGATGGTTTCTCAAAAAAAAAAAAAAAAAACTATCAAAATAATATACCACATTAATAGAAAGAAGAAAAAAGCATATCATCACCTCATTTGATACAGGAAAAGCATTTGCGAAATTCAACACCCTTTCATGATAAAATAACTCAATGAGCTGAGAACAGAATGGAATCACCTCAACATGATAAAGGGTATATTAAAAAACAAACACAGGGCGGCGCCTGTGGCTTAGTTGGTAAGGCGCCGGCCCTATATACCAAGGGTGGCGGGTTCAAACCCGGCCCCGGCTGAACTGCAACCAAAAAATAGCTGGGCGTTGTGGCGGGCACCTGTAGTCCCAGTACTCGGGAGGCTGAGGCAAGAGAATCGCTTAAGCCCAGGAGTTGGAGGTTGCTGTTGAGCTGTGTGATGCCATGGCACTCTACCAAGGGCCATAAAGTAAGACTCTGTCTCTACAAAAAAAAAAGAAGGTCCTTTTGGGGCGGCACCTGTGGCTCAAGGAGTAGGGCCCCGGTCCCATATGCCGGAGGTGGTGGGTTCAAACCCAGCCCCAGCCAAAAACCACAAAAAACAAACAAACAAACAAACAAACACAGCACCCTCAATGAATCCCCAACAATAAAAAAAAAAAAAAGGAATTCTCTAAAGTGCTTCAGGTTGTACAAATATACATTATCCCATTAGGTAGTGTGGCAAAGCATCCCCCACAAATAAAACAATGGTTAACTTTAGTCTACCCTTATGGGCAAGCTTTTTGTTCTTAACTATACTCACTATTATGTAAAGCTTTTTGATCAGATAATCTCAATAATATGTAGTTCTTAAGTTATTTATTCCCTCCAAGTGGTTGGTGCTTTATATCATAAACAAAGATTAATTAAAAGCACTTTCACTAGTTAAGAAAAGTTGCCGAGAGGTCTTGACTGGAAAGTAAATTGAAGGTTATTAGCAAAGCAGATGTAAAAAAGTGAAAACGGATTGACTTGTACTTATGTTCAAGCCTGTGTATGTCTGTGTGCATGAGTGTAGTAATTTGAATAAAAACGTGTTTTATTCCATCAAAAAAAAAACAAAAAACACAGCTATTCATTTTCAACAGTGAAAGATTGAAAGCTTTTCTGTATAGACCAGGATCATGGTCTGCTGTCACCATGTCTGTGCAATGCAGAACTAGATATTCTATCAAGAGCAACTAAGCAATAAAGAGAATGAAAAGGCAGCCACATTTTATTTTATTTCATTTTTATTATTATTATTTTTTTCTTTTGGCAGTTTTTGGCCGGAGCTGGGCCTGAACCCGTCACCTCCGGCATATGAGGCCAGCGCCCTACCATTTTGAGCCACAGGCACCGCCCAGGTAGCCACATTTTAAAGGAAGAATAAAATTATCTCTGTTCACAGATGATACGATCCTATATGTTCAAAACTAAAAAGAAAAAACACACAAAAATACTGTTGGAGCTAATAAACAAATTTCAGGAATGTAGGATGTAAAATCATCACACAAAAAAATCAGTTGTATTTCTATATACTAGCAATGGGCAATCCAAATAGGAAATTAATTTTAAAATTACATTTACAATAGTATCTAAAAGAATAAAACACTTAGGAATAAATTTAACCAAGGAAGCAAGAGGCCTGCATGCTGAAAACTACAAAATATTGCTGAGAAAATAAAGATGACCTAAATAAATGGAGAGATATTCTATGTTCATGCACTGGAATATTTAATACTGTTAAGATGCCAATATTACCCAAAGCAATTTGTTGATTAAATAGTGCTGAATATATTAAAATCCCAATGGAGTTATTTTACAGAAACAGAAAAAAAAATCTATCCTAAATTCATACGAATTTAAGGGACCCTAAATAGCCAAAACAATCTTGAAAAAGAAGACAAAGTGGGAGGTTCACTCTTTCTGATTTTAGAGGTAACTGTAGCTACAGTAATAAAGCAGTATGGTACTGGCATAAGGATAGAGTCCAATCAATGGGCCAAAGAGCCGAGAAAGAAATCTTCACATACACCTGTCTTCTACCATTTAAAATATGGATCAAAGACCTAAATTGAAAGGCTGAGCCAAGAGGCAGAGGGGAGTGGCGTGTACCTGTAAAACCAACTACTTGGGAGGCTGAAGTAGTAGGATTGCCGGAGCCCAGGAGTCTGAGGCTGTAAGAAGCTATGGTTGTGCCACTGAACTCCATTCTAGGCAACAAAGACATCTTGGATCAAAGAAAAGAAAAAAAAGAAGGAAAAGAAGGGGAAGGGAAGGAGGAAGAAAGATAGAAAAGAAAGGGAAGGAGGGAGGGAAAACAAGTGTTGGTGAGGATGTGAATTAATGGGATTCCTTACACATTACTGATGAAAATGTAAAATGATGCAGTCACTGTGGAAAACAGTTTGGCAGCTCCTCAGAAATCAAACATAGAATCACTCTATGATCCAGCAATCCTGCTTCTACGTATGAACCGTAAAGAATTGAAATCAGGGGTTCAAACAGATACTTGTACACCAGTGTTCACTGCAGCATTCTTTTCAATAGCCAAAAGGTGGAAATAAACCAAAAGTCCATCAACAGACAGATGGATAAGGAAAATGTGATTTTATATACACAGTACGGAATATTAATTAGCCTTAGAAAGGAACAAAATTCTGAACCCAGCAAAATGGTGCTAAGTGAAACAAGCCAGTCAAAAAAATCATATTGTAAAATTTCACTGATGTGAGGTTCCTAGAGCAGTCAAATTCATAGAGAGAAAGGCTAAAATAGGGGTTATCAGGAAACAAGGGGTGCCAGAGAGGGGAGAGGAAGAAGAAGAAATGGGTGCAAAGTTTCTGTTCAAGATGATGAAAAAGTTCTAGAAACAGGGATAGACGGTTGTCACACAACATTGTGAATGTACTTAATGCCGATGAATTGTATACTGAAAAATAGTTATACCAGTCAATTTTACATTATATATACTTTACCATAATAAAAAATAAAACAAACAACTAAAAAGGAAAAAATAAAACATTCCCAAATAAACAATAGCTGAGGGAGTTTGTCACTACTAGACTTGCCCTACAAGAAATACAAAAGGGAGTTTTTCAGTTTGAAATAACAGTGGGAAGTAATTCAAACCCATATGAAGAAATTAGGAATTCTGCTAAAAATAATTACATAGATAAATCGAATTCTTCTTTTTGTTTTCTATCTGATTTAAAAGATCAATGCATAAAATAATAATTAAAATCAATATCATTAGGCATACTGTGTATAAAATGTAATTTGTGACAATAAAAGGGAGTGGATTGGGATGTATGGAAACCGAATTTTGTATGCTATTGAAATTACGTTGCAATTGATTCAAACTAGATTGCTATAAATTTAGGACGTTAATTGTAATCCCCATGGTAAACCCAGAGATAAATATTTATGACCTTACACTTGGCAACAGTCTTAGATCAGACACCAAAAGCACAGGAAACAAAAACAACAAAAAACAGATAAATTGAACTTCATCAAATTTTAAAACTTTTATACATCAAAAGACACTATTAAGAGAGTGAAAAGACAATATACAAATGGGGAGAAAATATCTTCAAATCATGCATCTGATAAGGGCTTAACATCCAGAATATACACTTAAAAAGAACTCCTACAACTCAGCAACAAAAAACAAACAACCTTATTCAAAAATGGACAAAAGATTTGAACAGACAGATCTCCAAGGAAGATACCCAAATGGTCAACAAGTACCTAAAAAGATGTTCAAACTCATTAGTGCTTAGGGAAATCAAGACCGCAGAGAGATACCACTTTACACCCGCGAGGATGCCTACATCAGAAAATGGAAAGTAAGTGTTAGTGAGAATGTGGAGAAATTGGAACCCTCAAATTTTTCTGGTGGGAATGTCAAATGATTCCACTGCTATAGAAAACAGTTTGGCAGCTTCTCAAAAAGTTAAACATGGAATTAGCATGTGACTCAGCAACTTCACTCCCAGATCTACACCCCAAATAATGGAAATCCAGGACTCAAATGGACAACTGACCCATGCATGCTCCTAGAGGTACTGTTCACAAGGGTGGAAACAGCCCAAACGTCCATTAATGAGGGAATGGATGAACAAATTGTGGTATATCCATACAACATTATTCAGCCATAAAAAGGAACTAAGTGCCGGTACAGGCTCCAATAGGGACGAAGCTTAAAAACATATGTTAAGTGACGGAAGTCAGACACATCACATATTGTACGATTCATTTGTGTGAAATATCCAAAATAGGTAAGTCCACAGTGACAAAAAGTAGAAAAGTGGTTTTCAGGGCCTGGGTGAGAGGGGAATGGGGTGTGGCTGTGTAATGAGCACAGAGTCTGGGAGGGGGGTGAAGACGTTTGCACAACATGCAATGTTCCAATGCTCCCTCGTTGGCGTCAAGGTGGTTAATTTATGTTATGTGAATTTCACCTGAAACACAAAACCTGGGGAGACAGATTTTGTTATCTTAACTTTCTGGTAAGAAATCGGGTGTCCCAGGAGGTAAGTTATTTGTTTGAGATCACAAAGGACCTTCTTAGCAGCCCAGATGGAGAATCACAGCTTCAGAATGCGATGGCAGGCCGTGGTTGGCCTCAGCCTCGGGTGGAGGTGGGGGTGGGGGTAAAATGGGAGGGTGGGGGAGAGGTGAGACACGATTTGTCTCACGACTCCACATGGATCTTACAGGTCTGGTGGTTTATTTATTGTTCTGTTTTTTGAGGTTTCTTTTTTTAAAGATTTTCCAAGGGCACACTCACCTTTACGCATGTATTTCTTGTACAAGTGCCAAAGTATAGGATGAATTTCGTAAACCCAACCATATACCCCAGCGATGGCTCCCAAAGGAGCTGGCAGGCCACCAGCATGGAGGGTCTCAGGAGCGGTGGCAAAGCCACAGTCCCAGCACACCCAGGCTCCACCACACACACCTCCCTCCTGTTACCGTCACTGTGGGGGCCATAAAACCAGCGTTTTATAGCGTAGCTCTTTTTTTTCCTAAATAAGTCACTGCCCTATATTTCTGCTGTGTGTGACCAGACTATTTAGAAATTTAAAGGTTTTCATATGCACAGGAATATCTTTAAGTTTTTTGAAGACATGTTTGAAATATACTGAAAAACAGAATAGGAAAATGAACTTCTATAAACTTCCATTCTTGATTTAACGTATTTGCTTCATTCTTTGTTTTGCTGAACCAATTGAAAGTACATTGCAGACATCAAAACAGTAATATTTAGCCTACACTGCTATTTTCCACAATACCGTTATCACATCTAACAAAATCAACACTAATTCCCAAATATCAGCTAATAATCACTCCATATTTGAATTCCCATTTGTTCCAAAACTATCTTTTATGTCTGTCTATTTAAACTAGACCCCAAAGACCTCACCTTGCATTTGGTTGCATCTCTTAGATCTTTTAGTCTACAACAAATCCCTCAATCTTATCTTATTTTTCACTCTCTCACATTGACTTTGTTGAAGACACCAGACATTTTTAATTTTAAGGACCAATTTCTCATTCTCTATTTTTATGCCTCACTGTTTCCTCCTCGTATCATTTAATTTGTGCCTTTGTCCTCTGCTAATTTTTTATAAATTGGAAATAGGATAAAACAATTAGTGAGAGGGGGGTTCGACATGGTTTGTGAGAGTACCTCAAAATAGAAGCTGTGTGCTTCATAATAAGGTCCAGACCATTATGACGTCATTGTCATAATGAGATGACCACAGAGTTCCCACCATTAGTTCATACTAAATTTGATTTCTGGGTAAGGCAGCAACAGCTAGATCTTGACAAAATACAATGATACAGTTCTCGTTGCAAGTAGACCGTAAGGTTGGTATCTTGACATTGTGCAAAATCTATTTCCCTACCAACTTCTTACGTAGTGCTCAACATCCACTGATGATCCTGGCCTGGGTCAATAGTATGTCACTGATGGTTGCAAAATGTTCATTTTCTGTCTTCTTTTCTCATTTACTCGCTTGCATTGTTCTGTAAAGAAGAGCCTTCTCTGTCAACTGGGGCTGTTTGGCCACACTGAAATGCACTTTCGACTGCAACAGCAGGATAAATGTGCAAACACAATAATCTCTACCGAAAATCCAGAACTAGAAGTTGGACGCCAGCGGTGGCTCAGCAGGCACAGCCAGACACTGCTGGGGATGGAGGCACATGTGGGCATGGGGTCCACCCAAGACCCTCCAGCACCCTTCATCTGTCTGATTAAATACCTACTGCTCCAGGTGAACTAGCTCAGAGTAACGATCAAAGTGACAAACTGATCAGAATTAGTCACTGGTTTTCCTTTCTTTGTTTTTGCTTTTGTTTTTGTTTTTGAACCCACCACCCTCAGCGGGACGCCCTACTCCTTGAGCCACAGGCGCCACCCCTTTCTTTGTTAATAGCTCATGAATTAGTTTTTTTACTGCTTCATAGTTTGGCCATAGTTTATTTTATTTTAACCAGTTTTCTGGATTTGGGGAATTTTTGGTTTCTCTAAACTCTGCTCACATACAACATGCTTTTTAAAATGTACTTGTTCATCTCAAAATCATTTTTAGGCAATCTGGGTTGCCCCAGTGGCTTTACAACGGCAGTCATGAATTTTTAAATTTGTCTCAAGTGCTACATGAAATGCCCCAAACCAAATCTCGTCAAAAAGAACATTTTCATGAGTAACATTGGTTACACCAAATGGTGATTTTCTTTTCTTTTTTACAGCTTTCCAAGTTTACTTTAATGACTATCTGCAATCTAAGTCATTTTTGCATTTCTAAATTATAAATTTATTTAAGCCCAATACTTCATACTTTATATATTTAGCTATGTTTCTCACATTTTTATTACATATTTATTTTGTATTTAAGTAGTTTTCATAAAGAAAAACACAACCTCCAACAGAGACAAAGGCATGGCCAAGTTCTTTTATTGGCTATTCCTGAAAACAACATTAAGATTTTAAATGTTGTCTTAAGATTGGAATGTGGAATAAAGAGGTGAGAAATAGTTGCATAAATCATTTCTCAAGTTCATTGTTCCATCACCAGAGGCTGGGGGCTGGGTACTCTCCCCCTGTGGATGTTCCTCACTGTGGGACGTGCTGTGACTTTGCCTGACGATCCTTGTCAGAAAACCCCTTCATTTGTCTACTCTTCGTTCCAGCGGCAAAGCCACTACCATGAAAAGGTAACTCAGATTCCAGCTTCCTAAGGGGACCCTGCTATGCCTTGAGGGGGACCTCGAACAGCCATCTGGTACTCCTACCAGCTAATTGACACAGGGTTAGGCTAGGAGCATTCTAGAAAAAGAGGGCCAGGATCTGGGTAGAGGAACATTCTGGCTATTTAACTAACAGGCTAAGGAGGTTTTGTGACAGATCCCAAATCCTAAGGCCAAGGGGAAGTTCTCTCCCTCTCTCTAACTCTCTCTCTTTCTCTCTTCCCTCCCCAGAATCCAAGCCCCCTTCCTATTCTAAAGGAGCATCCCTTGTGGAATCTCAGAGGGGTCTGGGTTCCACCCTGCCTTGCCGGACTCCAGCCTTCTGTTGGGCTACCCAGCACCCTTTTGGTCCATTCCCCTTATGCTTAAGTTTGTCATTGCCCATTTCTGTTGTATGAAGCCAGAACTCAGACTGAACTGGGACCCTCCCCACCCAAGATATAATCCTTCCTGAAGGAAAGGAAAGTCTGATGTTACAGGCCGAACTTGGCAACTGGCAACTGAGTCTGAGCGTGGCAGAGGTGGAACAGTTCTTGCCCTGCTGGCTCTCAGTCAAGCGCCGCCCACACCAGTCACCACTGGCACCAGTGCAGTGGGATCCCTCTGACACAGGCGGGGTCGGGCACCTGCTCCCTACCCATTTCCTGTGGGACAATGAGCACCTGAGGAAAGCCAGGGGAGGATGGCCCAGAGCAGACCAGATAGCGGCCAGGAGGCCAGAGCACTCCGAGGCAGGCAGCCTGCCCATTTCATGGGTGGAAAAACCAAGTCATTAAGACTAAGTACCCACCAGCAAATGGCAGAGCGGGGGTTTTGAACTCAGTTGGTGCAATCCAGAGCCTGTGCTCTTGACTGCTACACTGTACACAACATAATACCACCTTTCTGTACATTAAAAATGCACCCATGAAAAAGGTAAATTTTATGTTACGTGTATTTTACCACCAAAAAAGAAAAAAGAAACACACATCTACATGTAAAACAACATTATGTTTTTCAGGTGCCCCAGAGGCTATGGCACATGGAGCCTGAGCTGCGAGGTGGTGTACATAAAGGGAGATGTTCTGGAGCCAGACGTCCTGGGGTTTCGCATTAACACTGACGCCTACCAGTGTGTTTCTTTGAACAGAGAACTTATCCTCACTGTGTCTCAGTTTTCTCATCAGTAAGATGGGATGATAGGAAGTGTACCTACTTCAAAATGTGATTACAAGAGTTAAACCAGCTAATCTTATATAGTTCTTATGCCACACACGGAGCAAGTACTTGATAACCGTCACAGCTAGTGATCTCCCAACATACGGTTTTACCATCTATAGTCCTGCGGAGAAAGATAGGAGGGGATAGGTCTATCAATTAAGGGAAAGTCCACTGGACACGTGAGGGTGACCTCATGTGAACCCCCAGGCTGGGGAAGCTTAAGGTCATTCAAAACACCTGTTAATCAATGGCTAGCCGGAAGCCCTAATGAGCGAGTGAAATTCTCAGGCACTGTGATGGGAATGTAAATAGTTTGGAGATATTTGACCAGAGCTTAACATTTCTTCTGCGGGAACCTAATATTCAACTAGGTATATACTTAAAAATTCATGCATGTGGTCACCAAAAGACACATGTAAGAGTGTTCATAGGAGCACTTACACCTGATAGACAAAAAATGGAAGCCATCCCAATGCCCAGCAAGATCAGAATGGTAAATTGTGTCTCCGTGTGTGTGGTGGGGGGAAGACAGGGTTGTATCATGAAATACTTGCTCAGGACTAAGAATAAGCAAACTGAAATTACACCCAACCAACAACGTGCATGAATCTCACAACATGTTGAGCAAAAGAAACCAAACACAAAAAGACGATTGATGATTCCATTTATGTAGCGTTCAAGTTCACAACCAGGCAAAACTAATTTATGCTGTTAGAAGCCAGGAGAGTTGTTGCCCTTGGGAGCCGGGGGTTATCTGGAAGACAACATGAGAGGAGTTTCTGGGGTGCTGGTGAAGTTCTGCTTTTTGATCTGAGTGTTGATTTCTTGAGTATTTTCACTTTGTAAAAATTCATCATACTCTTATGATTCGTGTTCTTTCCTATTCATATGTTATACATCAATAAAGATTTACTCTTTTTTTTAATGGCTGGAAAACATCACTTTTAATTAGTTTATTTCCAAGCAAATTATTTGCTTTGCGCCATTAAATGCTGGGCATAGTACTAAATGCAGAGGGGACTGCAGAGTGGCCCAGAGAGCCCTTTCTCCTGCTGGACTCAGATAAGGCCTTAACACCTGGCACATCAGATTAAACCTCTGGCTTTCCTGGTCCAAGTTCTTCCCCCATCTCAGGCCTGAGTCTCAAGTTTCCAGTTCCACTGGGAATTTTCCACCAAACCTTGAGTATCAGAGCTGCCAGAGCAGCTCCTTCAGTCAGACACCCCCAGCTCCTCCAAGCATGTTAGAGACAAGTTCGCCTTCCCTCCCTCACCTCAAACTTCCTGGACCTTTCTCTGGAGATCTGGTGAGAGGGATTGGAACTAGACTTCCACTTGCCATTAAGGAGATGTATTCTGGCTCCAGGGTCCTCTAGCTGTGTCACCCTGGGCAAGTCATCCCACCTGTCTGAGCTTTAGTTTCCTTTTCTTGAAAAGGAAATTTCAATCATACCTACTTCATGGAGTTGTCGGGGAGGATATAAAGGACTAAACAGGGGTCCTCAAACTGCGGCCCACGGGCCACATGCGGTGGTGTGATGGTATTTGTTCCCATTTTGTTTTTTTTACTTCAAAATAAGATATGAGCAGTGTGCATAGGAATTTGTTCATAGTTTTTTTTTAAACTATAGTCCGGCCCTCCAGCCGTCTGAGGGACAGTGAACTGCCCCCTGTTTAAAAAGTTTGAGGACCCCTGGCTAAGACATGTGAAGCATTTAGCCCAGGGCCTGGCACATGATAAGTGGCAGTGACAATGGTTCAAATGTCCTAGGTATACGTTAATTTAAATTTTGGAGAGAAAGGTCTCAACCAAGAGAAATAAAAACAGCCCAAACCTCATGGCAAAAGAAAGGCATAACAGAGGGTGAAGGCAGAGACAGGGCCCCATTGGCTACTCTGTGCCCTCAGAATCGATGACTTGGAGAATTCTTTCAGGAGGACATGAGGAGACAGAACTCATGGGCACTGTTGGCAGAAGAGACCCTGCAGCCAGTCTGACAGCAACTGGCCCACAAACCTATAGGCCATATTTTTTTGTAAATAAAGTTTTATTGGAACATAGCCATGGACAGTCATGTACATATTGGTCTACAGCTGCCTTAGTGCAACAACAGCAGACTTAAGCAGTCACAACAAGAGCCATATAGCCCATGAAACCAAAAATATTTTTTACCTCACCATTATAGGAAGTTTGCCAACTGGTAAGCCTGGGACTCTTGGGAGCAGAAATCCTCCACTGGTTGAGGTATTGTCAATGAGGTGTCCATCTCTAGGAAATCAATGAGAATGTAGGCAACACAAACCATGGATACAGTCAAAAGCAAGGGATCAGGTGCACATACAGCAGCATGGGGTAGGGGGTCCCAAAATCACTGGGCCAGTAAGAGAAAAATGAAAGTGAGAAATAGAATAATAAACACACTGACGCTTTTTGAGCATTACCTTATTCTAGGCAGCACACTGAGCATAATGAGTTTTTAAGCATTAACTCATTTAATCCTCTGGCCAACTCTATGAAGTAGAAACACCTGCCATCCCACTTCACAGGTGGAGAAACCAAAGCACTAAGGCTAAGTACCCACCAGCAAGTGGCAGAGCTGGGGTTTTGAACTCAGCTGGTGCAGTCCAGAGCCTGTCCTCTTGACTGCTACACTGTACACAACATAGTACCTTTCTATACATTAAACATACACCCATGAAAAAGGTAATTTTTATGTTACATGTATTTTACCCCCCAAAAAGAAACACACATCCACAAGTAAAACAATATTATGTCTTTGAGGATGTTTACCAAACACGTTGGAAGGCTGCCTAGGTGCTGGGAGAATTGGGGGGAAGGAATGAAAACCAGAGACGAATGCGGGGCCTTCTACAAACCGTCAGGGTGATAAACTCCATTCCGTGTACCTAAGATCCATAATTTTCTCAACTTTAAAAATGTTAAAGAGAATTCCAGCAGTCCAACTCCAGCACAGGGGTCCAATTTGAGGCTGTGGCCCTGGTGGCCTCCTGGCGCTCTCCCGAAGCCCAGCAGCTCTGTGGGCTGTCCTGGCGGCCGCAGGCAGTTGGAGGGCTGAGGAGGGCACGGCAGGGCACCGCGGGCTGCTGCCTTATCGCACCGGACAGAACAATCAGTGTGGGGCCTGACACGGGCCCTCCCTGTGGCCACGGCAGGGCAGAGGCTTTTTTTCTTTCTGACCATCTTTTGAGCCTGAGATCAGACACAGGGAAAGATTAAAACAAATATGAATTTAATCAAGGGATTCTGCTATCCTGGGGTGGAAACAGGAGCCTGCTGACATAAAGAGAGGCTGCAGCGCTGGGGAGCCAGAGTCGAATCAAAGCCGCTTGCTTACCACTAACCGCTCAGATGATCCATATCATAACAACAAAAAAGAAAAACAATTATTTATTCTTTTTGATGTTGCAGCTCAGCAGCAACTTGCTTTTTGAAGAGAGCAAGGTCAAAACCAAGTTATTGTTTTTGCCTGAAACTTTGACAGGGACTCCGAGTTCTTCCGTGTGACCTACTTAGATGAGAGATGTGGGAAAGTTGGAGATGTTCATTTCTTCTGGGCCATGGATTAGGGCTTCCTTTCTTCTCCTCCCCTCCCTCCTCCTTGGCATCTCTTCTTGTTAAGGACCCGAATAAGATGTTCCTCGGGAACACAAAGACAGCCCAGCCAAAGTTCCCTGTCTCCCCTGGGTGGACTAGATAGAAGGCCAGGGCTCTAGGGCGCTTCCCAGGGTGGGCTGCAGGGAAGCCTCCCCGTCCCTCCCCAATTCTCTCACCTGACATTGACTATGCATGGTGTGAAATGCAGAGATATGACCACAAACAAATCAGACTCAGCCCTGCTCTACGAGAGTTTATCTTTCATGGGAGAGACGTGAAGAAATATCCAGTCATAATTCAGGAGCATCTGAATGACCATAGGGAAAACACAGGGGTGGAAACAGGCTCTTGTAACCCAAAGCCAGGATTCAGGAGCATCTAGCTTCATGGAGTCAGAGTCAGCCCAGAGAAGAGGGGAGGAAACAGTGTTGGGGCAGAGGGACCAGCACGCACAAAGGCCTGGAGGTGAGAGAGTGCAGGTTCAAGGAACTCAAAGCAGTTCGTTTCTAAGAAGAATAGAAGATGTGCTATAATTTCTCCAGGATTGTCATCAGGGAGCACAAGGTGGAGGCTGTTTTACAAAGTTTGCTTGGGGCCACAGGAGGGGTTGAAGGGAGGCAAGACTAGAGGAGAGAGATGGCACTGCCTGGAGTGTCAAGGGGGCCAAACACAAGCAGAGAGCTTTGAGAAAGATCCGCGTGGCAATGGAACAAGACCCTGCATGGCAGAGGGAGGGAGACATGGAGGTAGCGCCACCTTCATTGCTGGAGACCAGCACATACGAGGGGAGGCAGGTTGGCTAGGGAGGGTTGGGAAGGGATGGCAGGTTACACTTTGAGGTTTGGGGCTCAGGAGACATCCATCCCGATGCACAGGTGTGGGGCTCTGGGGAGAGAGGGGGCAGAACATGCAGATCTGGGAGGACATGGCACCTGCAGACTTGACTGTCCCGCTCCCCTTCAGCCTTCAGCCTGCACTTCCTTCTATTTGGATTTTCACATTCTCTGATTCATCAACCAGATGTTGAAACCCTGATGAGACTCTCATGCTGTGCCAAGCTCTGGAGGGAACTAATGAGCACCACCACTGGTGGCTTCAACCCCATCAGATTAGTCTAGCTCAGGAGCCAAGGTCTGGCACACAGGTTAGGTTTCCAGAAGACCCGGAGATGAGACTATGAGTGTAGGCAGCCTATTAGGGAAGTGGCCCTATGAGCCAGTTATGGCTGTGCACGATACAGGTCGTATCCCAGCCAGAACCCTGGGACACAGTAGAGAGGTAGCCAATCAAAGGGGTGATAAAGCTGAGGAGTGGGTCCACCATGTCCTCATGGTCATCCAAAAGCGCTGTTCCTGCTCCTTAGCACCTCAGGCCTGTCCCGGGCTGGGCTGGTCACCCCTCTGCATCCCAAGAATGACCTCAAGTGGCTGCAGCTGTTTGTAGCAAGAAACCAGAGGTGGGAACTGTGATTAGAAAAGGCACCTGGGCATAACATCCACACTGTCCACACAGAACATCCCCCAAAGTAGTGAGTTTTCAATAGATAAATAGATTTCAGCTATTTTTTTTTTTAAAGAGCCTTTCTTTCAGACTCCATGGAAATTTATATCTGCAAATCCCAGCTCCAAGAAGGAAGCATCTGAGGGTCTGAGAAAAAAAAAAAAAGGAATAAAATAAACATAATATGACCCTCATTCCCACTTTACAGAGTCCAGACAGACCAGAGAACTGACAGTTCTGAAAATATTCCAGCAAAACACTTCCACATCGAAAGAACAGCAAAATGGAATCGTTGAAAATGCTAAAGATGTCTGCTTCGCTTCATTTCTTCTTTGAAGGAGGCAGGCAGTGTTTTTGGTCAGGAAAGAACTCGTGCTGGTGGAGAATGAGCCCTGGAGGCTGGGGAGGGGACGGGGCTGCTGGAGGCTGCAGGAAGGCCTCACTCTGCCAGCAACCCTCTAACACTCAACATGCTACTTCCAGCCCCTGGATCCCTCTGTCTGGCAGTCAAAAGCCCTGGCCACCCATGCCATTGAATTACCAACCCCTGAGGAATAGCCTCACCCAACGACAGATGGGGAATTGGTGGGTATGTGCCCAGCCCCCGCCCTCAGAGGGCGCTGACATAGCACACACCCTCCACCGTGGTGCCTGGCTTGGTCGTACAGCCTTGTTGGCCACCATTCCCTCCCCCAGCTTCCAGTGGTGTGCTGAAGCCGGCCTGTACCAGCTCACTCAGGTGCCTCCCACTACTAGTAGCTTGAGATCAATTACGATGGGAACATTTACACTATGGCAATAGGCAGAGACTACAATCAGGGATTTATTTTTTTTGCTCCAGAGAGTCAGTTTACCAGCACAGCCTGTGCATTTTCCCACTCTTTTATTGGTGTTTCCTGGAATCACCTCCCAACTAAATCAACTTGCCCACAAATCCGTGCTCAGGGTCTGCTCCTGGGGAAACACAAATTAAGACAGCTGCCCTGAGTCTGGGTACTAAGTACAGGCACCTGCTCGTTCTGACCTCATGCTCTAGCCTCTTCTCTTGCAGCCTCTCTTCTCACACACACCCAGGCCACAGCCCCCTCTGAGTCTCCTGCCCTGCCTAACATCCTTAGGGGAAATCTGTTACTTATATCCACTGGCATCCAGTTCTCTTCTGCTGTTGGCAGTGCCCTGATTTTCCCTAGGGAAGGTGGTAAGTCATTGTAATGTTCCCAATTTTTCTCTCCTCTCCACATCCATCCCTGTCACCACCTGACTTTACAGTTTATCTCACCAAAGAACTAAAGTTTATGTCCCCTGCTCCTTTGAATCTGGGCTCAGTCTTGTGACTTGCTCTGGCCAATGGAATGAGACGGCAGTAACAACATGCCCCGCTGACCCTAAGTCTTGCAAGGGCATCCTTGCTTCTGCTTGCTGTCTTGTGACTCTGCTGTTGCCATGAAGTAGATATCCCAGGCTGGTCAGCTGGCCCCAGAAGGAGAAGGAGAGAGGAGAGAAGCAGAGCTGTCCCAGACAATTACCCCACCAAGACCAGCCTAGAGCAAACCCACAGATGTATGAGCTGTAAACACTTCCTGCTGAACCTACTAGGTGCTGGGTTGTTTGTTACGGTGAGAGGAGCTATCCCACCCACTCTCCATCCACGTGGTTCTGGTGGTGCTGACCCCCTCTTGCAGCTCAAGAAGGAACATGTGCCAATCAGCATACTCTGCACCCTGGCCTCACTTACTATTTCACAATGGATATGTGGTCCATGCCAGGCCAACAAGACAACCATGGGACATTTCCTGCAGCTTCTGTGAAAGGGACGCTCCTTTTCCACTGCAGTTACATAGATAGTGGGATTTTAGCCAGTTGCCTCAGGGCACCATCTTCCCATTATAAGAGAAAAGACTTTTGGAAAATGGAGCAGTCATGTGCTGGTAAACTAGTCCCCCCACATACACATGCGAAAGCCCTGATGTGTAGCATTTGCCAATTTCCATGATATAAATACTCCCACCATGGCCAATTTTATGCTACCAGTGATTTAACAACTGGTGCCCAAAATCTCTGAATGTTTTACAATTGGCTCCAGCACACCCTTGAAATGGAACCTATACCATGGAAAACAGAGTCGAAAGATGGAGAGATAGGCAGTATCCTGGTGATACTGTTTGAGCCCCTAGATCTAGCCATGCCTGAAATCCATTAATACCTTTAGGCTTTTGTGTGAGCAAACAACTCCATTTTCTTTCTTCTAAGGACAGTTTAGTCTGGGTTTCTCTTATGTGCAACTGAAAAAAGAAGGACTAATAGACACCCCCATTCTCCATGCCTCTGTGCCTTGAGGAATCATAATAAATCATTAAAAAGATAATAATAGTGGCAAAGCAACCATTTCTGCAGCACCAACTATGTGCCAGGCAACTTACTTAGAGAAAAACTATCCCAGCAATCTTTGTATCAGCCTTACAAGACAGACACCATTGGGCCTGCTTTTTAGACACAGAGAAGCTGAAGGACATGCCTGAAGGTCATCTACTTGAACCAGTACAAGAATTCAGATCCAACTGACACCAAAGCCCAGGACTAACCCACCACCCTCCGAGGCCTCTCTTACTTTAGCCACCAGCAAGTCCTTCCGCCTAGAATGCTTTCTGAATCATCTCTACCTGGTCATCTCTGAATCTAAGTAATTTGCCCAAGATCACCAGGACAGAGCCAGATGTAAACTCTGGGCTTAGCCTGCTCAATCCCCAACTCACTTTGCCAGTCATCTATGAGGAGTGAAGGTTACAGTTCATATAATTTCCCAGAGCACCCTGAGTAAAGCAGAAACATTGCTGGACGCTGCTGAAATGCTCACTGACATGCAGTCAGTGAGCCACGGGGCTCAGAGCCAGTGTCTGGCCCTGTCCTACACCTGGGCTCCATGGCCCAGGGTGGGTTCTGCTAGTGGCCAAGTCCTCGAGATCAACATGGTCTCCTGGAATCTTCTTATCTCTCCCCACAGTGGAGCAATGGTTAGCCACCTTTGCCTCATGCTGGTATGTGGGCTCTGTACCTCCACACAGAAATGGCTGCTTCTCCCATCAGCCCAGGCCCTGCTGGCTGTGTCACCACTCCAGCAGGTGCTCCAGACCTGGCCACTCCTTTCTCCTTGGCCCCTCCCTCTCCCCTGAGTGTACACCCATACAGACCCAGCTAGGCAGTCATGTAAGCTTAACTACAGCTGTGTCAGTCTGTTGGCAAGTTTTAGAAAACTCAACTGAAGTTCATTGTCTCTGGTACCTGAGCCCTCTGGGGATGTGTCTGATGTAGGAGCTCCAACAATGATGCTCTCAGGCCTTGGTCTCACTTCTCCATCTCTCTCTGTTTTCATCAGTGTGACTTTGTTTTGCCTGTGGGCATCCCAGAAGCATCATATTTACTTCCTGTCAGCCAACAATCCACTAGAAAACACAATTCCTTTTCCTCACTTCATCTAACAAAATAGTGGGCCCGACTCTCACTGGCCCAAATTTGGACATATGGCTGTCCTTGAACCAAACACTGTGGTCAAGAAGGGATGGGCACACGGGTTAGCTTAGACCAGGGTCATATGCCCTGGGTCTGGGTGTGGGGTGTCCACCCCACCTAGACCACAATGACTGAGTTGCAAGGAAAGGCGGTTTCCCTAAAGTAAATGGGAAGATTTTTACCAGTAGAAGAGAGTGGATGCTGAACATAAAAAATTCCCAAGATCCCCACCTCCATTTTAGCCCCCCATCCAAGTCTAGACTGCCATTATTTCTAACTAGTCCTCTAAGCCTGATTTTTAGCTTCCTACCTTGTGGCAGGGGGACAGGCTGCAGTGCAGTGGTACAATCATAGCTCACTATAACCTGGAACTCCCAGGCTCATGCAATCTTCCCGCCTCAGCCTCCCGAGTAGTAGGGGCTTTAGCCACATGTCAATATGCCCATCTAATTAAAAAGAAATTTTAGAGGTGAGATCTTGCTATGTTGTCCAGGCTGTTCTGAAAAGCCTGCCACCTTGGCCTCCCAGAGTGCTGGGATAAAAGGCATTTGCCACCACACCCAGCTAACCTTCCCATGCTTACAATTCTATCTATATAGCTCTGACTCTTTCAACTTCCACTCAAAAAAAAAACCCACATACCAATGGCTCCTATTGTCCAGCCCGTAAAACTGAAGGTCCCAGACCTGAAATTTGAAACCTTCATCATCTGACCCCAACCTAATTCTCCAGCCTCATCAACCTGAGCTTTCCTTCACTTGCTTGACTGACATCTCAGCCAAACCAGACTGGCTGCTGTTCTCCAAGAACACCTTATATTTCTCTCCTGGAGCCTTTAGTTCATGCTGCAGCCTCCATCTGGACTGCTTCCCACCCCTCATCTCCCTTTCCCCCAGTCCCCAAAATTAAACCCAGCTTGATGACCACCACCCCCAGGAAGGCCCACTTCTACTGAATCCACACCAACTCCAATTCATCACCTGGTCCTCAGCACTCTGCTCATGGTGTGCTTCAGCTGTGAGAGAGACTGAGCACTTCCGAGTGAGAGAGATCTGAGCATGGGAGCGGCACCCTAGGTGATTGAGCCAGCTTCGGTAAGAAGCAAAACTCTTTCAATTGCAAGAAACCAAACTCAAATCTCTTTAAATGCAAAGGTTATTATCTCAGTCATAAGCACAAACAGAGCAAGAGCAGCAGCCATGGCTGGGTCTAGGGCATCCTATTTGACCCTCTCTGTCTGTCTCTCTTATTTTTGCTTTTTGGATATGATGACCTCCTTTCCTCCTGCTGCCAAGAGCTTCCTTCATGTGGCAGAAGGTAGAGCCTAGCACCCAGTGATCCCAACTCACGTCATCCTTACAATGTGGGACCTCAGAGGGTGGAAGACCATCTTCCCTGATGCCTCTGACAACAAAATTCTGGGGAGGACTCTGGCCCGACTTGGGTCATATGACCTTCCCCAAGCCAGTCCCTGTGGCCTGAGGACTAAGGATTCTCTTACTGGCCAGACATGAGCTGTGTCATGAATCTATGGCAGGCTCAGACCCAGCCTTAGAACTACAGGCCCCCCAGAAAAGAAGGGTCTGTTGCCAGAAGACAAAGAAAGAAAGATAAGACAGCAATTTACCTCAATACCCTCATAGCACCCAAGCATGAGGACTGACACACACAGTGGATGATCAACTTCATGATGATGGCTGCAGAGATGCAGGTGGGGACAGGAGACAGCAACAGGAACAGCCCACACCTTTGAGCACCAGCATGCCGGGCACTATTCTAAGTACTTTGCATGTGTTAACTCATTTATTCCTCATGACAACCTGATGAGGTAAATACAATTATTAGTCTATTTTATAGATGAGAAAAGTAAGGCACAGACAGGGTAAGTCACTCACCCAAGGTCTCCCAACTAAGAAGTTGAGGAGCCAGGATTGTAACCCTGTGAGTCCCAGAGCCTGTGCTCTCCCCACGGTCTACACTGTCTGCAAGGAGAGCTGGGTGGTGTCTGGTGTGGATTGACCTTGCAGGAGGACAGGACAAGTCTGCCCTCCACAGGGGAAGAACCTCTAACCTGTCCAAATTCTCCTTAGTTAGAACAGGCCAGGCAGAGCATGGTAGTTCACACTGTAATCCCAACACTTTGGGAGACTGAGGCAGGTGGATTGCTTGAGGCTAGGAGTTTGAGACCAGCCTGGGCAACATAGCAAGACCCCACCCCCCACAAAAAAATAGAAAATTAGTCAAGCATTGTGGTGCGCACTATTATCCAGCCTATAAAAGAAGTAGGACTACCTAAGAATATGGGGAAGGGGGAGAGGGAGGGAAAAGAGAGGGGGGGATGGGCGGAGGGAGGGTAATTGGTGGGATTACACCTAGAGTGCATCTTATAAGGGTACATGTGAAATTTAGTAAATGTTGAATATAAATGTCTTAACACAATAACTAAAAAAATGCCAGAAAGGCTATGTTAACCAGTGTGATGGAAATACGTCAAATGGTCTATAAAACCAGTGTATGGTGCCCCATGATCGAATTAATGTACACAGCTATGATTTAATAAATAAAAATAAAAAGAAGTAGGACTGCCACTAGAGCTACCAGGGAAGCTGAGGCAGGAGGATCACTTGAGCCCGGAAGTTCGAGATTACAGTGAGCTGTGCACCACTGACTTCAGCCTGGATGCAGAGCAAGACCCTGTCTCTGAGACAAAAAAAGAGAGGTAGAGACATACAGCCCATAGGCTCTGCTCCTGCCCTAAGGGAGGAGGTGTGGCATGTCCCCCCCACCTCCCATCCTCCTCACCCCTTCCCTCCAGCTAGTCACCCTGCGTTCCCCACCTGTCAGCATCCCCAGCTCAAGGACACAGACACTAGGGCACTGGGAGGCTGCAGGAGGCAGGAGGCCAACAAGGTCTCAATGCCAAGAGCAGAAACCAGAATCCCAGGTCAGGGCACCACTGGAGAGGAGGAGGAGGAAATGGACAGAGACTGAGAAAGACACACAGGTAGCAAGCAGAAGCAGAAAGTGGGAGAGAAGGCTGTAGACACAGCGGAGGGTCTCCTCCTCCCTGCCCTTCCCGCAGCACTAACCTCCTCTCTTGGCTGGTGACAAGATGGGGGAATAAGAGAAGTCTTTTGAAACAGGAAGGCGAAAATCGGGCAGCACCTCGGGCATACATTCCCTTAGTGTCAATTCTCCTGAAGGCACATAGTAGGGGGAAAGCATCCAGAGGTGAAGCAAGTGAGGACAGGGAGGCCCCCCACCCACCCACCCATGCAGTGGGCCTGACATTCACCTTGGTCTCTTGGCCAAAGCTCCAGAGTCCAAAGCCTATGGCCACTGAGGCCTGCAAAGGGGGAAGGGGCTGGGAGGCAGAAGGACAGCTGTGGGGAGCGTACCAGACCCTGTCCACCTCTCCCACAGGATGTGACCTCCTCTGACCCCGCGTCACAGAAGACCCTATTCTCTCAGAATATCTGCTTGTCCAGTGGGACACAGAATACAGGTCTTACTTTATCCCTAACCAACTGTATGACCTGGGTTAAGCCCCTCCCCCCACCAGGACCTTGGCTGCCATCAGCACATCAAAGGGCTGACAAAGGGCGACTGCTGCCCACCGCCCCTTAGTCGGTCCTGTTACTGTGTAGGTCTTCTCCAACCTTGGAAGCCAGTGCTGCCCTCCTGGGGACACCCACCACAGTCTGCCTTGCCCTTGCCTGGGAAGGACCACAGAATGTCCAGTCCCCCCCACCTGCCTATCTGCCCATCAAAACTTAGCTGTGTTTTCTCTCTCTCTCTCTCAATCTATCTCTCTCTCTGAGTCTTCAGTCTGTCTCCCTGGGTAGAGTGCTGTCGCATCATAGCTCACAGCAACCTCAAACTCCTCTTGCCTCAGCTTCCCAAGCAGCTGGGACTACTTCCAGGCACCTGCCACAGCACCCTACTAGTTATTCCATTTTTAGTAGAGATAGGGTCTCACTCTTGCTCAAGCTGGTCTTGAACTCCTGAGCTCAAGCCATCCACCTCAGCCTCCCAGAGTGCTGGGATTAGGGGCGTGGCCTAGGCCTGGCCCATCCTTTCTCAAGGCCTCCCAAAGTAACTGACCCATCATTCATGTAAACTAAGATGACTGGAGGTGAGCTGGCAGGTGAAAACAGCCTGGCGCGCTGTGAGATTTCAGACGGTGGGGATTGAGACAGTTTTGGGGACAGTGTGGGGACAAGGACTGCTGGGACACACCCCAACCGCTGCCCCCGTCTCTCCCCAGGGAACAGGACCAACGGTGGGGAGGCTGTACCACCCCTGCCGGCCCCAAGAGACAGACCTGGAAATCTCAGAGGAGGCGGAAGGAAGGGAGGATGGCCGGGGGCTCATCTGCCTCCTCGTCACGACAGGGCCTTGGCAGCACCGCGAGGCCGCTCAGGCCCTTGTGCGCCAGAGCAGCGCAGCACATCCCCACCCCACCACCCCATTCCCGAAAACCAAAGGCACCCCTTCCAGAGAAGAAAAAGAGGGAGCCTCATCATTAATAGCGCTGGCGGCAAGGTAAAGCCGCCCGCCCGCCCCCGCGCACCCTCGCCCATAATTATGCCAGCGCGGCTTTCATCCCCACGCGCACACGCGGAAAGTTTATTGTTGTATTTCGGCCTTTTTTCAGTCTCCTCTGCCTTTCATGCAAGGGGAAGGGTGCTGAGGGGTCAAAGCACCTCCCCCACCTCCTCTCCCTGCTGCAGTCCTTTTAGAAAAACACCCAAAGCCATAATTTGTCTTAGAATTTCTTTTGAAACAGCTACAAGAAAGACTAGCGACTGCTCTTTTCCCTCTGTTTCTGATTCCAGCCATCCCTTTATCTGGCTTTCATTAGAGCCTCGGCCGCGCCTCTTTTGTGGGGGAGACTTGAGGGAGCCGAGGCAGTTTCCCAGCCGCTGTGATGTTGCTAAAGATTAAAAAGGAGCTTTGAAGCTGCACCAGTTCTCTCTGCGCCCCCTCGGTACAGGACCTCAGAAGGACCCAAGCCATCTGGCAAACCTGACATAAAGACAAAATAAAGTGATTGAAACAGTCTCTTCAAAGCCACAATGGCAGATTTGTTGATTTGGGCGTTATCTTTCATGCGAGGCCCTCAGAAGTCACCAGAACACCTAGGTAATCTCAGGCGGGCCTGACTGGAGTGGATGGAGCCTTCCAGGCAGAGGCGCCCGGAGGGGGCTGAGGGATGCACCATGGGCCCCGGGAAACTCCACAATGGGTCCAGAGTTTCCAGGGAGGCCTGCCCAGGCCCACCTCTAGAGGGGCGCCCCGCAGCCCGGACTGGAACCTGAGGGAGGCTGCCCTAAGCGAGAGGGGAGTGGCAGGAGATGAAAGGCCGCTGGGCTGATTGCAGCCCACCGCCCCTTAGTAACACCCTGGCAGCTTCCATGTCAGAACCTGCTTCTCACGGCTCCAGCTGGGCAAAGGCCTAGGCAGATGGCTGTCTGCCTGGGCCTCAGGGAGGGTCTCCCTCTGCAGACCAAGCCCTGGACCAGCAAAGGTCCTGGAGACACAGAACCACAGGCAGCTCTGACCCAGTCTGCCTTAACACCCACGTAACTCACAGCCTGGCCCTCTGCAGCAAAAGGGTCAGGCTCTGCCCTACTGGGCTGAGTTTCCCTTATCCTGCTACCGGGGTAGGGGTGTGGGGGATGAGGGGGGGAAGTGCCTGCAGCCCAAAGCCTGCTCCACTGGAGGAGGTGGTGTGGCTATCAGCTCTACAGTTCAACAGAGATTTGGGGGACACCACTCCACATGCCCACTACTGATGCACCCTCAAACAAAGCATTCTTCTCTGAGTGCCTCAGTTGTCCCAGTGGCAAAATTCAAGGGTTGAGCGCACCAGAGATACCCAAGTGCTGGGAGAATTGGGGTTCCGTGGACTTTTTCCTGCAGGGGTTGGGGTAGAGCCAAGGGGCAGCTGAGCAAGTGATCCCTAGGTTCTCCACCCTGCTGGAACACAGGTGCCCTGCTTTCATCTCCTACACAAGCTGGGCTTCAGAATAAGTTCTCCAGGTTTTTTTAAAGGGGCTGCTGATTAAAACACACAACTCAAATGCCAACCGTCTTGAGGGTCTTTGCTCCCTCCTTGCGATCTTCTTGAACCTGTGATTCTAATCAGACCTGATGAGCTCAATAAGAGCTAGACTTCGTTCTACCTAGTTTTAGCAAAATAATGAATTCACAAGGTCTTGACCAGGCGTCCTCAAACTGCAGCCCATGGGCCACATGAAGCGGTGTGAATTGTATTTGTTCCCGTTTTGTTTTTTACTTCAAAATAAGATATGTGCAGTGTGCATAGGAATTTGTTCATAGTTTTTTTTTAAACTATAATCCAGCCCTCCAATGGTCTGGGACAGTGAATTGGCCCCCTGTTTAAAAAGTTTGAGCGTGCCTGCTCTTGATCATCAATCAAAAACCAAGAATCTATTGAAGACCTACTCTGCCTTACCACTCAAAAAACGTAATACCTGCATGTCCTCAAATGCTAGGCCAAGAAAAGATTTCTAAATGCTGTTCATACTTAACAGGGGATATAATAAATTGTCTGCTTTCTAAACCAGGAAGAGAGGGACTCTGCCTTGGGGACAACTCAACCACCCCTATCTTCCTTCCCAGCTCCTCCTGCACTACCCTGCCTGCTTCAGAGAACCCAGAAAGAAAATTTTTCATCACAGCTGGCCCCCAACAAACCTTCCTTCCTGCCAAAAGCAAAGTTGGCCCCATCACCAGGGTGGGAAGCCCACAACAGAGATTTCCTGGCACCTTGGCAGTGAAGTGCCAGCATAAGATTAGGCCTTTATCTGTGTGTCCCCCCAAGGAAGGAGAGGAAGTCCAGCTCCCTGGAGGGGTAGGACCACAGAAGAGCACATGTGGGAGGGTGCAGCCTGCCCACCAACCACTAGAGGGAACCTTCCAGGTAGACAATTTGCCCCTCCTTTTCTAACCATGCCTCCACATTTTTTATGTCCAGTGAACTCCTACTCATCCTTCAAAACCCAATTCCAATGTTACTCTTTCCATAAATCCTTTCTGAACTTCCTTCTCCCTTCAGGTCACATTCTACTTCATCCACATATATCTTAGGTAGCTTTGAAATTAACAATAATATTTCCATAAAGAGGGCACAAATCTGGCAGTCAATGGACTTTAGTTCAAATGTCAACTCCCTTATTCATCAGCTATGAGACCTTGTACATGTCACCTTGCCTCTCTGTGCCCCAATTTCCTCATCTGGAAAGTGAAAAAAATAAGACTTATCCTCTATGGTCCTTTTGAAGATTAAGTAACGTATGTGAAAGAGCCTAAATTTCTGTACAAGACATAGAAGCTGTCACAAGAAGTGTCATTCCTTCCCTCGTACAGCATGAGATCCTCAAAGACAGGAACCAGGTCTTCATTCACTCATTCATACGTTCCCGCATTCGTTCAGCTGTCACCACTGAACTCCTGTTGAGGACCAAGTCCTGAGCTAGAAGTTGATTATACAGTAGGTCACAAGACGGGCTCTGTCCGGGGTGCACAAATCTCACAGTTGGTCTTCCTTACTGTGTATCTCCAGCTCCTACCTTGCCTGGCACTGTCCCCACCTTTCCCAGGTGGTCTGGGCAGGTTGAAAGTCACCTGCACCTTGGGACTGTCAGCAGGCCTCCTTCCTCCACTTGGTGTCCTCTAGGACAGAATCTTGTCTGACCCCCCTGGGAGGAGAGAGGTAAAGAGGAGCCATCATCATCCCCATTCTCAGGAAGTGCCTAGTCAAATGTGGGAGACCCCCACCTCAGCCCTGGGAAGTTTCAGCCTGATGAGAGAGACAGACACATAATTCTTAATTCTGGGAACTCTCAGTCTGATGGCAGGGCTGCGTGTTCCTGGTCTGGGGAACTCCAATTCTGAGAGCAGGGGCCCATTTTCCCTGATACTGCTAAGGCTCTGTCTGATGGAGGACACACCTGCTCCCAGTCTCAGTCCAGTCTGTCAGCGGGGGTTAGGTGGTCTCTGTTGCAGAAGGGTAACTCATCTGATGGGAGAGGCCCACAGATAGCTTAAAAGTCAGATAAAACAACAAGTATGGGACAAAAACAGAGATCAACCTAGGGTCCCTATGAAAAGCTAGCAGTGACATGTCGCTGTCTGTGGACTCAGAAGTGACATTCCTGGCCCTGCAGATGCACCCTCTTAATCCACAAGGCTGGACGGGATGACAGAATCTCTGCCTCACTAGCATCCAGCCAAGCCCCTTGCCAGAGAATCCAAGCCAGAGCTGGCCGAGGCCTTGTCGCTGGCATCTCCTGCCAGCTTTGCCAGCGGATGCTTTCTCACGATCAAGGACATCTGGGCTGGCCCAGCTCCCAGAGGCCACCGACATGAAAAGCGAGGGGCTCCACGGAAACACCATCTGCACATCATAAAGCTGCTCGGTGGTTCCCAGAGGCTGCCTCCAGCTGCGACTGCGTTGCCCGGGAAAAGCAGAGGAAGGCACCAAGTGGCTGGGGGTGAGGGGCCGGCTGGGAGTAAGGAAGGGCAAGAGGGGACAGCTGGACTGAGATCCTCCCACCTGGCACCCTGTGCACTTTGCAAGTCAATATCCTCTGGTTTGCTTCCCTGTCACTGCAATGGGTTATTCCTATCCCTACGATGACTCGGTGACAGGGAAGAATACAGAAGTGGTTATGCACCCAGGTTCTAGAGCTGCATTGCCTGGGTTCGAATCCCAGAATGTCTCTTCAGGTGAAGCGATTGACTCTGCTGAGCTCAGCTGTCATGGCTGTACCTGGCAGATGATCGTAATCGCACTCACATGGCAGGTTGAGGTGGGAATTAGAAGAAATACATATATTGAGCAACGTACTTAAGATCTGTACACTTAACATCTTTTTTTTTTTTTTTTTTGTAGAGACAGAGTCTCACTTTATGGCCCTCGGTAGAGTGCCATGGCATCACACAGCTCACAGCAACCTCCAACTCCTGGGCTTAAGCGATTCTCTTGCCTCAGCCTCCCGAGTAGCTGGGACTACAGGCACCCGCCACAACACCCAGCTATTTTTTTTTTGGTTGCAGTTCAGCCGGGGCCGGGTTTGAACCCGCCACCCTCGGTATATGGGGCCGGCGCCTTACCGACTGAGCTACAGGCACCGCCCCACTTAACATCTTTTTAATTTCTGTCTCATGCCTGATTTGTCATCATCATGCCTCCTCCCAAACACTGTTGTGACCCTCTAAGAGCAGGCATCCGAAACAGTGGAAAAGCAACACCTATCCTCTGTAAGTCTGGAGCTGTTGAGGGAATCTCCTTGACCATCCTGCCCATGGCCCTACCCCAGCACCAAGGCCACAGCTGATTGGATGGGGGTTAGGGCCTGGCCTGAAGGAAGCTCGTCTGTTGGCAGTTGAGAAAGCCTATCATTCTGTTATTTTATTTTTATTTTTTTGCCTTGGGTAGAGTGCTGTGGCATCATCACAGTTCACAGCAACCTTAACCTCTTGGGTTCAAGTGATCCTCTTGCCTCTGCTCCCGAGTACCTGGGACTACAGGTGTGCGCCACCACACCAGGCTAGTTTTTCTGTTTTTAGTAGAAATGGAGGTCTGGCTCTTGCTCAGACTGGTCTCAAACTTCTGAGCTCAAGCAATCCACCCCTCCCACAGTACTAGGATTATAGGCGTGAGCCATCTTGCAGCCCAGCCTCAGAGCCTATCATTTTATGCAGAAAACTGGAGCTGGAGCAGAGAGAAGGAAAAAGAGACAGAGAAGTGAGAACAGCAGAGACAAGGGAGACACAAAGTTCCTGAGAGACAGAAAGAGATGAGAGAGGAAAGAGGGCTGTCCTCTGGATCTCATGGGAGTTCCCAGTAGACAAGGCTGTACGTATGAGCTGAGTCCTGCCAAGAAGCACAAAGGCAGCTACACAAACACCACCACCCCACTCACACACACCATCATACCGACATACACACACTCCCGCTTACTTTTCCTTACCAGTCCCCACTCACATGGGAACAGCTTCCAGAATGGTGAATCCCAAAGGAGACCACTTCAGTCAAGAGGGGCTCAGAAGCTGAGACAGAGATAGACAGTTCTGAACAATAGAATATTAGGAGGAGTAGAGAGAGAAGGAAAGATGGCAGCTATGGGAGGGACAGAGCACAGGTGCCCAGAGGGAGCTCCTGGGGAATTGCACAAAGCATCTGAACTGCAGGGCATGATCCTTACAGCACATCGCCTGCCACCTCTCAGTTTTGCCCTCCCGTTGTCTCCATTTCCAGAGGGTTTGCCCCTCCCTGCCTTGTTCCTCGACTACAAGCTACAAGAAAGGGTTCCAGGGTCTTGGTTTGGACTCGCACAAAAGTGACTCTGAGTCAAGGATGTTAGTACAAGAGGTTTCTTTGGGAAGTGATCACAGCAAAGAGTGGCAAGGGAATGGGGAAGTGAGCCAGGGACGGGAAGGAAGCCAATGAAGGCTGTTATCACGCATTTATCTCTGGGCACCAGGGGCCTGATCCCACTGGGCACTCTGAGAGACAGAGCAGAACGTGCACCTCAGGGGAACTGGGGAGGGCGGGGTAACATTTGGCCCCTTCAGATTTCACGTTGAAATGTGATCCCCCCGTTATTGGGGGGTGCTAGTGGGAGCTGTTGGGGTCATGGGGCTGGTTCACTCATGAATGGCTTAATGCTCTCCCTGCAATGATGATTGACTTCTCAGTTTATTAGTTCATGCCAGAGCTGGTTGTTTTGTTTTGTTTTGTTTTGTTTTTTTGAGACAGAGTCTTGCTCTGTTACCCTGGTTAAAATGGTATGGTGTCAGCCTAGCTCATAGCAACCTCAAACTCTGGTTTCAAGCAATCTTCCTGCCTCAGCCTCCTGAGTAGCTGGGACTATAGGCATATACTACCACATCCAGCTAATTTTCTATTTTTAGTGGAGACGTGGTCTCCGTATTGCTCAGGCTGGTCTCAAACTCCTGAGCTCAAAGGCTCCTCCTGCCTCAGCCTCCCAGAGTGCTAGGATTACAGGATTGAGCCACCGTGCCCAGCTGAGCTGGTTGAATTAAGGGACCTGGTCCCTCCTCTCTCTTGTTCCACCTCTCGCCATGTGACATGCCTGCTCCCCCTTCACCTTCTGCCTTGGTTGGAAGCTCCCTGAAGCCCTCGCCACAAGGCTGGCATCAGTCCCTTGTATAATCTGCAGAATCATGGGCCAAACAAACCTCTTTTCTCCATAAATTGTCCAGGTATTTCCTTTATAGCAGCACAAAGTGGGCCAACACAGCCCTCAGCCATTGGTTGAAGGCTGCTCCAAGGGCTGAGACTAGGACTACTTAAATTTTGTACCTTAGGCACCTCACTTGCCTTCCCTGGCTCCTGTGGCTGCTCCTAGGTGGCGTTAGTCCCCTGATCCTGAGGCCTGCTGCACTTGTGGACAGAGCAGGCCCCAGCAGCCTGAGAGAGCCCTCAGGCAGAGATCGGAGGACGAGCGGTTGGAAGTTTAGCCGGTGTGCATGGAAATGGTGAATGCCAAGGGGCTGGCGTGGGGCACACACAGTCATTGCTATCTCATGGCAAAAAGTCTCACAACATCTCACAGGTTCCCATTAGTTCCTATGTTCATCACTAGACCAATCACAGAGGCCAGAGCTGTGTGTTATGCTAATTAGTCCTAGAGTAGAAGATGGGGGTAAGAGGGTAGGGGGAAATGAGAGGGTGGTGGGATGCTTTCCCTCTGTACCTCACCAAAAGGGGTGAAAATGGACTGCAGCAGGTCTCAGAAATGAGGTAAATGGATGTTGAGTGGCCAGAAAAACAAAACACAGAAATCGAGAACTCCTAATTCCCAAGTTGCCAAGTTAATTGGAAGACAAGAGGACTGGGCTTGGCTTGTCAAAAACTCTTCCAGCCAAACCCTTTAGCTGGCCACTTGCCCTTAATAGAGTTTAAAGCATTAATTGAGTGCTGACCTGTACCAGACATTGTGCGGATCTGAGAGGGCACAGATGAAAAGGTGCCATTTCTGTCCTCTGGGAATTCACAGGCAAGGATGGCAGTGGGGGTGGAAATGACAACGACTACAGTGTTGACTGTCACCTCATCAAACCCGTTAATGACACGCTACTACCTGCAACACACACAATTATTTCATGAGCCACCAAGAAAAACTAAGAGCTGCCAAGTAGATCGTGTTACACCATGGATAAGATTCATACCAATTTCAGAGATACAAAAAAAAAAATGCATTTAGAACTGACAGAATAGGGTAGCAGTTTTATAGTTTATAAAGGATTTTTTTTCATAGACTTTATTCCATTAGATGCTCACTACAAATCTGTTGGTAGTGACATCACTGTGTTTTCCACTCCATGAAACTGCACTCAGAGAGGTTAAGTGACATGCCAAAGTCACTAAGCTAGTAAATAGCCAAAGTGGGACTCAACCCCAGGTCTGCCTGGTTGCAGAACAGAAGACACCACCAAATCTCCCTAGCAAACGTCCCTAACTCTTTGTCCCTTCTTTTTACCAAAAAATGGACTCCTCCCACCTCTGCTTGCCCCTCAGCTTAAAACAGGGAGTCCAAGCAATACCAGCTCCCTCTGCTCCCACCCACCTATATGCCTAGGCTTGAGGTTTCTGTTCCTGGAAATTCTCTTTCTGTCATCCACTCATTCTCAGCTCCCCCCGGGGACCTGCCACAATGGGCACTTCTCAAATCTGTGTTCCTGCCAAAGGTTCTGTTTTTAAGGAGCCAGGTTCTTGCTCCAGTCAAAAAAAGACTGTACTCAGTATCGTTAATTCTGTTCTTAATAACTTTGACAAATCCATCGTTTCAGATAGTAGTTACAAACAGTAACATTGTCATTTTTTTTTCTTTTTTTCTTTTCTGAGACAGAGTCTCACTCTGTCACCCTGGGTAGAGTGCTGTGATGCTGTCAGCAACCTCCAACTCTTGGGCTCAAGCAATCCTCTTGCCTCAGCCTCCCCAGTAGTCGGGACTACAGGTGCCTGCCACAAGGCCTGGCTTGGTTTCTTTTCTTCTGTTTGTAGTGGAGACATGGTCTGGCTCTTGCTCAGGCTGGTCACAAAGGCCTGAACACAAGTGATCCACCTGCCTTGGCTTCCCAGAGTGTTAGGATTACAGGCATGAGCCACCACACCCAGCCAAATTATACTTGTTTGATAATGGTTTATATGAGCATTTCCTCATGTATATGCCTGAACAGCCCCAAACTGAAAATCAGGGCTGGCTTTACAAGTAGTGACATGTGCGGGTACACAGCAGTTCACACCTGCTTTAATGCTCTGCTGTTGCTGCCTTTAAATTCTTAATAATTTTGAACAAAGAACCCGCATTTTCACTTTGCACTGGACTTTGAAAATGACATAGCTGGTCTTGCTGAGAATGGTCCCACTGCTTCTTAAAATTATCTGAGCAAAGAGTCAGCTTCGTTGCCCCCATTCCTGGGATTCCTGAGGTACAGAAATGCATCCTGATCACCTGTGCATGTTCTGGGAATAGGCAGTGCTCAGTTCCCTGAACAGAGGGAGTCCCAATAACACTGAATGAAGGAATGAAGTAAGTGTGTGTGCGTGTGTGAGAGTGCAGCCTATGTTCTTTAGATTGCAAGTGACAGAAATCCAGTTCAAAGTAGCTAAAATTCAAAGGAGGAAAGTATTGACCTCTGAATTGAAAAGTGTAAGAGATGGACGAACTTCAGGCTCAGTTGCATCCAGGGACTCAAGCCCTGTCACCAGAACACTGGCTCTCAGGTTCTACTTTCTCCATAGCATCTCCTCTCAAGCCCCAAAAGCCCCAGCCTGACATACCACAAGCTTAGCAAGCTTTTCTCACCAAAGTCAACCCTCAGTCACATGCCTACCTCTGTACCAATCACTAAGCCAGGTGCTGTGATACTGTCATTGGCCAGACCCCATCACATGCCCAACCCTGAACCAATCACTGTTCCTGACAGCTGCTGGGAACTTAGCAAAAGTGGAAGGTCTGGGAGATATCATGGATTCAGTCAAAACTGAAACCTCAGCAGGAGCAGGGCGATCAGGCAGGTGCCTGGTTACTAGCAGAGGGCAGCTTGCCTAGAGGCATGGTAAGCAGGTGGCCGTCAGGTAGCTGCAGGTGACTCCTGTACCCAGGCGGAGGCATGGTCCATCCACATTGAGCCTGGCTCTCTCCTAAGCACTTTTTATGAATCAACTCAATAGATTATCACCAATAAGGTTGGTACATTTATTATCCCCATTTTACAGATAAGAAAACCAAGGCTTTGGATACATTAAGTAATGGGTCCAAGGTCATACCACTAGAAAGGGGGCAAATCATGTATTTGTTCCACTATCATCTAAGCCACCTGAGATCAGAGGCTGCATCTTATCCTTATATGAAGTCCCCACAAACCATATTTGCTTAATGAATATCTGTTGAGTGAGAGGCCTGGGCGGTTAGGGGCTGTCACTGAGTTCCTCCCACTCTCCCCTTCCCCTTTGGGAACTATAACACATACATAGAAGAGGGAGTTCTAGGTTTTGAAGTAGCAATCCCAAAGGCTCATGGTGTAGGTCAGTATCTACGCTGCTTACTGGAGTGGGTAGCCGTATAAGTGACCCCTCTGGGCTCCTGCTGTGGGCCAAACCCTATGCTGAGGGCTTTGAGGTGGGTAGAAGGAAGCATGGCACAATTCCCTCTCTCCAAACACCTCCTGGGAGAAGAAGCAAGTTACTGCCAGAAGGAAGAACACAAAAAGAAGTCCTGCCCACAGTAAGAGGAAACTTCTACCAGCTAATCATCTGGGCACCGAAAATGCATTACATCCATGCTGAGTGCCCGGCAGAGCAGACACGCCAGCGGACAAAACAGAAAACTAGACTCAGCTCTTGCTGTTGTGAAGTTCTCAGTCGAATGGGGAGGCAGGCAAAAAACAAATATGTGATTGCAAATGTGGTGCATTTTAAAGGGAAGAGGAAAAACACGGTGTGCTATGAGAGAAACTAAAAGGGGACTCGTTTGAGGAGGATTTTTAGGATTGACTTTCTGAGGTGGTAAGAGATGAGAAGGAATCAGCTTTAGGAAGAGTATGGGAACCGCATTCCAGAAGAAGGGAACAGTGTGCAGAGTGTCCCGCGTGGTGAGAGAGTACAACACATTCAAGAGACTAAGATGAGCCAAATGATGTCTAGAGGATGATGAATAAAAGTAGATTGTGGCAGAAGACAGGGAGGTCTAACCTCATACCCAAAGAAGTTACGGGTATGAGGTTAGACCTCCTCAGCCCAGGAGAAGAGCTCAGGCTTGATCTGAGTGGACCAGGAGCCCCCCAAAAGTCTGTGAACAGGGTAATGATGTGGTCTGACACAACCTACATTTTTAAAAGTCCAGAGAGTGAATTGACAGGCAGAAGGGAAGCTGGAAAACACAACAGCTCTTGCTAAGTCAACTTCAAGGGTGCACAGATAAGGGGGTTATTTGAGAAGAAAACTTGACCCCAGGTGAAAATTGGACAGACAGGCGGGAAGGAGATGCCTGTATGCCCCACTCTAAGCGTTTTTTTTCCTAAATAAAGGGAAACTTGTTTTTTTCTTTATCTGCCTCAGAAACTATTAATAGAAAGAGATGCCCATCCATCAGTGCCTTCCGAAATACCTGCGTGTAGGTTTAAACAACAATGACAACCGATCATCAGCAGTTCTGGGGTGCAAATAACTCAATGATGTTGTAAATTTGGCATAAATGGATCTGGCTGAGCCTTACAAATTTTCTCCCGGAGCTGACAATGTCAGCAACTCCAAATCTGATCCCCACTGTCTGTGAAAGGCAAGATCATGGTGCAGAGAAGAGAAGAAAACACCACTATGGCTGCATTTCCCCCATAAAATGGACACATTTGCCTCTCTGCTGAGCAGGCCAAGTGTCGACCAAAACAATCTGGTCGGATTCGTAGGAAAGACCCTGGCTGCCAGCTCTTTATTGGTGACCGCCTTTACCAATTGGGGCAAGAGGACAAGAGGTAGCACTTTGTGAAGTGCTGTTTGTTAAATACAGTTTGTCTCTATTCAACAAGGTTTTTACCTGCCGGCTAGTAGGCTGGAATCATCTCCAATCCTCACCAGCAACTTCCTCTTCTCGCTGGACTCTCACATAAATAGTCCCCTCAAGGCAGGTAGAGAAACTATTTTGCTTTTGTTTCTGCATAGTTGCAGTAACAGCACACTAATTTTTATTGAGAAATCTCAACTTAGGCCATGTACTACATGCGCTAACCTCCCAGTCAAGCTCCCAGGGGCAGAAGACTTGTGGGTATGGCTCATCCCTGAATTCCACCACATGATGACCACCCCCACTACCTCCCCTTCATGGTCATAGGCTCCAGTTGGATACGTGATCTAAACTGGTCCAATCAGATAATACCATGACTTTTGCTGGGCCAAGACGGAAAGGCACATTCTCTTTTCTATGGACTAGGACCTACGAAGATGTCATCCTAGAGCTTCTGCAGTCCAGTGGAGTCAGTCTGAGAATGGAACCAAAGCAGAAAGAAGAGACAGAGAAAGCCTGACTCTTATGACATCACTTGAACTCCTGGATATAGCCATACCTGAAGCTGAACCTCATTACGGGTGGATTTCCGACTATCACAGGAAGGTCAAGCAATGCGAGGATGAGAACCAGGCATTCTGATATCCAGTCTAGTGCTCTTACCTTGCATCAAGTTCCAGATGACTTTATCAAGCCACACATACAGACTTAACTAATCTGTGTGTGGCTTTATGGTCTGCTAAAAAACAAGTATTTCAAAAATAAAAACATTTGATCATAACAGCGTTTTACATAACTGAATCACAGAACTGTGGAAAGGCCCTGGAGGTCCTATCATTGTGTGGTTTTCAAAAACGTTTTAGGAACTTCTTGTTTCAAATGAAGTTTTAAGCAGAACTCTTATGTGTAAGATGTAAAAGCAGCACCTTATGAGTCCAAATGTATTTTACCTTTTAAGTTAAAAGTTTTAACATTTACTTTTTATAGTCAATGAAGACCCAAATTTTAATGTGTTACTTGTTTCCAATGTATAAAATTTTATTATATAATACATTTGTATGTATGTCTGATCACAATTTCTTCTTTATTATTTACAATTGACATGCCAGGCATGGTGGCTCATGCCTGTAATCCTAGCACTTTGGGCAGCCGAGGCAGGAGGATCACTTGAGGCCAAGAGTTCAAGACCAGCCTGAACAACATAGTAAGATCCCATCTATACAAAAAAATAAGAAAACTTAGCTATGTAAGAAAACTTAGCTATGTGTAGTAGGGCACACCTGTACTTCCAGCTACTCAATCAGGCTGGAGCAGGAGGATGGCTGGAGCTCAGGAATTAGAGGCCACAGCAAGTTATGATTATACCACTGCCCTTCAGCCAGCCTGGGCAATAGAATGAAACCCTGTTTCAAAATTTAAAAAATTCACACATAAGAATTGCACGTATTTATGGAGTACAGAGTGATATTTCAATACATTTGTTCGAAAGGTAATAATCAGAGTAATTAGCATATCCATCATGTCAAACATTTGTCATTTCTTTGTGTTGGAAACATTCAAAATCCTCTGTTCCAGCTATTTGAAAATATGCGGTAAATTATTATTAGCTGTAGTCACCCTATAGTCTTCCAGAATGCTAGAAATATTTCTCCTAGCTAGCTACATGTCCATCAACAAAGAAAGAATGTTGATGATAAAGATAAAGAAACAAAACTAAAGAAAATGTGGTATGTACACAATGGAGTACTATTCAGCCACTACAAAGAGAATGAAATCTTGTCATTCACAGCAACATGAATAAACCTGGAGGACATTATGCTAAGTGAAATAAGGCAGGCCCAGGAAGATAAAGACCTCAGGTTCTCACTCATGTGCGGGAGTGACAAAAGATGATGTCACAGAAACAGACAGCAGGAGGGTAGTAACTAGAAGGATGGGGATAGAAAGAGGCTGATTCACAGATACAGAATTAAGGCTAGCTATAAGGAAGACCTTCTAGTGTTCTGTCACTTTCTTTACGGTTAAATATACTTTTTTAAATAATTGGAGTAAATGCTGGGTGCAGCCACGTGCATTTGTGGTCCCAGCTACTCAGGAGCCCAGGAGTTCACGGCTGCAGTGAACTGTGATCCTGCCTATCAACAATCACTGCACTCCATCCAGCCTGGGCAGCACAGTGAGACCAACACCATCTTGAGAATGAATGAATCGATTGATTAAAGGTGTAAATGAAAATTCCCTCAGACCTAGTCCATCTTTCTGAGGGCTTGTGGGCTAAAAAAAAAAAAAAATGAATGTTTCAGTTTAGCCATGTCAAAAGTCTCCCTGTTCTTTCTTAGTTGTTCTTTCTAAGTTTTGAGAGGTTCCCTTTTTCTTGTTCAAGAAAACTGTCCAAGTATAAGCCAAGGTTGTAGAACGGTGCTTCTCAGACTTGAATACACATACATGAATCACTCCGAGACCTTGTTTACAATGGCGACTCTACTGAGGGGGTCTGAGATTTCTCATCTCTACCAAGCTCCCAGGGGCTGTGATACAGCTGGGCCGAGGACCGCGCTTTGAGTAGCCAGGCTCTGGAGTACACGACAAAGGAGTATCATGAATCTATCTCCTGAGGCAGGAATATGAGAATCACTACCAAACTCTAATCTGAAAAACAAACCAGAAAATATCCAGAATAGCTCATGTCAAAATGTTACAGAAAGTGATGAGATTATGAGCAATTTAAAATTTCTGCTTCTGCCAATCTGTGTTTTCACATTTATCTACAGTGAACATGTATTGCTTACCCAATAAATAAGGTGAAAACTAAATAACTTAAACAAGAAAAATCTAAACTGAACAAATATTTTTTTAAGTAAAACCTTTATCAGACACTCACAGAATATCAGAAGCACTTCCCCAAAACCAACAGTTAGAAAACAACCAGTCTAGTCCTCTGTAGGTGGAAGGAGGGACAAACAGGGTTCACAGCTAGTTTTTGCCCAAGCCAGGACAGTTACATTAGAGATCTGGGCAACAAGGTACAAGCCCACAGCCACAGTCTGATAAGAGTTTATCAAGCATGCAGCGGCATTCTAGGGAGGGAACCTGATGCTGGGCCTTGTCCCCACGGCAGGGCTCCAGGAAGTGATGGTGGTTTATGAGCCTGGGCTTTGCAGGGCCATTTCTGAGCTGCTGTCTGTCCCAGCCCAGGCCTCCTGGAAAACACCCTGCCAAAGGAGGCTATTTCTTCTGGTTTATCCTAGAGTGAACTCCATGCTCTGTGGCCTGGCATTCAAGGGTTCCACGATCCAGGGCTTCCTCTACTTCTCTGTTCATCACACCTCCACGCCCCCACCCTTCATGCACCCTTCATGCACAATTCCACTTGTTTGATCCACCCTTCCCCACCCCTGAACTTCTGGGGTGTGGAGACTCCCTGTAACCCGGGCCACCTCTCCCTCCTCTGCACGCTCTCGGCCAGCCACCAGCCTGCCCTCCACCCACTCATGATGCCCCCCCCCCCGCCCTCTGGCTGCCCCTCTCAGTAAACTCTGCTGCTGCTTAGGCCCCATTCACTGTTAGATATGGACGCTCCTCGGGCTCCCTCTTCTCTGATCACTCTGCTTTCCCCCAATCCCGGGTGGGCTTATTCACTGCTGAGGTTCCAAGGACGTCTCTCTGCCTTTCCTCCCCTCACACCAGACACACACATTTGCCTTCCTCCTTAGCTGCTTTCCTTGGTTCGTTCATGGGCATCTCTAACCCCTCCTTGGTGCTTCCTCCTAAATAACATTCAGATTGCCCCATTGTACCCTGCCCGCCCCCAGTCCCCATGCTGCTCCAAGCCACCACTGAGTCCCTTGGAAGACCACATTGATTCTAAGCTGGTCTCTGCCTGGTCTCCTGAACCCACTCCAATTCTCTCTCCATTTAGAAGCCAAAGCACTCTTCTTAAATCGCAAATCTGGTTATGTGTCCACTTCCACTGCTTTCCCAGGCATCCCAAATCAAAATTCGCATCTCTGCCATGCTCCACCAGGCTCCAGCCAGATGGTCTTTCTCCCAGGAGCTGTCCCCCATCTCCCTGTTCCAAACCCAGGGATCTTCCTTCTGTGACTGCACCCAACATTTCTCTGCCTTTCCATATGCTGGTCCCTCTGCCTGCTTGGTGGCTGCGGCCGATGCCCCACTCAGCTTTCCTGGACGAGCATCCTGGGCCTCCTCAGCTTTCCTGGATGAGCATCCTGGGCCTCCCCAGCAGCTGAGACTGCTGGCACCTGGGGCCCTGCAGCCACCACCTTCTTCAGAGAATTGCCCTGGGACAAAAGAGAGTTGCTTCTGCAGCAGGGGACCTCCAGGCGGACCTCACTGCCTGACACAGGCTATGACAGGCCAGCCATCTCCCCCCAGGGTGGGACTATTCTGTGATGCAACTTATGGTTACACATTCCCCTCCCCCGCCCCAGTGAGCCATCACTGGGGGGCTGGACCGAAGCTGACACTACATCCTGCTTCACTTCTCCCATGCTCTGTCCTGTTTCCCTCACTGCCTGGAAGGTTTTTCCTGACTGCAGCCCCCATGGACCCCACGTCAGGTTCAGCCTCTGGGGCACCCAACCTAGACACATCCAATGGGTAAGTGTGGCTTCCTTAGTGCGGCCCTGCCTGGACCTCAGCCTGGGTCAGGCCCTACCCCAACAGCACCCTGCTGTTTTCCTTTATAACAGGTGGCACATTTGTCATTAGAGAACTACCTGTCCAGAGCCTCTTACCACGCATCTTGCTCACTAGACTGTGCACTCCATGAGGGCAGGGCTGTGCCTATTTGCTCCCACTGTGCTCCCAGCACTTAGTGTCCCCTTGCACACAGTAGGCATATACAAAATATTGGATAAAAGAAGGAAGGTCCTTGTGTTGCTTCTTTCTTATTCAATTGAGGGCTCCGGGTTTATCCCTGTCGCAGCCAGAAACCAAGCCAATGGCTTTTGGAGTTGGCAGCCATGAGCACTGTGGGCTCCCTGCCCTGCAGCTGGCGCTCTGAGGCCATGCGGCAGAGGCAGCACAGGATGCCCACATGGACAGCTGCCAGCCACTGCAGGGCCAACAGCTGGGGCTGCTGTGCCAGTGACCATGAGCAACTCTGGCAGCAGTGCTGTCAACAACCTGTCACGGCAAATCACCCCGGGCCACTGCATCCCCAGAAAGCTGCCCAATGAACAAGCCTCGTCCTTTGGGGGCCCTCCCAGCAGCACTCACACGCTGGCACCAGGAAGATCCAGAGCTGCCTGTGCTGCCAAGCAGGAGCACCTGCTGCAGGTGTGGGGGCTCCAGGATGCCTCCCCCAACCCCTCCCAGGATGGGATGGGCTCCCTGCAGAGTAGCCAGGAGAGGCCCCCAACCTCTGCTCCTCCCGGGGGAGGCCTCCTCTGTGCCAGGAGCCTTTTGCCTCCTCACTTAGCTGGCCCTCACACCAACCACACAGGCTGCACAAGGCTGGTCCTACCCATTCCTCGGAAGAGGAAACTGAGGTCAGACAAAGGAAGACAAAAGAAGTAAATAGTCTGAAGGCACCCCATCCTGCAGTTCCTTGCCCTGCCTCCCCACACGGGAGCTTTGAGGAGCACAGCTTTTGAGAAGCACAGCTGACCAGAGGTGAGGGGCTTGATCTTCTGGTCTGTCTGGATCATGCCCCAGCGCCCAGCAAGCCTCATCCATTTGCTGACTACAAGATTTATTTTAAAAGGTCCTAGTGGGTCTCCCAAAATCAGATCCCTGAGTTGCACCCCACTAATCTGCTCCAGCCAGGGGAGGCCACACTTTACCGCAGGGTCAGGTGGCCAGCACGCCCGTCACAGAGCACCCTCTCCAGGGGAGTACCAAGGCCTGAAGGCCCAGCTGTGATGGGGTGCGCATAGCTCAGGGCAACTGGCCTGCTAAGGGCCTGGTGCCTGCCCCAGCCTCAGAGCCTCGGGCAACCACCCCTCCACGGAGAGCTGGGGCTGGAGAGGGGCCACCTGGAAGCTGAGCTGGCAGAGATTTCCTGGGCATGCCACACCCCCCAGTGGCCAGCCTTCCTCGGTGCCTCTCTCCTCCTCCACAGATGCTCCTGGAGGCCACCAGGCATCTCCTGTCCCCACCCAAAAGGGTGCTTAGGGAGGAAGCAGAAGAGGAATCATTGTCATAGCACATAGTAACAAGTACACCGTCATTTTCCAACAAATATGTGTGTCTTGAGGGCCTGTGCTGAGCCTGGTTCTGTGCTAGGCGCAAGGTCACAGCCGTGAGTGAAAAGGCCCGGCTCTGACCTCAGAGTGCCGGGAGTCCAGCAGGGGAGACAGATGACCAGCAAGCACACACACGGGGAATGAATATCTGACATGTCATCATCAGCTGTAGTCTCCACAAGGAGAACCGAGGCATTGCACCAGCTGAAGGGACAGGAGGGCTGTGTTGGTCTCTGGGCCAGAAGCTTCTCTGAGGTAGTCACAGGGGAGACCAGGATGGTTAGGAAGGCAGAAGCCATGCCAGGAGGTGAGGGGGAGCATTCCAGGCACAGGGAAGAACAGAGGCCGAGACCTCAGGCAGAAGGGCCGAGGGCGGTGGCTCACACCTCTAAGCCCAGAACTTTGGAAGGCCGAAGCAGAAGGGCTACTTAAAGCCAGGAGTTTGAGACCAGCCTGGGCAGAATAGTGAGACCTGATTTCTACAAAAATAAAAGCTAAAGTAATTACCTGGGCATGGTGAAGCACACTTATAGTCCTAGCTACTCAGGAGGCTGAGGCAGGAGGATTGTTTGAGCCTAGGAATTGTCAACTATGACTGCACCACTGCACCTCAGCATGGCTGTGCCCCTGGGGTGGGGGATAGAAGGCTGGACAGAGAACCCAGACGGGCCCTGAAAGCCCAGGTACACATGGCTTTGATTCTGAGTGACATGAGAATCCAGGAGACAGTTTTGAGCAGGGAAGCGACATTACACATGTTTTTAAGGAATCACAAATATTTAACCATTAACATTAGCAGCTGACATTTATTGAGCGCTTGCTGTGCCACTTCACTCACACTCGGCACTCTGACCCTGTTATCTTCTCTCATCCTAACACACACCCTGCTGCCTCAGTGGGCCCAATTACCTTGCCTCGTGGTGGCAAGGAAGGAGGGGGAGGCTCTGAGGGGCAGTGCTCTCCGGATGTGCCCACCGTGCAGAGCTGGTACATGTGGAGGCAGGGTAGGAGCCAGTTCTATCTTGCTCCAGAGCTGCCAAGCTTGCCTCACCGGGCCACCAGCTAGCCACGTAGCAGGTGGTAGGCATTTGGTCTGGACACTACCCCAGCCTGGGCTTTCTAATCAGAGACGAAGGGAAGGCCCTAGGACAAGAAACCCCAGCTGTGTAGCCACTGTGGGCTCACTGCCATTACTGAATCCCAGCTGCACTTTCTGTGAGATGGGCAGATGTGTCCTCCTGTAGAGCTTCAGAGAGGACACTGAACACAGAGTCCAGGCTTCCCAGACACAGAGTGGGTCTTCAGCAGCCATATGCCAGCTATTCATCCCCAATGTTTTGGGGGCTGCCATCCAGGGACTTGGTGAAATACCTGCTGGCCTGGGAAGAGAAGGCAACCATTCTGCCGCCACACAGGAGCTCAGTGACCCAGGCTGCAGGGGAGGTGACTGAGGCCCGCAGCTCTAGGAAGGTGCCAAGAAAGACTGACAAAAGTACAGAGCCAGCCAGGTTCTCCCTGAGATCATCCTCTTCCTCTCTGGCCAGTAAATAGCACAAGCAGAGAAGACTGGATCTGCTTCCACCATATGACCTGCCTCCACTGTGAAGCCTCCCCTTCAGAGCCAGTTCAGAGTCACCCCCTAACTACTAGTCAAGTTCTCCTTATACATTTAGCTCCACAGAGCCCATAAAAATCCATAAACAGTGAGTAATTATTGCAACTATTTCTTGGGGTTTTGTTTTGTTTTTGATTTTAGGGACACAGTCTCACTCTATCTCCTAGAGCTGGAGTGCAGTGACATGATCATAGCTCACTGCAGCCTGGGCTCAAGTGATCCTCCTACCTCAACCTCCCAAGTAGCTGGGATTAAAGGCACAAGCAACAATTCCCAGCTAGTTTTTCTTATTTTTTGTAGAGATGGGGGGTGTGGGGGTGTGGAGGGCGTGTCTCACTATGTTGGCCAGACTGGTCTCAAACTCCTGGCCTCAAAAGATCTTCAAGCCTCAGCCTCCCAACCAACCAGATAACAGCCATGAGCCATTCCACCCAGCCACTTTCTGTTGTTTTTTTGTTTTTTGTCTTCTGATCCTTCCCAATGAACAAACATGCATATGTTTGAACATACATGCATGCATCCTCTTCTGGAATTTGTTTTAACTTAACACCAAACATGCAGGAAGGGATCCTGGAGGCTGGAGATGATCTCACCCCCTTTTCAAAGAGCAGTATAACATATTGGTTAGAAGGTACAGTTTGGAGGTAAGTAGACATGGATTGAAATCCCAGGTAGGTGAGCTGTGTGACCTTGGATAAACCACTTGACTTCTCCAGATCTCAGATTCCTCACCTGTGGAATAGGGATAACGGCGCTTCTCCCATCCAGCCAGAATAAGGATAAAAGGGGATAATGTGTGCAACACTTTAGCCAGGGGCCATACACAGACAGAAGCTATTGTTACCATCTCTTTAGTCCTTCTTACTGAGATGCATTCGAGGGTCAGAAAGTTTCCCTGTTTGAGATGATATTGTGTAAACTGTCTATTGCTATTTAACAAATTTCCCCCCAAACACACTCATTTACTGCCTCCTTATTTCCATGGGCATGGAGTCTGGGCATAGCTTAACTGGCTCCTTTGCTTCCCAGGCTCTCACAGGCTGCAATCAGGACTCAGGCCAGGGCTGAGGTCTCATCTGAACACTGTACTGAGGAAGGATATGCTTTGAAGCACAGGTGGTTGTTGGCAGGGTTTAATTCCTCAAGGACTATAGGACAAGAGTCTTAGTTCTGCACAATGTCAGCTGGTGGCCAGCCTCCGTTCTTTGCCACATGGGCCTCTCCAGCATAGCAGCTTATTTCATCAAAGCATGCAAGCTGAGAAGGTGAGACAGAGCCAGCTAGCAAGACTGAATCCTTACATAACCTAATCACAGACATTCTGCTGCCTCTGCCATATTCTATTGCTTAGAAGCCAGTCTCTAGGCCAGTCTGCCCTCAGTGAGAAGACGTGAAAGCCAGCAGGCAGGACTCTTCAGGTGTCCTTCCGGAGTCTTCCTGGTGAACAGCATAGTGCAGGTTAACTAGCACCTTCTGGTGCTTCTCTGTGCCAGGCACTGTACTTGTGCTGGGAATTGAAAAGTCCGTGAGTTGCGGTTCCTACCTTCCAGAAACCTTTTTCTGGGAAGTGTTTTCTGCTTCGTGCTCTTACTTACCTTTCACTGCTGTGAATATTCTGTGACCTATATAAAATCACTCTTGAGGAGGAAAGAAATTACTAACTTCGTCATGTGAATGAGTTGATCAGATCCTTTTTCTCTATCAGGAAAAGGGTGGTCAGAGGAGAGAGAGAGAAAGAAAGAGGAGGAGAAGGAGAGAAGAAACACAGCAGGTCTGAGGGGCATTTGGAGAGCAGGGGTCACTGTGCCAAGTTCTGTAAGTACCAAGGAGAAAGAGATCAGACCCTGCCCTCTGATAGCACTCAGGGTGCTCAGGAGCAGACTGGAAAGCCTGCAGGTTCAGCCTGGAGTGAGGCATGCCACAGTGGGGGCCAGAACCACAGTGGGAGTTAGCATAGCAGTTCTTCTTAAAGCAAAAAGAGTTACGGCCAATGCATGTAAGCTGAAACCAAGTTTTGCACTATACTTAGAGGGGCTTGGTTACTTAATTTCAGAGCAACAGAGGTTTCCTTCCTCACAACAACTACTCTTCCTCCTCCCTGATCTCTACCTCACAAACACCAGAGAGGCTTGCTATAGGGAAGTAACAGAAACAAATGTGTATTTAGCTTTCACGAAAAGGCAACTCCTTTCATTGAAAGAATCTCATCTTCCCTGAATGACCATAGGGTCTGGCAAGGGCTGCCAATCACAGACTCCATTTCTTTTGGCGGCAAAGGTGGACTTGGTATCCAAGCTGGATCGGTCTCCCATCCCCTGCCTGCTAAAACACATGACCCACATCAAAACCATGTCAAACCAATCTGAGTCCTGATTGGGATTTTTTCTAGGTGAAGCAGACAGGGAAGAGATCTTTTCCCAACTGATCAGGACACCACAAAGAAGAGACCCTAGAAGCAGCTGGTGACCATGTTTCCAGACATATGGAAGGAAGGGAGGAGGATGCAGCCAAACACACAAAGAGGAGAAAAAGAAAGAGAGAGCAGACCATAGCATAAACTCCTTGGTTCCCATCTTCCTTGAGGCAAGATTTACTTTTTTGGACATGTGAACTAAAAAGTCCCTTTTTATTTACTTGAAATAAGTCAAATTGAGTTTCTTTCACTTGCCAACAATAGGTTCCCAAAAAATAAGCCTACCATTTCACCATTGACATTCAAGATAAAGGTACAAATGTTCCCAGGAGATGTGATCCACAGGTCCAAATTCTTACTGAAGTATAAATGACTAATGTCAGATCTTTTCCTGAGAGAAGGCTATGACTATGAGCTCATATGAAAATAGCACACTATAAAGCTAAAAGTAAAGACAGTCAAGACATCCTTTACAACGTTCACAGATAAAAAGGACTTGTGATTCCAATTCAGAAAACCTGGGTTTGAATCCTGGCTCTACCACTAACTGGCGACCTATCTCACTTCTCTGGGCATTTATTTTCTCATCTATAAAATGGGAATAAGACTATGATCTACCTTTCTTATTTTACAAGGTTGTCATATAGAGAAATAATGACATTATTTCCATGTTGTCAACATCCCTGGATGTGCTGTGGCAAACGCATCTTAACATGTATATTTGGATAAATTCCAGTGAGCAAAAAGGTGAATAACTCACTACTGCAGTAGGGCTCAGCATCTAAGGATAAGACAGAATGAGAAATGGGCTTAAAGCAAGGTTGAGGAGTGGACACTGGCCTACAGAGCAACAGCGTTAGTCTGGACCCCCACCTCACTACATTTTCATTATTTTCTCTGGATTATGTAATTCTGGCTAATTCAATTTCTAAATTTTATCTTCCCTTTTGCTTTTTAAAAAGTTAACATGCATACTAACAATTTTTAAATAAAAGACCGAAATATAAGACTAAAATAATCCACTCCCCCTCCACCCTATTTACCTGAGACAACCGCTGTTAACCAGCTCGTGTGTATCCTTTCATAGAACTTGTATTTAGATGTCAACGCTTATTTTCACAAATAGAGCTTACTAAAAAGCACTCTGCTCCATACTTTGTTATGAGGTCTTGGTAAGATTTTTATTTTACTTATTAATGTATTTATTTGAGATTAGAATCCTTCAGTTACCAATGTGCTGGGCTTGTTGGATCTGGTATCCAGTGCGGAGTTCAATAAATATTGTTAAGGGGAAAAAACAGAAGCAAGCAAAAGTGGAAAGAAGGGAGGAAATGGAGGAGAAAGGGTAAAAAAGAAAAGAAAGGAAAGATGGAGGGAGGAGGAGAAAGAAAGAAGAAAAGGGAGGAAAGAGAGGAAGGAAGGAAAAAAGGAGGGAGGAAAAGAGAAAAGGGCATAAAGAAAAGGAGAGAAAAGGAAGGAAGAAGGAGAAAGGAACAGAAAGAGGAGAAAAGAGAAAGTGATACGAAGAGAGAAAGACGGAGACACAGAGAAGGGTAAGGGAGGGAGATAGGGAGAGAAAAGGGAAGTTTGGAGCGGTGGACTCCGCCCCCGGCCTGCGGGCTGCAATGCCACCTCCGGCCACCAGCAGGCACCATACGCTGCTGCTCTCACCCTGCGCGCGCGGCGGGCTCTCTCTCCCACCTCTGCGCCGGCTGCCCGCCGTCCCGCCGCCGCTCTCGGGTCCGGCCAGGTCTCGCGCGCCGCCTTCTCGTGAGGGGCCTCGCGCCGCTGGGCGCGCGCCGTCCCCCTGCCTCGCGGCGCGGGGTCTCGCGGGCCCCGCTCCCGCCCTCCGCTCGCCTGGCCCGGACCGGAAGCGGCGCCGCTCGGCCTGGGCCTGGCGCGGGGGGCGGGCACCGGGGCCCGGTCGGACATGGGCAAGAAGCACAAGAAGCACAAGTCGGACAAACACCTCTATGACGGTGAGGAGGGGGCTGGGGCGGGGGCGGCGAGCCCGCAGCGGTTCCGTGGGGTTTTCATTCTTTCGAAATGACTTTCGAGCGCCCGAGACCGACCGGGGCCTCTCCGCCCACGGCAGGCCCGGGCCCGCGAAGGGGGCGCGTCCCGCCCGAGACCGCGCAGACCCCCCGTGCGAGGGCGGCGTTCGAACCCGAGTCTCGCTGGCCCCGGCTGGGTCTCCGGTAGGGAGATGTGAGACGGCCCCGAGAGGCCCGGGAGCGTTCGGGGCGGGCGGCACCGCCGCGCCCCTTGCCGAGGGTCCGTCATTCAACAGGTGCTTCGCGCGGCGCCCACCGCGTGCCGAAGGCCGCCTCGCCCCTGCTGCGCCTTCGCGCTCTGCTCAGCGGTCGCCCTGCATTGTTGGCACTGCCTGACGAGTCCGTTCTTTAATCGAGGCTCTTTCCTTTTGTTTAAGAATATGTGGAAAAGCCCTTGAAGCTGGTCCTGAAAGTGGGAGGGAATGAAGTCACCGAGCTCTCCACCGGCAGCTCGGGGCACGACTCCAGCCTCTTCGAAGACAAAAATGATCATGACAAACACAAGGATAGAAAGCGGAAAAAGAGAAAGAAAGGAGAGAAACAGGTTCCGGGGGAAGAAAAGGGCAGAAAACGAAGAAGAATAAAGGTACGGATGGTTGCGTTGCTTTGTACATAGTTTCTCCTCCAGTTGTCAACCTATCTGTATTTTGTGTGTGTCGACTGAGACTCTGAAACGCCTGCAAAAGCTGGCTTGTTTTGAGGACAAGCAAAACAAAGTAGAAATGTGACTTGTCTGTGAGTTTCAGCAAACTTTATACTATTATTCTGTTGTATGCACGTGTTAGGTGAGTCAGCAGATACGTTCTTATTTTAAAGAGCTCAGGAATTCAAGGCCTGCCTGAGAGCAAGACCCTGTCTCTATCTATAGAGGAAAGGCAAAAAAGTCATGCTGGGGGAAAAGCCTCCATAATCGAGGTTTGTCAAAAGTTGTCATTTCATAAGCAAATGGGATGTCTTGGAGTTCAAATTTTGTTCTTAAAAATTATAATGCCACATCTATAATGAACAATTTTCATCTTGTAAGACAAAGTTTGAATCTATGGAAGAGAAAAATTTGGTCAGAGACCCAAAATAGATACAATACCAGTAATAAAAATAAATATTTTCTTAGCAATTTGTGTTTAATAGAAAAGTAGCTGCTATCTTGGTTTGTAAGCTGAGGAAAAATAAAATAATTAACTTTCCAAATTTAACCTGATACTGAATGACTTATTAAATCAATTACTATATCCATAGGTTAGTTTTATAATTTTCTTTAAGTTTATAAGCAAAGGTGTGCTATCCCATGATTAAACACATTGGTAAGTCACCAAGTTTCAGAGCTTTTCTCTTTGGCATTTCTTAAATCTATTCCTTCCTTTTTGCCGCAGGTTTTTACCTGTAGCTAAACTGTGACATCATGTAAAACTGTTTAATGTTCCCTTTTCTTCCATGAATTGTAAAAGCCTATTTGCATCTGAATTTTTTAATATATAATTCTGAGTGTTACAGAAGTGAACAAAATGAAAATGTTTTCATCCCTCTGTACAGGTAACTAGTTATTTTTTATTTAATTACTGTTTATTAATAGTAAATTCATAAAGGTAGTTTTAATAAGTCAAGAGTACGATAAGGCTTTTTAACACAAAAGTAGTGTCTTGCTCTACTCTGGAGTTTAAAGTTTTTAGTTTTTTTCCTTGGCCATTTATCTCCATTTCTAAATGTAAGTTTATCTTGCTGTTTTACTGGTTTATTAGTTTACATCTTTTAATGACATACGTGTGGTGTGTGTGTGTGTGTGTGTGTGTATGTGTATAGAGTAAGACAAGACCCTACCGAGGCAGGGTCTTGTCTTACTCTGTCACCCAGGCTAGATTGCACTTAGTACAAGTTCAAACTCCTAGGTTCAAATGATCCTCCTGCCTCAGCCTCCCAGTAGCTGGGACTATAGGTATACACCACTACCCCCAGCTAATTTTTTTGTTTGTTTTTGTAGAGATGTAGTCTTGCTTAGTTGCTCAGGCTAGTCTCAAACTCCTGTCTTCAAGCATTCCTTCCCTCTCAGCCTCCCAGAGCCCTAGAATTACTGGTGTGAGCCACGGTGCCCAGCCTTAATGAAGTGTCATAGACAATGAGAATTTAAATTAGCATTCTTATGCTGCTCCACACCCCTAGTTTCTAATCCTCTATTCTCACAGTATAGGTACATCACAATTATCAGATAAATCAATATTCAGTGGGGTTTTAATTATTATTCAGTAGATAAGAATATACAAATACAGATCTGATCTTGACCAATTAATTGCTGTCATTTGTTTGGTTATTATTTACTAATTCTTCCCAAGCTCTTAACAGATTGGTAAACCCTTCTGAGTTCCATTTTTTAGATGGCCGCTTTTTTTTTAGACATCTATCTGTAGCTCTGTGACTCCTGTTACTAGGCAGGATTAGTTCCTCTCTAGACCTCCTGGGACTCCCTTTTGCCTACTTCCTAGGTCTGAAGTCTTCCCCTTTTGATTACCCTCTTGTTCTTTTGGAGTCTTATCTAGGAACTTCCCAAGGAAGCGTACATAAGAGGTAGATTTTTGTGTTCTTACATGTCTGAAAGTTTTTATTCTGCCTATAGGCTGCTCATATAGGTTAATGGTTTCACTCAATAAGAAATTTTTGATAGAGCTGGGTGCAGTGGCTCGGCATTTAATTCTAGCACTCCTGGAGGCCAAGATGGGTGGATCACCTGAGCTCAGGAATTCAAGACCTGCCTAAGAGCAAGACCCTGTCTGTAAAAATAGATGGGCATTGGGTGGCGCCTGTGGTTCAAAGCAGTGGGGCACTGGCCCCATATACTGGAGGTGGTGGGTTCTAACCCCGCCCCTGCCAAAAACTGCAAAAAAAAAAAAAAAAAAGACAGGCATTGTGATGGGCACATGTAGTCCCTGCTACTCAGGAGGCTGAGGCAAGAGAATCGCTTGAGCCCAAGAGTTTGAGGTTGCTGTGAACTATGACATCACAGCACTCTACTGAGGGCAACAAAGTAAGACTTTCTCCCAAAGAAAAGAAAAAAAAACAGAAATGTTTGATAGAAAATTATTTTCTCTCAAAATAGTTGAAGGCATTGCTCATTTGTGTCTGGCTCCAAATTTGCTGTTGAGAAGTTTATTGCTGTTCTAATTCTTAGTCATTTGTCATTTGTGTATGACCAGTATTTGCTTTCTTGAAAATTTTAGGAGCTTCCCTTTTACCTTCAGTGCTCTATCACTTCAAAATGAATACTTACATCTTTAGTTCAGAGATGTTTGCTGGAAGTATTTCGGTGATAATTTTCTTTCCTCCATTTTTTTCTCTTCTTTCTTTCTGTACCTTCCTTTTTAAGGCTGTGTGGATATACCATATTTTGTTTATTCATTCATCAGTGGACATTTGGTTTGCCTCCACCTTTGGCTGTTATAAATAATACTGCTATGAACATGAGCAGTACAGAGATCTCTTCAAGACCCTACTTTGAGTTCTAGTGGATATATGCCTGGAAGTAGAATTGCTGGATCATACTATATTCTCTTTTATATATGAGAAAACAGAGGCTCAGAGAGGTTAAGGAACTTACCCAAGGTCACACAATGCCAGTAGAATAAACTCAAATTCTGATCTTAGGAGGTCTTTAGTCTAAAAGAATTAACAAAGTAGACATCAACCTCTACCCACAATGCCTGGAAGAATCAAGTCAGTGCCCAAATATTGGCAGCATTCTAAGTCCAGGGCTCCTGAGATTACATGGAGCTGGGAGAAATTACAGAAGATTTTGTTCAGAATGTAGCATATGAGTTGGGCTTTAGGAAATCAGAATATAGTGATATACTATATATTTAGTTACCATGGGATGGGGTCAGCTATATGTCCTGAAGGAAATGGCCCTATCATAGTAGTATGGTAGAAGTATTTTATATGAGTATGTGTATCTTGTCCTATAAAAGATTATATGTATAAAGTTATGAATGTTGTACTTTTTGGGATATTTTTAAAGGCGACCTGACAGCCCAGTTTTCATTAACATGCTGACTGCTGATGCCTGAGTGGAGTGCTAGGCCATGGCACAGAAATTTGGAGGTAAAGAGCTCACACACCAGGTAGAGGATTAGTGTGAACTATTGTTAGAGGAGTAGCATGAATGAAGGTGGGCAGGTGTGAGAATGTGTAGGGGACATAAAGTAGTTCTCTTGAGATGTCAGAGAAGCAGTTCAAACTTGATGATGTAGGCCGTGTGAGTCAAAAACTTCCTGAATAAAAGAAAGACAAAAGTTGAGTCTTGGTAATATTAATCAGTTAATAATACCTAGCAAATGTTGAGGAGAGTGGCACCTGTGAGGAAACCCACCTCAAAAGCTTATCTTTTGCTGCTGACTTTAAGCGATGATAAACTTAAGTCCGAGAAGAAAAAAAGCTGATCACTGAAAAAGCTAGGAATTAAAAAAAAGAAAAGAAAAGAAAAAGCTAGGAATTTTGTGGTCTAAATTTTTTTTATTGAAATTTGCTGGTTCTTCCGAAAAGCATGGTCCTAATCCAAACTATGATTTAACAGTGTTGCAGGTCAGCTTTAGGTTTAGATGCTGAAAGAAGTTAGACTCTGTCCCATTGCTAGGGCAGTTGAGTAAAATGAGAAAGATAGTAGTCATTTTAAAAATATTATTAAAAGGCAAGTAACACATAGAGGACATTATTTTAAAGATGATTTTTATATTATTTATAAAAGTAAATTTTTTCATAAAAATTTAAAACTACGGTATCATACACAGTAAATTCCAATAAATACCTATTAAAGCACCATGCTAGGTCTCAAAGAGAATCATAAAAACTAACATTTGAGTATTTACTACATGTCAGGTGCTATTCTAAGTTCTTCTATATTTAGTATTTTAATCCTCACAAATAACTCCATGAGGTAGTAATATTAGTATCTCATAGTATTGCTGAGTTCATGAAGCAAAGTATTTCTTGATTTGTTTGAAATGATACCTGTCACACATAGGATGTTAAGCTTCCTGTAGCTTATTTGGCTTGGCAGAAATCATTCCTTTTCCCAATGCTGTTCTCTGTATATCCCTAAGAGGTAGTTCTCTTAATCCCAGAAGATTTTCCCAGAGAAGGAAAAATTCTGACTAAGGGCCTGTGAGTAGTGATGCTTCCCCAGTAGAAGGGCTATTTATTCAAAAACATTGACCAGGTACTTATTATCTGACCAGACTCTGAACTAGACTGAAATGATACAGATAAATAAGTAAATAAGTAAAATCATACAGGAGCTCAGAGTTAAGCTGAGGAATCAGTCATGAAAAGATAAATAAACTTTATCCTGGTAGGTCCTAGGACAGTTGTGAATAAAGTATCTCAGGTGTCCGGGAGTCAGTGTTTCTTCTTCTGCCTTGGAAGCTAGAGGAAAGCAGCATAGAGGTAACAGCTGACCTGTGTGGCAGTTGTTATTTTTAATCTAGGACTAAAAATGAGGTGTAGCTGCAAAATACTGAACTTAATTTTTTCACTGGATTCTGAAATTAACTGTTAAAGGGGAATTCGGAAATTGTCTTATACAAGTGGAAGAATCATTTGAATATATGTCTACGTACATTCTCTTAAAAGTAGTCAAGCTGAAAGATAGTACTTATTACTCAAGACAGTAGTTGTTATTCACATACTTTTATTATTCTATTTTATGCTATAATTCTGAAGATACTTAGCAAATATAATGTCTTAGGCATTGTTGAACTTGGCAGTACAGAACTAAACAAGACAAGGCTCCCAGCCTGTAGGGAGGCAAATGTGTGATACAGGGCAGTGAGTATTATGATACTAATAAGTGAGCAAAGATTTGCTTTTAAAGTATTATAAAATAATAAAATAACTTGCCATCAAGTCGTGGCCGACTCAGATTCTAGTCTGAAGTAAGCACAGTGTGTGGTAGAAATGGCCACTGTTCCTTTCTCCTGCCTTACACCTTTATGCACACAGGATATTTCCTCTGCTGAAATGCCATTTCCACCCCACCTACCTCTAGCCCCAACCTGGCCAAATCCTTTCTCTTTCAGATATCAGCTCAGATGTTAGTTAGCTCCTCACAGAAGCCTCCCTTCATTTCTCAAGTCTAAATTATTTTCACCCAAAGTTACTCTGTCAGCTCGGTGCCCATAGCACAGTGGTTATGGTGCCAGCTACATAAACCAAAGTTGGCGAGTTTGAACCCAGCCTGCGCCAGCTAAACAACAATGACCACTGCAACAAAAAATAGCCAGGCGTTGTGGTGGGTGCCTATAGTCCACCCACTTGGGAGGCTGAGGCAAGAAAATCACTTGAGCCCTAGTATTTGAGGTTGCTGTGAGCTGTGACACCAGGGCACTCTACCAGGGGTGACATAGTGAGACTCTCTCAAAAAAAAAAAAAAAAAAAAAAAAGTTATTCTGTCCTTGAAGTCTGTTGTGTTTTTTTCTTTAATGAGTTGTTTAATGTCTGTCTCTGTTGTTATACTGGGAGCTCTGTAAGAGCAGGGTAATGTGTGTTTTATCTACTACTCTATACCACACAATAAAGGCTCATTAATTTAGTGAATGAGTGAGTGCCTTTCATGTGCTGGGTTTCACATACATTCAGAATAGTCCTCTGAGGTATATATTGTATCTATTTTAAAGATAAGAAAATTAGACTCCATAGTTTATCCATGATTTCGTAGCTTTGCCTCTACTAGTGACAAAGCCAAAATTTGAACCCATTTTCTAAACGGTAGATGTAAACTTTTCTTCTTTGGCTTTAATATACTGTCTGTTAACCAGAGCTATGTTAACTTGTGGGTTTTTTCACATCTGTTCCTTAGTGTTCTAAGTGACACTTTGTTGGAGGAACACATTCACACTCGTTTACTTCGCGTTTTCTATGACTGCTTTTATGCCAGTATGTACAACAGCAGAATTGAGTAATTGAGACAGACTTTATGGACTGCAAAGCCAACATAGTTACAGTCTGGCCATTTACTAAAAAGGTTTGCAGAACCCTGCTTTAGGCTTTTGTTACTGGCCCTAGGCTTTCGTTTTTTCCACCTGGGAGAGTGGATATTGCCTTTCAAGCTCTTCTCTTCATGTTTCACATTTAATAGGAAGGAATCTATATCTCTAGGGCTTTCATTCCATCCAACAGGTGTTCTAACCTACCAACTAACAAAAGATCCATGCTAATTTTACCAGGCAAAGGATACAAAACTTCCCAAAGGTAAGAATTTTTTCTGCAGAGTATGTCATGAGGTCATAAAAAATACATGCTAACATTAATCAACTAACATTAATGATAACAAGGATCTAGTCACTGTGAGTATAGTTTACAGCATGGTTCTTTGGAGCTTTTAAACCAAATGTATATTCTGTCTTTAGTGGTTTGCCTCCTTAAAATAGGGTGCAGAGCTCTGTATGAGTGATTTCTAAAGTGTGATTCCTGTACCAGCAGCACCTATGTGGCCTAGAGACTTAGAGGTATAGATTCTCAGGTTCTGCCCTATACCTGCTTGGATCAGTACTTCTGGGGGTAAGGCCTAACCTTTGTGTTTTAGCAGAAGGTAATTCTGATGCACACCGAAGCTTGAGAACCATTGGAACCTCAGAATTTCATTTCTGGCAAGTTCCTAAATAATGTTGATACTGGTGGTCAGGGGACCATGCTTTGGGAACCACTGCTCTAGATACTACAATAAGAACATAGAATATAGGCTAAGAAAATAGATTTTTGAGTTATATCTTCTTGAGAATCTGGACTTATTAATCTTGTTTCTCGAGAGCATAAAATAGATCTTTTTTGGAGAATTTTCCTTCAAAATTTAATTTAAAAAATGAAAAATACAGAACATAATAAAATTACCACCTGAATACCAGCCATGCAGCTTTAGCAGATCTCAATAGTGCTTCTTATGTAGGTTTGATTTTTAAAGAGGTGAAAGTACAGACATAGATGAAGCTTCCTGTGTAATCCTTCCAGAGTCCCATTCCTCTCTTTACATAGAACTATTCTCCTGAATTTGGTGTGCACAAGTTTTTGTAACTTTCCTAGTTCTGTAAGCATCTGTGAAAATAACAAATGCTTATACGTTTTTAAGCCTTACATAATTGATAATTACTCCACAGCTTTTTTTCTTTAGAGATTGTCTCTGAATATTATCCATGTTGATACAATATAATTTTAGCTCATGTGTTTTGCCTGTGTATTATTTATTAATCTTCGTTTTACTAGGCATTGGATTGTTCCTAATTTTTACTGTTCAAACAGTGCTGCGATAGTATTCTTGTACATTTCCAGGGTGCTGTGTGAAAGGAAGCTTTTCTGGGGCCTGTGTACAGAGAAGAGCAGATTGGAAGTAGGGGACAGAGGTCTTGCTAGGTATTGCAGATTGCTCTCCCAGTGATTGTCCCCATTTACACACCCAGCTGCAGGTTGGAAGAGTCCCATTTCTCTATATTTTTTCTCTACATTTTTATCACAACTTGACATTTTCAGACATTTAAATTTTTGCCAATCAGGGAGATGTGGAATGCCCTCTAATTTTTTTTATTTTTTTAAATTATTTTGGGGGGAGAACAAATTTATTTTGATTTTTCTGAAAATATCAAAAACTATAATAAGCAGAATGTTTGTACCAAAAGCAATACAAAAACACCATTTGAAAATCATGTTTAACCTTAGAACATGTTTTAAAATGCACAGTTTAACATTCTTTCTTCTATAAAGCAAAACAAGTTTATTTAAAAACAACATTGGAGCTTTTTTTCTTAACTATGTAAAAACAAGAAAAAGAAAAGTGCTCAATTCCCACTCTGGAATCTCATCATTTATAAAATAATATGCTTAAATGTCATTGGAAATAAATAGATGATAAACCTAAAAACAAATTTTTTAATGAATAAATTCAGATCCCAAGAGTACATACTTTATAACTGGGAAGGAATAGCTTATATCACACCTGGGTCTTACCAAATACAAATAAATACAAAAGATGATTAAAAACAAACTGTATAAAATGTAAATCTTTCTGTAGAGTAGCAGCTTTTACAAAGTAAAAGGAACCCAGTTCCAGAGTTGTTATGTTCTGTTTTATTCCCAGAATCCTTCTGTTTTGCACTATCAAAATACAAGTTTCTTTGTCATGGAGTGAGTCTGCTAAAAAAGGCACCAAAATCCTATCCTCCTCGTTCCCCCAAATAATAGTAATAACACTTTTATCAATCCTTTTGAGATGATTTCAGCCTCATTAAGAGTTAACATTCTAAATATCTGAAAATACACAAGGACCCCTCTAACTTTTAAATGTGTAACTTCCCAAGTTCCAAAGAGCTTGGGCTACTTGTCCAAGTTCCTTAATATTTTAGATTTCTTCTGTGAACTACCTGTGTTATCCTTTACCCATTTCTTTGGGCTTCTTTGCCTTTTTACATGAATTTATATGTGGAGTCATGAATTTATACGTGCTGTTTATGGGATCTTTGTTCATAATTTATGAATTATTTGTGTTTTAAGTATTTTTATCTTCGCCTATAGGTAGATTTTTAGCTTGGTTGGTACATTTTGTTGAGGTATCAAAATTCATTAAGTTAATGTCAGATTTAAGTTTTTATTGTAAGGTTTGTTCTTTTTGTGTCTTATTTAAGAAAATCTTTTACCACTCTTAGGTCTTACAGATTCTTTACTTTATCCGAAGTTCTAAAGCTCTGGCTCTTGTACATTTAAGCTTTTACCTGGAACTTACTTTTCATGTATGGCATGAGATAGGGGTCTAATTTTGTTTTCTCATTTTATGTAGATAACCACTCTCTAGCACTATTCTTTGGTCATTGATGTATGTCTTTTGTCACCTCAGTGAAGGCTGAGGTGTATATATATATATGCATGGGTCTGTTTCTAGGCTCTCCAGTTGGCTCTTTTGGACTGTTTGTCTATCCCTAGTTAGACCCACATTGTCTTAATTATTGTCTCTTTATGTGAATACTTGATAACTGGTTAGATCCATTATCTTATTATAACCTTTTTTCAAAAATGTTCTAACTATTCTTGGTCATTGACTTTTCAAGACAAACTATGCAATTGGCTTATCAAAATCCATGAGACGTCCTGCTTTACAGTTTGGTTGGCTTCATATTGCACTTATTGATGACTGTGGAGAGAATTGACTGTCTTAATTCATGAACATGGTATATCTTTTTTATTCATATCTTCTATGGCCTTCAGTAATATTTCACAATTTGTCCCAAAAGGGTGTGGTATCTTTTATTAGATTTGTTTCTACGTATGTTATAATGCTTTTGTGGATAGTGTTATTTTTCTAATTGGTTATTTCTGTCATAGAGAAGCACTATTTTTTTCTTTATAAGCATATTATATTCACCTTTCCCAGTAGATGGCAGTAAAATATATTAAGACGACATTATTAAGAATATTTTCAATTTTTCCCCCAGTGACATTAAAATGGTTGGTGTAATTAAAGGTATTGGTTATGAAGTATTTATCAGTTAACTTCTTTTGTTCCATTTAGGAGGATAAAAAGAAGCGAGATCGAGATCGCATGGAAAATGAGGCAGAAAATGACCTCCAGTGTCACGTCCCTGTGAGATTGGATTTGCCTCCTGAGAAAGCTCTCACAAGCTCTTTAGCCAAACAAGAAGGTTAGAAAAACTTTTAAGATACTGTTCTGAATGGCCGAAATTGCTACAGCCAAGGGAAGTGACTAGGTTTTCATTTCTGAGGTTTAAAAGCTTTATAATTATGAGGGATTTTGCAGGTTTACTTATTTCTGTTTCATTGCAGAAGAGATTTAAATTAGCTTCACTTCCGAATTGCATTTCTCAAGCTGCATATTTTTAATATGCATGAATTTCTGTATGTAATATTTTATAACCCAAATAGATAAATGATATAGAAATAAAAATTATACTCTTAATATCCCTTTAACCCACCCTTTTCCTTTCTTCCTTGCTTTAGAAGTAGAACAGACACCCCTTCAAGAAGCTTTGAATCAATTGATGAGACAATTGCAGAGGTAAATGTTTTCCCAGTATTTTTATGACATAGAAATTGAGGTGGTAAATGTGTAGGATCCAAACCACTTCTTCATTTTTGATTATTTAAAGCCACATTCTGTGGCCTAAATCCAAATGTACTTGATTTTAAAGTGGATGATAAATATTTTGCCTGGCAATAGAAGTACTCCAAGAGGCTGACTTTAGATGTTTGTACTTGGTTTGTTTTAACTGGCAACGTGAAGGGTGTTACATAATACTTTTAGTGGCAAATTTCTCTTTATCTGAAATAGTTTCTGATGTTAAAACTTTAGGAATAAGCAATATAGATCCATTTTGCTGATAGATGAAAGAAAGTACTTTGTATATATTTATACAGTACTTACGAAACAAGTGTTTAGCAATTATCAAACCTGGGGGGGAAAGAACAAAAGACCACAAATAGGATTTATGAGTCTTTTAAAATGCAGAAATTTTTAAATTTTTTAATATCTAGGTTAAACCAATGTTAAGTTCTTAAAAGGGAAACAAAAATTCAGTCTTCATTAAAGTATTTATTTTGATACCTTTTTTTGCTCAGAATTTGAATTTTCAACTCAGAGATATTTAATATTATAGAGGAGTCATGGTTACAGGGTATACATTATAATAGTGGACTTTTCACTGTGTTGTGCTTATGTGTCAACCTAGAACACAGTAGAAGTAATTTCTTAAGGTAAAGCCGCTAGTGTGATCTATATCTAGCACCTGCTCAGCTTTTTGGTTAAGATCAGAAGTTACTAGCGCCTCTTCTTTTCTGGTGTCACAGAGTAGTTGAGAAAATTACATCTCCAGTTGTTATACTTAAATAAATCATTCATTGCCTCATTACTTGTGCCAAAGGAGTTAATGGGTATTGGGTGTTCCTTTCCAATCAGAAGGTATTATACTAGGCTTGGCGCCCATAGCTCAGTGGTTAGGGTGCCGGCCACATAATGCTGGGGCTGGTGGGTTCGAACCCAGCCCAGGCCTGCTAAGCAACAATGACAACTACAACAAAAAAATAGCCGGGCGTGGTGGCAGGTCCCTGGAGTCCCAGCTACTGGGGGCTGAAGCAAGAGAATTGCTTAAGCCCAAGAGTTTGAGGTTTCTGTGAGCTGTGACACCATGGCAGAGGGCGACATAGTGAGACTCTGTCTCAAAAAAAAAGAAAGGTACAACTGTAGTGTTTTGGCTGCCGTTTTGTTTTATTTCTTATAACATTAGATCAGAATGTAGATTAATGATGTCACCTTAGTCTCTCCACTTAGGTATCCTTAATTCTCAAAAGAAGATACTCTACCAGCCAATAGACTAGTTGACATAGATAAAAAAGATGTTTGGCATTACTAATCAACAGGGAAATGCAAATCAAAAGCACAGTAACATATCAGCTCACCCTGGTTAAAATGATTATTACCAAAAGGACAGCAAGTAACAAATGCTGGCAAGGATGTGGAGAAAGGAGAACTTACAACACTGTTCGTGGGAATGTAATTTAGTACAGTCATTATAGACAATAGCATGGAAGGTCCTCAAAAAGTAAAACTATCATAATAATCTAATAATTCACCTATTGAGCATATATCCAAAGGAAGGGACATGAGTTTGTTGAAGAGCTGTTCTGCATACCCATGTTAATCATAGTGCTGTTCATAATAACTACCATGTGGAATCAACCTAACTGTTCATCAACAGAGGGGACTTTTTTTTAATGTCCCATATAGCCACAATAGAAAGAACAGAATCCTGTTATTTGCAACAAGGATGAACCTAGAAGACATCATGTTACGTGAAATAAGCAAAGCACAGAAGAACAAATGCCACATAATTTCACTCAGATATGGAGAAGTTTGAGGAAAGGTTGGTCAACAGGTGCCAAGTTAGAGTGAGCTAGTTCTGGTACCCTGCACAGTAGGGTAACTAGTCACCAAATAATCTATGCAAGTACATTAAAATAGTGAGAAGAGAGAAATTTGGATGTTTTCACCACAAGGAAGTGACAAGTATTTGAGGTGATAGATATGCTCACTCTGTTTTGATCATTATTCAATGTGTATGTTTATCAAAATATCACATCTTACCCATAAATATGTACAATTATGTGTCAGTTAAAACAAATGATCATTATTCAATGTGTATGTTTATCAAAATATCACATCTTACCCATAAATATGTACAATTATGTGTCAATTAAAACAAATGATCATTATTCAATTTGTATATTTATCAAAATATCACATCTTACCCATAAATATGTACAATTATGTGTCAATTAAAAACAAAATAAAATGTAAAAAGGAATCACTTAAAACACTTAAAGTATTTCTTAGTCCAAGGACATTAACATGGCTGAAAACATTTCAGGAACTAGAACCCAGAGCCACATTCTGATTCACTTCAGTGACTGGATGATTCTTCTTCTTTAAGGCTAAGAGCTGAGCCGAGATTTAAAAAAACATGATTGATCAAATCTGATAATACTATTTTTGGGCAAGACAAGGTGCGGCTATATATTAAAATGACTAATTTTAGGGAATGTAGATAAAGTAGGGGGTCATCCATAGGTAAATACTGTCATCATTCACAGTAACTATGGACAGCACACAATTTGATGCATAAATTTCTTTCTTTTTTTTTTTATTGAGATAGTCACACTGTCACATTCAGTAGAGTGCCAAGGCATCACAGCTTACAGCAACCTCAAACTCTTGGGCTTAAGCTATTCTCTTGCCTCAGCCTCCCTAGTAGCTGGGACTATAGGCACCCGCCACAACACCTGGCTATTTTTTGGTTGCCGTTGTTGTTGTTTAGCAGGCCTGGGTGTCATTGTTTAGCAGTCCTGGGCCAGGTTTGAACCACCCAGCCTCGGTGTATGTGGTCGGCACCCTGCTCACTGAGCTACAGGCACTGCCAGATGATGCATAAATTTCTGACTGGATATTTCTGCTTATTGTCATAAAAAGTCTCTCCACTTGGGTATCCTGCTATGAAAAAGAAAAAGGGGCAGATTCACGTAGACCTGAATTCAGATTCCACCTCTGTCTTTTATTAGATTTATGACCCAGAATAAATGATTTTGACCTGGGTCTCAGTATCCTCATGTCTGGTGAGGTTACCACCACACTGAGGGCTTTTGTGAGGATTAGATATAAATTACAGGGTATCTATAAAGTTCACGTGCAGTTTTAAATAGTTAACTATTTTAACATGAACTTTATGGAAACACCGTATATCAAGTATCTACACCTGGGCCTGTCAACATGGTAAATACTATTTCAAAGTTGTTACTGCTATTTTTAGAATACAATTTTTACTGTTGTTATTATTCAGAGTAAGAAAACTTCAGTATGCCAGATTTCCACAAGAGGGAAAAATTAGTCGAATGACTAAATCATACAGAGCATTGATTTTCAGCCTTAGCGGGACTAGAATTACCAGTGCTCAAAATACCAATACCAGTACTTGGCTTTCTAAATACCAGTACCTGGATCTTACTGCCCTCATTCCTTAAGAGATTCTGATTTAATGGGCCTGGTGTGAGTCTTCTTTCCCCTGCTTCCCTACTGAATAAAGTTCCTCTGTAATGATTCCAACATATACCTAGAGTTTGACACCTGTGACACAAAGCACTGGTTTTTAAGTCAGGGGTATTAAGAGGACTTTTTTTTCCTTTAAGACCTCACTCAGATGCCCAGGCTGGTGTGCAGTGACATAATCACAGCTCACTGCGGCCTTAAACTCCTGGGATCAAGCAGTCTCACCTCAGGCTTCTGAGTAGCAAGGACTACAGGCATGCACCACTGTGCCTGGCCAATTTTTTGGAGGAGTAAAGACAAGATCTCACTGTATTGCTCAGACTGATGTTGAACTTCTGGCCTTAAGTGATCCTCCCACCTCAGCCTCGCAGAGTGCTGGGACCATACACGTGTGCCACTGTGCCTAGCCAAGAGAACCTTTTTAATGTCAGTTTTTTAAACACCCCCACATACACACAAAAGTGGTATCCATAGATTGAGAAAATATGCACACATGGACAAAGAGTTCTTGCCTATTAATTAATGATGTAAATGCATTCATGATTGCTATTTCTGCTTTTTCCCCTATGGTTGATAAAAAATATGCACCAGTAATCTCCCAAAGGTCAAAACATTGGTCAGTTAGTCTGGATTATTTACTTTGTTTCATTTTTCTTTGTAGGAAGTACTATTAGACCACATATTTTAAAAGAAAGGCTGCATATCAGGATGCATATTTTAAAAGAAAGATTTTAGTTGTGTTAGGGCACAACTAGTATGTAAAACATCCTTGATATTAAATAGTTATTAGACTTTAAAATATCTCATAAATTTTCCGTAAAAAACATGTCATCATGCTACAAATTCAGTCTGTATCTGAAAAGTTTCTTCTGAGTTCTCCCAGACCTAGACCAGTAGATTTGTTTTAGTCGGAATAAAATATAACATTGCCTTTTGCAAATCTTCACAGAAAAGACCCAAGTGCTTTCTTTTCATTTCCTGTGACTGATTTTATTGCTCCTGGCTACTCCATGATCATTAAACATCCAATGGATTTTAGTACGATGAAAGAAAAGATCAAGAACAATGACTACCAGTCCATAGAGGAACTAAAGGTAACTGTAATTACATGTGTTATGATTGGAGCAGACTAAAGTATGATGCAAAGTTACTTACTGGTTAAATTGAGAGTTGGGTTCTAGAATCCTGTACACACAAAATGTTGGTGGTAAAAATATGCATGTCTGGTATTTAGAATCTTTCTGATTGATCTTTATTTTGCAAAGAGTTAAGTTGATTTTAAAATCCAAAATCTTTGGCTGGGCATGGTGGCTCATACCTATAATACTAGCACTCTGGGAGGCCAAAGTAGGCAGATTGCTTGAGCTCAAGAATTCAAGACCAGCTTGAGCCAGAGTTTTCTACTAAAACTAGAAAAAGTTAGCTGGGCATTATGGTGGTCCCCTGTAATCCCAGCTGCTTGGGAGGCTAAGACAAGGGGATCACTTGGGCCCAAGAGTTTGAGGTTGCTGTGTGCTATGACTCCACAGCATTCTACCCAGAGCAACAGAGTGAGACTGTCTCAAAAAAAAAAAAATCCAAAATCTTTGTGTTTTTTTTCTCCTTTAGAAAATTTTATGAGTTCCATGATGGAAAACCAGGTGAAAGAAACCATCTGCTATCTTTTGTTTATTATTTTTGTTTCTAGGGAAATTTTGAGTTTGATATGAGTTCTACAGCATGTTTTTCCCTCACCTTAAAAATGAGACATATTTTAATTTCAACACAAAAAAAGTTGACATTTTGAAAGTTCAATTAGAGTGGTTTCTTCTTTTATTTTGAGACATATAAGGTGTGTATATCTTCTCAAATAGAGAATAATTTGGCTTCAGAAAAACTAAAGAGAAGTTCTATTACATTTCCTAATTTGATGAAAGTTGACCGTTCCCTGAATTCACTTTGACTATATTTGTTGAGCATATTTTTCTCAACTTTAAGAAGAGAATAAAAAACTTTAAAGAACCTAAAAGCCCACAGGATAATGTATATGTCTAATGTTATAGTTGAGATATTTTTCCATCTTTAAATCGTCTTGGTATATGTTGGTTTCAGGGGTACACTTTTCATTTTAACCTTTCAAAGAAAAGGAACCATATGTGTTTAGTTTAACACTTGCTGTATTCTAAACCACCACAAACTTAATTCATTTAGAAAATACTTAATGTACCTGTGTTTTTCCCACATAAACACAGTAGTAGTACTGGAAAATTAGGCAGTAAACATTATCTTTATTTATTTTTTTAATTTTTTTTTTTTTGAGACTGGGTCTCTTTTGTCTGGGCTAGAGTGCCATGGCATCATCATTGTTCACTGCAACCTCAAACTCTGGACTCAGGTGAGTTTACTGCCTCAGACTTTGAGCAGCTGGGACTCTAGGTGCATGCCACTGTGTCAGGCTATTTTTTTTTTTTTTTCCGATTATAGAAAAAAATATTTTTTAATAAACTAATTATATTAGTTTGGCACATCTTTCTTTGTCACTCAGGCTGGTCTTGAACTCCTGTCAAGTGATCTTAGCCTCCCGGAATGCTTGCATTACAAGCGTGAGCCACTGTGGCCAGCCTGTCGTTTACTTGGCCTTTTGTTCTATTTACATATTGATCAGCTGAGATTTATGAAGAACACCAGCATTTAGTTCTCTTTACTATTAATTTGAGTGTATGGATAATATTCTACTTCCTCTGAAAAACCTGAATTACATTCTGTCTTACTTAGAGAAATGGAAACTTAACTTTTCATCTGGTGAAAATTAGGCAAAAACTGTTTATTTCAGCATATTTCTGACTTTACTGTTGCTTAATAGAAAAGAATTTCATAGTTTTGGGTTTTTTTTCTTTTCCATGACTGGTTTTCTTCTGGTCTTCCTCTCACTTTAAAAGGAGAGAGAAGTCTGTCCCCTGAGTTCTTTAAGCAAATTAAGTTTTATCATAATTGAAACGAACTGGTATTTTAACTATGAAGTTTTCTACATTACTGAACTTCTCTAGGGAAAGCTCAACAGTCTCAAGTAAAAATGAATAGCTTATTAAGCTCAATAGAAAAAAGTGTACACACATGTCTGTATACAGTAAACCCTCCATAGCTGACCAGCTCCTTACGTTGACCTGGTTTTCATGGACTGGACGTGCACCACAGTATGTATCAGTACACTTCCTTATGTTGACCACCTCCCTATGTTGATGAGTTTGTTACAGTCCCTTGGGTGGTCAACTTACAGAGGTTCTATATATATCAAAAGGTTGGGCCACACATGATGGCTTGCGTTTGTAATCCCAGCATTTTGGGAGGCCAAGATGGGAGGATTGCTTGAGCCCAGAAGTTCAAAGTCACAGTGACCCATGATCACCTCACTTGTTACAGCCTGGGCAATAGAACCAGACTCTGTCTCTAATAAATGAATGAATGAATGCTAAGTAATCAACGAATTACCTTAACAGATCAGACTTGTGATTATTAGAATAGTCCAATACTGTCCTGCCAGTTACAGGCCAAACAGTCATTTATTGTGAGTGTACGTAGTCATCCAGTGTCTTTGCTCACTTGCCTCCCCTCCCCCCAAATATACATTCAGTAATTCTTAATGGAAGCTTTTCAAAATACCTATAGCAAGGTCTTTAATCTGGGGTTCTGTGGATAGCCCTTAGGGGGACTGGGAACCTGCTAAAGTTACATGAAGTTTTTTTTTGTTTAAGTGTGTGTGTGTGTGTGTGTGTGTGTACTTCAGGAGTAGACCCAAGACCCAGCAAAGTCCTAAATGATTAGAGACTAGAAGCAGACTAAAGATCACATATATTTCAACCACTTTAATACCAAATTTATTGAACTTAGGCTACATATCTTTGTTCCATTTAACTGTTGCAAGCCATAATCACTAACTATTAAATAGCGAAATTTGAATGTTTTGATATGAGTTTTGAAGGAGTTTGGGGAGGGATGGGTTTTTTTGTGTGTTGGGTTTCTTACCATTTTTACTTAGTTAGGCTCTCACATAATTGCTGTCACATTTGTAGATATAGAAATTAACCATGAAAAAATGCAGTGGAGTTAAGTTCTCTAACATATGTGTATACTTTGAAATTTAAGCCAAAAAACAGTTTTAATAATTTGGCTACTCCAGTTTTATGTTTTAACTTGTTGAGGTTGTCTGATTTGTTTTACATTAGCATGACTTTGCAACATTCTGCAAATTATGTTTAGTTTATAGTAGTATAAAGAAAAATAGTACAAATGTTTTAACTTTTTTGCTCAATTAATTTGAATTTGGCAAGAAATATTGTGGTAAGTTAGCACTGTTCCCAGTTAAGATTTAAAATAAAATATTTAATTCGTCAATGGAAACTTAAGATGTTTTAAAACTAAAAAATAATATTTTTTAATTACATGAACTACTCATTTGATGATTAAATGAGATAGAAATGTTTTCTTCAAATTCTTTTTGGGCGCAGTGAGATTATGCTGAAGAAACCTGTTTAAAATTTCATTCTAGGGGGCAGCGCCTGTGGCTCAGTCGGTAAGGCGCTGGCCCCATATACCGAGGGCAGCGGGTTCAAACCCGGCCCCGGCTGAACTGCAACCAAAAAATAGCTGGGTGTTGTGGCGGGCGCCTGTAGTCCCAGCTATTCGGGAGGCTGAGGCAAGAGAATCGCTTAAGCCCAGGAGTTGGAGGTTGCTGTGAGCTGTGTGATGCCATGGCACTCTACCGAGGGCCATAAAGTGAGACGCTGTCTCTACAAAAAAAAAAAATTTCATTCTAGGATCTGAAGTTACACAGAGATACTATAAAATGTTTTTAAAAGGATGTTGTAGCATATTTAAATAAATTTTAACAGTATGTGTTTTGTTGTTTCTTAAAACTTAAGACTCACCAAACTTATTGTTTAGTAAACAATGAAAGATAGTGGGGGGTATATTCCCCCACATACACACAAGCCTATGAAGTTGATATTTTTTAAGTTTTTCAGTGGAACCAACTTTTGTGTTTTCAAACTGAGGGCTGAGAAGTTCTCTTTCTTGTAATACATTTTCCCACTTAATATTCTCTCTGCAGGATAACTTCAAGCTAATGTGTACTAATGCAATGATTTACAACAAACCAGAGACCATTTATTATAAAGCCGCCAAGAAGCTCTTGCACTCAGGGATGAAAATTCTTAGCCAGGTAAAGTAACCTCTTCATCATAAATAATAAAATCTGTATATATCTTGGTTGGTCTTAGTGATACAGATACAATAGATTATTGCTTTTATTTTATTGGCAGACCATATTAAAGTAGGAAAAATACTAAATGAAAAAAATTTCAATAAATTAAGGCAGGAGTATTCTCATTTGGAATTGATAGAAATAAATACTGGCAATCTCTTGTAATTACTTCTTTAGAGGCTCTTGAATTGATATTTACCAGATAGACTTATTTTTGCTGTGGAAGAAAACATCAGCCTGAATTCCAGGATAAGACTGGATGAATTACGAGACTTTTTAGGAAGGTTCTCTGTTTCAGTGTTGTGGTCAGTCCTGTCCTCTGAGGGAAGCACAGAACATCTAATAGAAGGAAAAGGCAGTCATGTCCTACGTAAGGTGTTTCAGTCCATGGGCAGACCAACAGGTGTGTGCCACTACCTTGTTTGGGTTGTACTTTTGCTAGATTTAGATACACAGTTACTGCCATCGTGTTACAGCATTCAGTACAGTCACATGCTGTACAGGTTTGTAGCCTAGGCGCAGTGGACTACATCATAAAGCGAGGTGTATAGTAGGCTGTCCCTGTATTTTGTATAAGTGTACTCTGGTGTTCTCATGGTGGCAGAGACATGAGAACGGACACATCTCTCAGTATTCCGTCATTAAGTGATGCATGACTGTATACAAATGAGAAATAGTCTGGAATCACAAATAGATGCGCAGTGAGGCCTTGGAAGTGGGTGAAATGTGTGCCTAGGCACAGGCACATCTCCAGGCTCTGGGTAAGAGAACCTAAATTTGGATGTGGTAGGGAGAGGCAGGACAGTGAGTGTCCTCCCATAGTGACAGTTGATGAAAGACACTGAAGGGTAATCTGAGGTGGTCACTGTGCATCTGCTGGGAGAAAAGAATTCACAGGGTAAGTCACATCTTTTGAGGTTTCTCTCACAGTTCTGAGTAGGGTGAACCTGCTAGTAAGACACTAGTCCGGTGAAACTGGGGATGGTCCTGGCACCACCCTGTGGCAGGTAGGGTGAAGGCTGAATTCTGGTTTTAGCTCTCTTCCACTGAGCCCTGAGCCTTATGTGAGACATTAACCGCTCTGGGGCTCTGTTCTTATCTGAAAGAAAGGTTTAATTTGTGATCTCCAGGATGATTCTAGCATAAATGTAGCATTATGGTGGATAATATGAAAAAGAACAACACAGTATGAGAGGGATTTTACAAAGAAGAAATTAGTGGGTGTATGTACAGGTAGAAGGAGAAAGTAATCAGAATTGAGAGCCTGAGCTCCAACTCAGGGAAGTTAAAGCAGAGTAGAAGTGAGTTATGGTTCGTTGCATATGATTTCCTGATTTTTATGGCTATCTATATTACAGTTTATTTTTATTTTTTTAAATGTGCATCTTCATCTCTCCTTTTTTTTTTTTCAGCTGGGGCTGGGTTTGAACCCACCACCTCCGGCATATGGGGCCAGCACCCTACTCCTTTGAGCCACAGGTGCCGCCCCTACAGTTTTATTTTTAAAGAAATGCTTTGGTGTAGAGATATCTGAGTGTCTGAGTGCTTGACTCTTGATTCTTGGATTCACTTAACTAGGGAAAGAAAAACATTTGGATTGATGCATATTTTTGTACTCCTGCTATTTAGATAACATCAATTCACACCCCTTCTTAAAGACTTATATGACTGGCTTACATTATATTTTCCTATCTTTGGCAAAATTTGCAGAGGAAAGGGGAATATAAAATGTTTATTCCATTCTTTGCAGGACGACTTTCAGAATCTAGAACCAAGACATATTCCAGCATTAAAAACCTAGAAGTCCTTGTTATTGTATTTGAAGTAAAAGTGCTTTTAGCACATACAGTCTTTAGTCACTCCAAAATATGTTGTTGAATTGGGGGGAGGGAAGTCTAATTTTTTTAACCAACTTTGATTTACCACTATCTTCCCTTCCTTAAATAATGTGGTTAATTCAACATGCACAGGATTTCAGTGGCTCTTGAATTTTACTGAGGATGGAATGATTGGAAGCACAAAAAATAAACTTCACTCTCCCTCTCCCTCTTTCATTCTCCCCTCTCATCTTCATTTTATTTAGATCTCTTCCTGTTGAGGAGCCCTGCCCATCCTGTGTTATATCTTCTTGTTGATGGTTCTCTCTACTCTAGATGCAGGGATCATCACAACAGTGATATTTAAAGTTTAAATTTAGACTTTCTGAGTTAACTCTCCTAATATTAGTTAGTTCTCCCAAGGGAGCCAGCACATAATCATCCATTCTTTTTTCAGTTCCCAAATCGTGACTATTAGTAGACCTGTTATTTTTGTAAAGAATTACTCTTTTCATTGTCTGAGTAAATACTTGAGTGGAATGCTGCATTATAGTGCAAACAAAATAGTACAAACGGTACAATTGGTACTATAGTGGCTTTGAAATCAGACCATTCAAGGTTCAGGTCCTGGCTACTATCCTTGGAGAAGCTGGGTCATATAGCCTTTCTCAGCGTTTCTCCTGTACCACAAAATGGTTATAATAATAGTATTTATCTCATAGAGTTGTGTGTGGTACATAGGTAATCACTCAATAAATGTTAGCTATATTAATAGCAAAAAATCTTTAGTCATTTAATATTGCAGAATTACAGATCAGTAAGCAAAATGCTGATTGGGAGACATTTTAGTTACCAAAAAAGAAGATATTACCTTCAAAGTAAAATTAAACTTAACTCTTTTCTGTGACTTGCCTATAAATTTAGAAAATTCCTCTAATTGACTTAAAACCTCCATAGCTGACCACCTCCCTACGTGGACCACTTCCTTAAGCTGACCTAATTTTCATAGACTGTATGTGCGCCACATGTATGTATCAGTACAGTGGGCTTAGTTCCTTATGTCGTTCACCTCTGTGTGATGACCAGTTTGCTACAGTCCCTTGGGTGGCCAAAGTACAGGGGTTCTCCTGGGTATTTTAATTGTATACATGTTAGGTTAAAAAAAACCCAAAATATTATTGATGTAGGTTGTGCTTTATAAAATTTTAGAGGTTCCTGAGAACTCTGTGGTCCAATGAGCAGTTAGAGAAATAGTCACTGATGTTTCTAGAGCAGATAACAAAATAAGACATGAGGTTTTCAAAAATCAAATTGGCTGTTTTTTTTAAAGATGGATTCTTGCTCTGTTGTCTAGGCTGGAATGCAGTGGCAGGATCATAGCTCATTGTAGCCTCAAGTTCCTAGTCTCAGTTGATCCTCCTGCCTCTGCTCCCAACCAGCTGAGAATGCACACGTGTACTGGCACACCAGCTAACGTCCTCTCATTTTATTTTCTGTAAAGACAGAAGTCTTACTGTGATCCTTCTCTCTCAGCCTCTCAAAGCTCTGGGATTATAAACAGGAGCCGCACACCTAGTTGGCTTTTCTTTTCAGTGATACTATTCAGTTTGTCAAGGATTCAGAGAAACTGTCAAACACTAATATAAATTGATGTAACTTTTTCTGAAAAGTAGTTTGGCAGTAAGTATCAAAAGCCTTAAAAATACTTATTCCCTTTAACCTAGTATTTCCTATCCTAGAGATGTAGAGATTCCTAGAGAGATTTTTGTACAGTGATGTAAATGGGACTTTCATTTGTGATAATGGACACTTGGCAATGTAAGTGTCCAGTCACAAGTTGTTAATTAAATCAGGGCATATACATAGGATTGAATACATTACAGTTACTATAAACATTTTTTCAATACTGATTGATACGGATGGGAAATGCTTATAATTTATTAACTGAAAGATATATTTTTTTATAAAATACAATAATCTCCCTGCCATCCCGTACCCATGGGGATTGATAGATTCTGCAACTAGTAACTCCAGTTACTCAAGAGTTACTATTAAAAATAAGCCTAATTATATACTCCATATTACCCCACACCGTAAACTCTGTATTGACTTGATATTAATATTGAATACACTAATTAAAAGCAAATTAAGGGCTGAGTATGGTGGCTCATGGCTGTAATCCTAGCACTCTTGAGAGGTGAAGGCAAGAGGATTGCTTGAGCTTAGGAGTATAAGATCAGCCTGAGCAACATAGTGAGACCCTGTATCAAAAAAAAAAATTAATAAAATTATATGCAGGGTGGCCATAAGGTTCAGGTGCATTTTAAAATAGTTTACTATTTTAAACACAGACCTTAGTCTTTACAGAAAATAAAATAAGAGTTTACTATTTTAAATTGCACACAAACTTTGTGTCCACCCTGTGTATTACTTTAATAGTTTTAAAATTACTTTTAAAATCTAATAAAAATATCAGGACTCATGTTCTTGCAGCTCTCATTGTCTCCACCACTAATACAGCAGTGTGATAAAAACAAAGGCCTGTCGTGTGGTAACAAGAGTCTAGGTCTTAAGTCACTGGTTTTGTGACCCTAGGTAAGTCATTTGGTGTTCCTGGAATGCATTGTTCTAGTTTGAGTAACCTCTGGTCCTTCCCAGCTCTTAGTTTCTATTACATCTCAAATGTCCTTCCTGATGTTTTTATGCAGCCCCAAGCAGGGGGGCACTTACATTTTATCCAGTGACAACTCTCAGAGTTGAAAGGCAGAGTAATTGGTAGGAACAAATTTGCCTCTTTCAAATTTACACAGAAACCTCAAGCCTTTAAGCACAATGAAAATTTGAAAGTGCATCATTGTAATGGAAAATTAAGCACATTTCACGTAATAGAAACAGGACTTCTTTGGTTAGTAAGGACATTATGAGCCCTGAGAAAGGAAACAGGTTATCATCCTTTTACTTTTCTCACTGCCTGTTGTTTTCACACAGAGCAAAATGCCACAATCATTAGTGATCACTGCAGGACACCAGAATATAGAGGCATTTCACATGCTCACATGCTTTGGGTTTTAATACATCTCACAGTTTTTAAGTTAATCTTTTAAAGATAAGCTAATGTTTTAAATATAAAATGTTTACATACATTTTATACATACGTTTTGTTAATCTTTTAAATGTTTACATACATTTTATACATACATTTTGTTGATCTTTTAAATGTTTGCATACATTTTATACATAGATTTTGTCAAGATAAGATAATCTTTTAAATATAAAATGTTAACATACTGTTAAACTAAATTTCATTTTTGCAGTACTACAAAGAATACTTTTTTTTTTTTTTTTCTTTTTTGGAGACAGTCTTATTTTGTCACCCTTGGCGTCATTGCTCACAGCAACCTCAAACTCTTGGGCTCAAGTGATTCTTTTGCCTCATCCTCTCAAGTAGCTGGGACTACAGGTGACTGCCACAACGGGTCTCATTCTTGCTCAAGCTGGTCTCAAACTCCTGAGCTCAAGCAGTCCACGTGCCTCAATCTCCCAGAACACTAGGATTATAGGCATGAGCCACTATGCCTGGCTAATACTTTGTCTTAATTCACAACTTTCTTTTCTGTTAACTTTCTGATGGTTTGTTTGATAAAATTGTAAAACTTTCTTTTACCTTGGAAACTGAATTATAAAAATTGAAGGATAGACATTCTGGTCCTGAATATAATATTCTCTTGGTATAATTACATGTAATTGTTTTTTTCCCCTGGTTAATGATAGGACAAGTGCAAACTCTTGTGGGAAAAAAGTGCATTACTTTAAAAGTTAATGACAGACAATAAGAATATTTTTAAATATTTTTAGGAAAGAATTCAAAGCCTGAAACAGAGCATAGACTTCATGGCAGATTTGCAAAAAACTCGAAAGCAAAAAGACCGATCAGATACCTCACAGAGTGGGGAGGATGGTGGCTGCTGGCCGAGAAATAGGGAAGACTCTGGAGATGCCGAAGCACAAGCTTTCAAAAGTCCCAATAAGGAAAATAAAAAGTAAGGAATCTTTGAAATATTAAGTTAAGCCATCTTTTTCAAGCTAGTGGGGGGGGGGGGGGGGAATACTGATTAGGGCCTGACTTGGACCATTTTGGTGATGTGATACCCTCTTTCTCTCTCTTTTTTTTTTTTTTTTTTCTTAAATTGAGACAGAGTCTCACTTTGTTGCCCTCGGTGGAGTGCTCTGGTGTCACAGCTCACAGCAACCTCCAACTCTTGGGCTTAAACGATTCTCTTGCCTCAGCCTCCTGAGTAGCTGGGACTACAGGCACCTGCCACAATGCCCAGCTACTTTTTTTGTTGTTGTTGTTTCTGTTTTTAGCAGGCTGGAGCTGGGTCCAAACCTACCAGCCCTGGGGCATGTGGCCGGCTCCTACCCTCTGAGCTACGGGTGCTGCCCCAGATACCCTCCTCTCATACAGAGCACTATGTATAATTGTTCAAACACGGTCCTAAGTGTGTATTCTTAAAATAGTTTTAAAAACCAATAAATTATCTTTAGGGACTCATCTTGTCAGTGAGTTTATTTACAAATAGAACTGTTGGTTTAAGAAAATGTTTTCATTACCTCATTCCGTAAAGGAGCAAAGATTTCATGGGAGTACAGTTAAAGCTGCCTCCTGAATAGATGGGCTGTCACCGAGATGCACGCATGTTTTCCGCTAGACACCAGCTGGCAGGAACCGTGATGAACCTTGGGTCCTCTGAGGCAGCAGCCATCATGGTTAACAGCAGTCATGGCCATCCACTCACATCACTGATGGGTTTGGGGAGAGTTGCAGTTAACAGTTTAAGGTTTCTCCTGTCATAATGTGACAAATGTCTTTGTTCTCTTCCTAAGATTTACACATTTTAAATATTTATTTTAAATTTAAATTTAAAAAATTGAATTATAAAAAAAAAATGATATATATACTTCTCCCCCTTTCAAATAATGTTTGAGGTAGAATTCATTTTTGTGACTGTGCCCGGAGAAACATTTAAGACAAAAAGAGGGAAAGAAATACCATTTTAAGTATGTCTTGTTTGTGTGTTATTAGGGTCCTTTACCAGGTCATTAAAATAGGTGACAGTAAAATGTTTCCACTTTAGTTGTGTGCATATTTAGAACTCATTTTAGTGTTTTTATGTTATCTTTTTCCACTTAGTATTAATGTGTGTTTCAGGAAAGACAAAGATATGTTTGAAGATAAGTTTAAAAGCAGTAATTTAGAAAGAGAGCAGGAGCAGATTGACCGCATGGTGAAGGAGTCTGGAGGGAAACTGACCCGGCGGCTTGTCAACAGTCAGGTGATGGAGCTGCTCCTTTCTTTTCTCTGTCTACTGCTTAGAGTCATCAGAAACTTGAAGGCTTTAAAATTGCTGTGTACTTCTAATCTGTATCTGCCACAGAGCTCTTCATCACTGTAACACTCAACAGTAGAAAAATAAATAATGGACAGATGGGTCCTCTACTTTAGGATTTTTCAGCTTTATAAGGGGAAACCCCTTATATGCATTTTCTTTTTTTTTTTTTTTTGTAGAGACAGAGTCTCACTGTACTGCCATTGGGTAGAGTGCCATGACAGTCACGCAGCTCACAGCAACCTCTAACTCTTGGGCTTACGCGATTCTCTTGCCTCAGCCTCCCGAGCAGCTGGGACTACAGTCGCCCGCCACAACACCCGGCTATTTTTTTGTTGCAGTTTGTCCAGGGCTGGGTTTGAACCCGCCACCCTTGGCATATGGGGCCGGTGCCCTACTCACTGAGCCACAGGCGCCGCCCAATAGCTTTGGGTTTATTGGGACATAATCTCATTGTAAGTTGAGGAGCATCTGTATTTGTAAAGTACATGATTAATCTTATCCTCTGTTAGGGGATTTTTTTTTTTTTAATGAAGTTAGTGTGTTATAAAATTGGAAAAATGAAATACATTTTTTTTTTTTGAGACAGAGCCTCAAGCTGTCACCCTAGGCAGAGTGCTGTGGCATCACAGCTCACAGCAACCTCCAAATCCTGGGCTTAAGCAGTTCTCTTCCCTCAGCCTCCCGAGTAGCTGGGACTACAGGCGCCTGCCACAATGCCCAGCTATTTTTTTGGTTGCAGCCGTCGTTGTTTGGCAGGCCTAGGCTGGATTCGAACCTGTCAGCTCACGTGTTATGTGGCTGGCGCCTTAGCCGCTTGAGCCACAGGTGCCAAGCCAAACTACATTATTTTAAGCTTACAAGAAAACACATCCTGGTCTTTCGAAATCATATTATCACACTGATTTTAAAACCAAGCGGGTTCGTGTATGACTTGGGACAAGTCATTCCCCTTCCTTCATCTTCCTTTTTTGATAGAGTTGGGCAAACTAGGTGGCCATAAGGACCTATGCAGCAATTTAAAATTCTGATGATTTCTTTAATTAACCTACATTTCTCTAGCCCATCAATGCCTAGATGCATGAAGACAGATGTAAAAGGCAGTATTTGAGTTTAATAACAATAGCCACCTATCATATTAGTTTGATTAAAGTAAGACTTCTGGTGTGCTACATTACATTTATGTGTATGGTACGGGTTGAGCCTCTCTCATCCAAAATTGAGAATGCTCCAAAATCTGAAACTCTTTAATACCGACATAACACCACAAGTGAAAAATACTACACTGGATCTCATGTGATAGGTGCACAAAATTATTAAAAATGCTATGAAATCATCTTTGGCCTGTGTCTATAAGGTGTGTATGAAGTCTAAATGAATTTTGTGTCCCCTCCCTAAGATACCTCATTGTGTATATTCAGATATTCTGAAATTGGAGAAAAAATCTGAAATCCAGTACATTCTGGTCTCAAGCATTTCAGATTATAGGTATTCAATCTACATATATAATAATAGTTTGTTCGTTTGAACACTTCCGGTCGTTACAGTGTGAATTTGAGAGAAGGAAACCAGATGGAACAACAACGTTGGGACTTCTCCACCCTGTGGACCCCACAGTGGGAGGTAGGATCACAGAGGAAGACTGAGATTGATGCTGTTTGGCAAAGAACCAGTAGTAGTCTGGGTTAAAACTTAAGTAAGAATCCAGAATATTGATGAACCTAGCCATGGTGTTATCCACAAAGAATTTGGCTAGATAGCAGGATTTATTTCATGGTAACAGCCTAACTTTCACTTCATTCTACAGTAGATACTGTAGATCAAATTTTCTTTAAAATTCGGAGTCCTTAAAATATTTTATACCCACCCTTAACAAAGCCACAAAATGTAGGCAGTAATTTCTAGCCCTGATTTTAAGAGGCTGTGGCATATGCACTCAGTTTCTGCTTAGAGGTGTCTTCTATACTCAGACTGTGACATAATTTAACTAACTTTTCTTTTTTTTTTTGTAGAGACAGAGTCTCACTTTATAGCCCTCGGTAAAGTGCCGTGGCCTCACACAGCTCACAGCAACCTCCAACTCCTGGGCTTAAGGCGATTCTCTTGTCTCAGCCTCCCGAGTAGCTGGGACTACAGGCGCCCGCCACAATGCCCGGCTATTTTTTGGTTGCAGTTTGGCTGGGGCCGAGTTTGAACCTGCCACACTCAGTATATGGGCCGGCGCCTTACTGACTGAGCCACAGGCACCGTCCTTAACTAACTTTTCATTTCAGTGAATAGAATTAATGTATATGCCATATAGTACCTTAAAATGTAGCATTTATACTCAATAACTTAATCTTTCACTGTGATCACCAGAAAGTTTGTAAGTTTGGGAATTAATGTTTTAGAACCTGAGTTATATTTTTGTTTTCTCGGATGATGTTTTAGTGGAGATTGTATAGGGAGTATTTTGAAGTTTGACATAAGAATAGGAACTTTTTATCATTCACCTGAGGGGAAATCAAGTATTGTACTAAGTAGGTGTGAGAATATTAATTTAATATATATCCATTTTCCTACTGTCACAGGAGAGGTGATTGGGAATACTAAAATGGACAGTGACAGAATTCCTACACTAAAGGAAATAGTTGTCTATGTTTGTGGTTTGCTGTGGGCAAGGCACTATCTTAGGAGCCATCAGAGAGTAAACACAACAGGGAGACATGAGTCCCTTCCCATTCAGTTCTGTGGGAAGGGAGGGCACAAACAAAAGATAATCATTTAAAGAGGTGTCTGTCATGAGTAAGTACGATGTAAGTGTGTGTCACTCATGAATGAGAACGACAGGGTGAGAACACCTGTGACTGGGTGTCATAGAAGGTACTTGACTAGTTTGGGGTTAGGGGAGGCTTTCTGAAGGAGGTCATATTAAGGCTGATCCCCAAAAGGTAAGGGACGGGGAGTTGTAGTGGGACCAGCAGGTGGAAAAACCTGGAAGGAGGGAAGAGCCTGATGTCCTTGAAAACTGAAAGTCAAGTCTGTTAATGTTCTCTAAAGGAGGGGAACATTAATAAAAGAAAAAGCAGTGCTGTGTTTTCAAAACAAAACTCACTTTCTACTTTGATGTGTATTTTTCAGAGCAAAATTTATGTGGTCATAGGTCAGAGAAAATGCCATAGAATTGAGAACATTGCCCTTTCTAGCATAGCTGTGGTAAAAATCTGGTGATAAGAGATGAAGCTAACTGGTTGAAGTGACACTTCAAGATCTAGCCCTTCCTTTGCAGCCAGATGTCTAGTCTCTGCTTTGGTCCGGTTTCCTGGGTTTCCAGCTCCTATGGATGTAATCAAACATGGCCTGAGCTGATCTGACCATTCGCATCCACCCCAGCTCCCTCTTTAGGCCACTCTGCTGTTTAAGGTAGAAGATTTCACATAAGGAACTAGGCCTACTGTCCTGATACATACATGTGGAGCCTGTCCAGTCCATGAAAATTAGGTCAACTTATGGCCAACTTAGGTGGGAAGGTGGTCTACCTAGGAGATTGTGCCATATATATAGGGGGAGTGAGGGCTGTTACTACAACCTCCTTTACAGTTGTGTAGGTGAGATGAAGTAACAGGCACGATAGCACTCCACAGTACCCGGGGTCGCTACCTCATATGCCTCCTTCACTGCTTGGTTTTATGTTTTAGAACCAGGATACTGCCCTGTGAGACTGGGAATGACAACGGGAAGACTTCAGTCTGGAGTGAACACTTTGCAGGGCTTCAAAGAGGATAAAAGGAACAAAGTAACTCCAGGTGAGGCTCCCACATGGTGGTCATGTCTCTTCTATCTTTTTAGGGAAGTTAGGGGAAGGAAGCATCATTACCTTTCCTTGCTTTAGTCACTAGCTCTCTTGGAGACATTTTTGCACCATCAATTAGCTATTTTAGTAATTTCAGAACAAACTGGAAAATCAGGTGTTAGTATTCAAAAGGAGTTTGTTCTTTTTTTTCTATTTTTCTCTCTGTGTGGGGAAGAATTTACTTGAGTTACAACATTACAAGTATCTGTTTGGGAGAAAAGATCTTAACTTTGTATACTAGTTAATGAAGTATAAAATTAGAAGGGAATATCTTTTGTAGGACAAGAACATAGATTGACATACAAATTAAAAGAATAGTATTGTAGTATTTAATTTTTTCAACAGTGTTATACTTGAATTATGGACCCTACAGTTCGTACGCACCACATTATGACTCTACATTTGCAAATATCAGCAAGGATGATTCTGATTTAATCTATTCAACTTATGGGGAAGACTCTGATCTTCAAAGTGATTTCAGGTGAGTCACCAACTAATCAATATTCTAAGTAGCATATTTTTCTAAAATATTAAATGTACATAGGAGATATGTAGATACACTTAGAAACTTATCCAAATGGTAGAAAATGTATTCAGTATATTTCATAACTGACAATAATAGACCCACAGTTACCATTATCCTTTAATGGGTAATGAAAGAACATATCTCCTTGATATTAGCATCTGTAGTATTTTAATTATTACAAAAATACATTTTTAAAACCACTCTGTACCTCAACTGATACCAGAGTTCAAGAGCATGTTACTTTGAAATGTTGATGGGCTCTGCTATGACATTGTGTGTGTCAGTGAGTTGTGTTCCAGACTTGACCAGTTTGGGAACCTACAGCGCATTTTCCCCAAGATAGGAGTTAGGACATGATGGCTGAACACTATGGCAGTGTACTTACAAACTTGTTTGACTCATCACATACTAGACGGACTAGCCTATATTATATATTTCAAGGGGAAGATAATTTCTGTGTTCCTGCTTAAGATGCTGAGCACTTGACATCCTGTCAACATGAGATGCCGGCTTTGAGAGGACTGAAAATGAGAGGTTATTCCCAGACACGAACGAAAAGAAGCAGAGTCCAGGTTCTTTCTGGGCAGCACAGCCTTTATTCCCTCAAGTGTGAGCAGGCTGAGTTTGAAAAAGAAGTCAGCATGTGCGTTAAGGTGGGAGGGAACAAAAGAGTTCAGAGAGGTAGTTCATTCCTTACTGGGCGGGACGTTCATGTACTCATTCTTTCCTGGGTGGGATGGTTCTGTGTGGGTGGGTTTCTATAGTGAGCCCTGTCTCCAGTTTTTTTAGTCTATTATAAGGAGGTTGGAGTGTTGAGCATGGTGTCTCTTTGACTCCTTTCTGCAGTTGAGGGTTGGTGTGGGCTGTGTATAAGGTAAAAAGGGAGGGAGTGCTGTTTACAGGAACACTCTTGGGTCTTCAGTCTGAACTGTTTGATATCCACATAGGGCAAGGATATGAGTGGTTGTTTTTCAGATGACTACCTGGTCAGTAAATCGGGAGATGAGGCAGAGGACTACTGTTCTAAAATTGAGAATGAGAAAGATCATAATTAGGGGCCCTAAAATAGGAAATAAACAAGAAGACCAGGAGTCAGATAAGGACCTGGGATTAGATGATGTAAGATCTGTTTGTCTCTTTTGATTCATTTTCGGGAGTTCTTTTACTTTGCCTGTGATTATTCCTGACTGGTTTACAAGAAACAACATTGTTCTCCCCAAAAGACACACATACCTCCTTTTTGTGCTGTAAGTAAATCTGAGGCTTGGCAATTTTGGAGGACTACTGTAGCTGAAGAATGAATTTGGGATTGTAGGGTGACTAAAGAGTCTCTACTCTTTCCATGTCTTCATCAAGTTCTAGGAAGAGTTGGTGGTAAAAATGGATTGATGTACTAATGCCTGCAGTGCCCGTACCAAGTCCAGCCAGTCTTCAGGGTTAGGTAAGGGAAAGAGGGAGATGTTGAGAAAAGGATGTAGTATTACCAGGATAAAGGCTAGCAATCATGGAATGAGTTCTGGGAAGTGTGAGGGTCATGTGAGTGGAGGACAGCTGCTGGAGCTGAAGGGTCACATGCCAGGCCAGGGAGAAAGTAAAGATCTGGGTTTTCTATAAAGAGGATTAGGAGCTGTAGTAAGTGAGATATAGAAATTAAAGATGATAAGTATTGGTGTTTTAAAAGGGATGGAATGTTATGAGGGGTAAGTAGATATGTGGGGGCATGGCAAATAAGTTTCTGGGCCTCTAGGAAAAGAAGAGGTGTGGCTACCACTACTCGGAGCCAAGGGGGCCAGCCTGGGTTTGTGAATTCTGTTTTGATAGGAATGCTATTGGGAGGTGATCACTGTGAGATTTCTGTGTTAGGACCCCTACTGCATATCCTTGGTGTTCTGAGACTGAGAGGTAAAATGGATAGTGGGGATCAGGGAGATGAAGGGAGAGTGTTCGGGACAGAGAGGATTGCAGGGAGAGGAAGGAACTTGACCAAAGCTGGTGCATGTCTTCTAGGAGGTCAGTTGGGAAACCTTTAGCAGCAGTGTATAGAGGCTTGGCCGAGGCCGCAAAATTGGGAATCCAGGCTCTAAAATAACCCAGAACCCCCAGGAAGGAGAGGAGTCATTTTTTGTTTGGAGAAGGGGTAAGGAGCTGGCCTGAATGCAGTCAGGGGAATGAGTTTTTCTCATTCTTGTAAGAGGATATTGAGGTATCAGACAGAGGGAGAGGTTAACTGGGCTTTGGAAGGGGAAGGGGACACTATACCCCTTGGTGGCAAAGAAAGATAGTAAGTGGATGGTGTCTAGCCAGGAGGCAGTGGAGAGGGGCTGCATAAGAGAAGGTCACCTACATACTGAAGAACTGTGGGATTTTTCAGTAAAGTTAACTGCTGGAGGTCGGCCTAAAGTACCTTACCAAAAGTAATGAGGACTGTCTCTCAAATCCTTGGGGAGAACTGTCCCTGTGAATTGTTGGCTAGTGGAGGAATCAGGGTTGGTCCAGGTGAAGGCAAAGAGGGGTTGGGAGAGCTCATGGATGGGGATGGTAAAAATGGCATCTTTGAGATCTAAAACTGTAGTGGGAGGTATTGGAAGGAATGGTAGATAGGGATCAGGAACTACTGGGTGTATAGGCTGAACAATTTCATTGATGGCCCCTCAGTCTTACACTAACCAATGTGAACCATCAGGTTTTTTTACAGGAAGGATGGGAGTGTTATATGGTGAGTTAGTAGGGTTGAGAATACCAGCCAACAGGAGTTTGAGGATGAGTGGTTTAACACCCCTGAGGGCCCTCAGGGGGATTGGGTATTTTTCAAGGAAAGGATATGGGTGTTGGGGTCTGAAGGCAGTGAGAATGGGTGAATGATGGGAGGCTATAGAAGAAAGAGAGGTATCCCACACAATGGGGTCTGTGGGGAGGTCGGATCGAGAGAATGGAGGGGTTCCAGGAGAGGGGTTAGAGAAAAGTAGGATGGGTAGTGAGAGGTAGGAGCCGATAGGAATCATCAGGTTTGCTTGTAATTTTGAGAGGATATCTGCCTAGTAAGGGAATGCTACATGAAGGAATGATGAGGAATGAATGTGAAGAGCATCCAGAAAATGAACACCACAAGGGAGGAACAGTGTGAGGGCGTAGCAAATTGCCAATTAGATCTCTGTTTGTTGTAAGGGACCCTTATAGCAGGGCAAGGGGGAATATGTGGCCCCAGTATCAGTCAGAAAAGAGATTGGCTTGCCTTCCACTAGCAGAGATACCCAGAGTTAAGTCCTGGTGACCATCCAAGGGGCCTTCTGATTCTCTGGGAACTGTCACTGTTCAGTGGCCAAGCCCAAGAGGTCGGGGAATTCTGCCAGGTCCTGGGAGTAACTGCAAACCGGATCCTCAGAAGGCTTTGGGCAGTCAGACTTCCAAGGAGGACTTTCACAGACTGGACACAGCTTGGGGGGATGTTTTGGATTTGGGCATTCCTTGGCCCAGTGACCAAGTGTACCACACTTGAAGCACAGTCCCAGCAGAGGTTTCCTTTTTCTGGACTATCCAGAGGAGTTTCAAGAAACCCTGGACCAGGGTTTATCTAATGACGGAAACCAATAACTGGAGCTCTGAGAGGCACTGCCGCTTAGGGGCCTCTTCTCAGTTATTGAAGACCTTGGAGGATAGGTCTATGAGATCTCACTGGGTGTCTGAGGGCCCTTGGGGGATTTTTGGAGTTTTTCCCAGATACCAAGTGCCAACTGAGAGGTAAAATGCGTGTTAATAATGAATCTGCCCTCATTGCTCTCCAGTGATAGGGCTTCCTTGAGACAGGCTGAAAATTGGGCAGGATTTTCATCCCGTTTCTGAGATAACTGATGGCCTTATGGACTGCTTTTTTTAGTCCCTCTAAGAGACACTAGACCATGTAGTTACAGAGGCAGACTCCAGGAGCGTTAAGTTTGGTAATTCCAATTGGGGTCTTCCCAGGGAAGGCCCTAGCGCCCTCTGGCAGGGTTTGATCTGTTCTTCATAGATCTTCAACGTGAACCTGGGCCTGGGCCCAGACCTGCTCCCTCTCCTCTGAAGTTGGGGTGGAGGTGAGGATGACATAGAAATCAGGCCAGGTCAGATCATATGATTGGGTTAGATATCTAAGTTCTTGAGGGTATTTTGTGGGATATGTGGAGACATAGTTTCCAAACTTAGTTTCCAAATTATGTGGGACAGATCTGAGAGAGCAAATGATCCCTGATGATACCTTCTATTCCCTCTCGGAAACGGTATGGAGGCTTTGGTGATCCAGAAGTGGAAAGTCCAAAGATGTGGCCAGATTTAGTCTGAGGCGGGGAAGTTGGGTGTACTATCTTCCCTTTCCTGCCCAAGTCTGCCATCTTTTCTTTTTCATCTATGTGCAATGGAAGGCGGGTGGGGGCAGTGGAGAGAGGGGGATGGGGTGGAATTCTCTGGGTAGGGAGGAGGTTGGGAGGTTGTCTGCTGGGTCAAAGGAAGACAATGGAGAGTAGGGAGGTTTGGGGAGGGCTGGTTTGGCCTGTGAAGGAAAATCTGAGAGGGTTCACAAGATGAACACAGAATGAGTGTTTCAGAGGAGGCGGAGGCCTGGCTGTAGGGGATTTGCGACCATTTGCACAGTCTCTGACAGTAATTGTCAAGATCAGTGAGGATCAAAAGGTCAAAGGTGCCATTTTTAGGCCATTGTGAGCCATGTGTCTGGTTTATACATAGGCCAAGCAGTATTACAGAAAAGGATGAGGCATTTAGGTTTAAGATAAGGATAAAGGTGTAGAGGCTTAAAATGAATTAAGAGGCGGCTTAAAGGAGAAGAAGGGGGAATCCCTGACTGAGCGGTCCCATATCAGAAACCAGAGGTAGAAAATAAATGAGGTTAAGGTGAGGATGAAAGAGGAACTTAGGAGGAGGAGGAGGAAGGAAGTGGCTGAGGCTGGGGCCGGGGAGGTTACCAGGTGTCCCTGAAGGACCTTTAACCAACCCAAAAAGTGGTCTAGGCCCATAGCAGGGCATCTCCATCCACAAGGCACTGGACAAGTGAATCTGACCTGCCAGGGTTAGTCCATGACCAGTGCCAGATTTAGTAGGCATGGACTACTGGAGTTTTTTGGCCCAGAGTGGAGAATGGGAAGAGAAGTTTAAAAAGACAGAGAGGGGTTATGTACGAATATTTAAAAGACCTAGAAATAGAGGGAGAGGTAGAGAGGAGTTGGAGTGGAGTTAAAACAGCTCAGAAAGGGGTTACAGACGAATGTTCACCTCACTATTAAATGGACGAATTCTGAGCGGGAGTCGGAGGGATCTCCATTTCCCTTTGTCTCGTCGGAACAAGTGTCCATCTGGTTGGGAGTGGGATACATGGATGGGATGTCTCAGCCCCCCAAGGGGGCTTCTCCCATCCTGGATTTCGGCACCAAAATGAGAGGTTTAGGAATGAAAATGAGAGGTTATTCCGAGACATAAATGAAAGGAGCAGAGTCCAGGTTCTGTGTGAGCCACATGGCCTTTATTCCTTTAGGTGCAAGCAGGCCGAGTTCAAAAAAAGAAGTCAGCATATGGGTTAAGGCGAGTGGGAATGTAAGTTTGGAGGGGTGGGGATTGGCACATTCATTTCCTTCCTGGGTGGGAAGGTTCTATTTGGGTGGGTCCCTATAGTCAGCCCTGTCAATCTTGATTTACAGTATTCTGAACCTGAGTTATTCCCTCTTGGGACTAGTACCTTGTAACTTTCATTATGTAAAATAATTTAATCCTCTAGATTAATTAGTCCTGTGGTTTTCTGACAAAGGGGGACTATTCACTTTTACGTAAGCATGTGTGCTTTTTTTGGTGGTGGTTTTTAGAAGGCAGGGGTCCCTAAGTCAGGTTGACTGTCATTTTAGATCAAGCATTTATATGTTTTAGCGTTTACCTGCTAGAATGAATTTTTTCTGGATTATTTTATCTGTGCCTTCCACAAATAGGCATTGCATCTCCATGATGTGCCAGGCATTACTGAGATGCTAGGGATTCCTTGGTGAAGCGTCCTATCAAAGACCCATGCCTTCCTGTCAGATGGTGGTGCTGGGGGGTGGGGGGGACAGGTGGGGTTTAAACGTGGGAAGTCTTTACTGGAAAAGTGAAAGTGGAACAAAAACTGAAGGAAGTGAGAGCAGCCGGCTGCTATCTGGAAGAACATTCTAGCCAATGAAACAGCCTTGCAAAGGCCCTGAGTTGGGTCCTGCCTGACACACTGAAGGCACAGCAGTAGAGTGACAGGGAAGGAAAGTGGTCAGAGAGGGAACAGGTGGGAGTGCATCTTTGTGAGAACTTGGAGTTTTACTCCAAGTGAGATAGGAAACTACTAGTGGATTATGAGCAAAAGAGCAACCCAGTCTGGCTTGTAATTTTAAAAGGATCACTCTGGCTGCTGTGTGGAGAACAGGCTCCAGAGGGACAGGGACAGGCGTTGGGAGGTGAGAACGGGGCCTGGGAGGGGCAGTTGAGGTATTGAGAGGGCTCAGTAATGAGTCAGGATTTCTTTAGTGACTAAAGTAGGAAATGAGAGGGAAGGCAAGAATGACTCTGGGGTTTTCAGACTGGCCCTAAAAGGGGGAGAGTTTGAAACACTAGTTTTGGGGGAAAGATCCAGCATTTCTGTAGTGGATATTTTAAGTTTGAGATACTTATTAGACATCAGAAAGGAACTGTCCAAAGACTGTGGTCCAAACTGGAAGTACAGCTTTGAGTGTTTTAGGACACGTGGAAGTCCTCCAGGGAATGAGGTCACCCCAGGGAGCAAGTGAAGGGGGCAGAGCAGGAAGTACCAAAGCCTGAGTCCTGCACCCCCAGCCCTGGGGTCTTATTTTCTTTAGGAGGGGCCTCAGTGACATTCCATCCTCACTGTGTTCTTGATACTGCTTACTTTTCTTTTGAAAAATTAATCACTGGCTCCGCAGTGCCTGTGGCTCAAGTGGGTAAGGCGCCAGCTACATACACCTGAGCTGGCGGGTTCGAATCCAGCCCAGGCCTGCCAAACGACGACGGCTGGAATGAAAAACTAGCCAGTCGTTGTGGCAGGCGCCTGGAGTCCCAGCTACTTGGGAGGCAGAAGCAGGAGAACCGCTTGAGCCCAGGAGTTGGAGGTTGCTATGAGCTGTGATGCCACGGCACTCTACCCAGGGGGACAGCTTGAGGCTCTGTCTCAAAAATTAAAAAAAAGAAAAAGAAAAATTAATCACTGGGAAATATGTAAATACAGCATTGTATCTAGACAAAATTTTAGATCATGGTGTATAGACTAAGAGCATCTCATAGAAACAGTTGGCTTGGATGGGAGGATCAGCCATGGAGATTACTTTTTGCTTCTCTTTCAGCATCCATGAGTTTTTGGCCACGTGCCAAGATTATCAGTATGTCATGGCAGATAGTTTGCTGGATGTCTTAACAAAAGGCGGGCATTCTAGAACACTGCAAGAGTTGGAGACGGTAAGAATGCTGCTAGAGAAATGAGGTACTTTATGGCTGGCTCTCAAGTATTAGTCACTCAGTGTTGGGAAACCATGGGATTAACCAGTGTGACAGCTAAAGTCCATTCCCCTGAAAGACGGCCTGGCCGGGTGAGGCCATGGGTGGAGGACAGCGAACGGAAAGGAGTAACTCAGCCACTGCATCTGTGAGGGCCAGATTATTGGCATTATCTCCAGATCCTAGGAGTACAGGATACAAAAATGGGGTTTATGTAACTAAGAAGTCAGCAGATGCTGTGTACCCTCATAGAAAAGGAAAGTTTTGCTCACTGGCTGAAACTAAGTTGACTAAAATAATACCCTGTTTCCCCGAAAATAAGACCTACTTACAGGAAAGATAAGACGTCCCCTGAAAATAAGACCTAGGGCATCTTTGGGAGCACACCTTAAAATAAGACACTGTCTTATTTTCAGGGAAACAAGGTAGGGAATGGCCTTTGCCTTATTATGCAGTCATAGCACAGTGGGGAAGAGCCTCAGCTAAAAAGTAAAAAGCTTCCTTGTTGCTGTCTCTTATTAACACTTGTAAGCTACATTTAGTTCAGTTCAAGATAAAGTTTATAATCTTGAGTCCTGACTTAAAGATTAGAAGCAGAAAGTATTCCTAACGATGCAGAGGAGAATTGATCTCCGAATGTTCTTGTCACCACAGTTAGAGGAACCTTAATGATAGCTGTGATTGTAGTGCTTTGTACCCTGGGTGACCTGTCAGCACAGCTAAGTCAGTCTGCAGGTCAGGTTCAGTGATGATTGCTATAAAATTCTAGCACATGAACTGCTTTCTTCACATAACCTAAAAAATACTTAACTTTATATCAATTTAAAATATTTTTTTACTCTTATCTTTCCCATCAATTGAGCTGAATTAATTAGTGGTTGACTACAATCAAATATTTTTCATTTGGTGGATATCGGCAGTGTGTTTTAAAAAATAAAGTGCTTCTGTCTTTTGATCCAGCAGTATCAAATTATTCTTAAAATTTATCTTAGAAAAATAAGAAGAGTTATATATAAAGATACGTTATCATTTTAAAAAATTTAGAATTGGGGCCGTGTTTGGTGACTTGCACCTGTAATCCTAGCAATTTGAAAGGTCAAGGCAAGCGAATCACTTGGGGCCAAGAGTTCAAGACCAGCCTAAGCAAGAGCAAGACCCTGCCTCTACTAAAAATGAAAAAATTAGCTGGGTATGGTGGTGGGCACTTGTAGTCCCTTCTATTTGGGAGGCTGAGACAGGAGGAACTCTTGAGCCCAGGAGTTTGAGATTGTTGTGAGCTACACTGATGTCACTACACTCTAGTCAAGAAGCTGTAGCAAGACCCCTGTCTCAAGAAAAAAGAAAGAAAAGAAAAATTGATTACAAAAATCGTAATATACAGCCTTTCAAAGAAAGATGGCATCATTATTGGTTGGTGTCTGTTCATGTCTGCATTGTCTCTGAAGAACAGGGTCGTGGGCACTCTCACACTGTCTGTAGAGTCCTTCCCTGTGTGAGGATATTGCTGTGTTAATGCATAGTAGTCCCTAGAGTTCTTGCCTGTCTTTTCGTTGTCAGAGGTTTACCTGTTGTTGAAAACGGACTCCATTTATTTAGGTATTTATATACTAGTTACCAGAATACCTTCTTAAACACGTGTATAGCTTTTTAACTAGTTATAAAACCCCCAACTCATAATACTCTGAAATGCTAATAATTATATTCATTTCAGTTAAAAAAAAATCATATTCCAAGAGTCCATATTCTTATGCCTTTTCTGGTGCTGTAAAAGTCTTGATAGTTTTTTGTTTTCCTTGATAATTTGCCTTTGCATGTATTTTCATACAGAATTGTTTTTCGTTTGTCCTTACAGTCAATTCCTGAAGATGAAGGTCATGCTAGGACACTTAACCCAGCAAAGGAAATGGAGGTGATTATATTTTATTCTTTATAAGAAATATTTATGTGGATAATGAACTCAAAGGACTAAATGAGAGAAGCCTTATTTATGTATTCATGTATTTATTTTCACGATTCAGGCATTAGTACTTTTTCCCCCAGATTAATATATAAGGACACATTGTTTGCATTTGTTAGGTAGCATCTCGAGTTGCAGTAGAGTCCTTCACCCAGGAGCTGTGCCATATACCCCTACATTGTACCCATTAGGTAGGAGCTTATCTAGGCCCCATCCCCCCTCGTCCCACATGAATATAATTGTTTTTCTGTCATGTGGGCCTGTAGTCGTTCATCTACTTGTTTTCATGCTTGCTTTTCCTTACTTTACTAAGGAGAATGTTCTAACTCCATCCAGGTAAATAAAAAAGACGTAAAGTCTCCATCCTTTTTATGGCAGAATAGTATTCCATGGTATACATATACCACAGTTTATTTGGTTCATGGGCACTTGAACCCAACAAAAGGTTGTTTCCACACCTTTGCAATTGTAAATTGAGATGCTGGAGACATTTGAGTGCAGATGTCTTACAATAAGCTGATTTTTTTTTTCTGGGTAGATACTTACTAATGCAATTGTGGGATGAAGTGGAAGGTCTATTTTTAGCTCTTCGAGGATTCTCCAGACTACACCATTGATGGGATTGCAAACTAGTACAGCCTTTTTTAGAAAGAAATATAAAAAGCCTTATTTGAGTATTAAGATAAAATAAGGGTTTGTTTTGTTCTTTGCCTCTGGGGAGCTTAGTGGTGTGGGTAGTACAGTAGACAAGCACGTAAATGACAGAGCCCAAACCAGGTGTCATGCTGTGTGAATGCAGGGGAGCTCCTCACAGCACGCTGCTGACCTGGGTCATTCTAGAAGGGTAAATAGGCATTCCCTGAGCGGGCAGGGCCAGGTGTCTGAATTGAGTAGAGCTGTGTGTATAGTGACATAAATGGAACTGAGAGAACAGGGCCTCTTGTGTCTCAAGCCCAGAACACAGGTGACAAGCAGTGCCTGGGAGAGAGGAGGAAGGGTAGTGAAGCTAGAGGGGCAGTACGCAGTGGTGAAGTCTTTGGTGTAGTGCTGCGGTAGTGAGGTTTCTCCCATAGAGGGCAGGATACTGCAGTGAAAAGCTACAGGACTTTTCTAAGCAAGAAAATGATGGGCGCTGTGGCTCACCCTGTAATCCCAGCACTCTGGGAGGCCTAGGCAGTGGATTGCTTGAGCTCAAGAGTTCCAGACCAGCCTGAGCAACAGAGACTCGCCTCTACTAAAAATAGAAAAATTAGCCAGGCATCATGGCGGGCACCCAAGTACTCAGGAGGCTGAGGCAAGAGGGTCACTTGAACAAGAGATCACTGAGTTTGAAGTTGCTGTGAGCTCTGACACCAGGGCACAGAGCGAGACTAGCATACCAATGAAAGGAAGCAAAGATGATGTGGGAATACAATAGAAGGAAAACAGACCCAGTGCAGGAAGCAAGTAGCAACATCATCAGTTCACAGAGGAAATACAAGAAAGGGGGCAAACCTTTTGATGCGTGTGGTCTGGGACATTACTGGAGGTGTAGGCCTGGAACTCCAAGACCTTGGTCTATAGGTGTGGATCTGGAAGATGTGGATGAAAAGGTAGTGACTAAAATAAAATTGTAAAGAGGAAAAGGTTGTCCAGGGAGAACATGTAGTCTGGGAAAGGTTAAAGGACATATTCTTGGAGAAGCGCACTAGGTAGGGCAGGAAAACCATGAAGGGCGATAGGCAGGAAGAGGCAGCTCGACTTGTCGGGTTCCCCACAGAGGGGATCAGGGCAGGCTTAGTAAGGTCAGTGGGGGGTTGACTTCAGTGAGTGGAGGGAAATGAGCTAAAGGGACGTTCGTTGTTCAGGATAGAGAAACACACCCCTGGTAGCTAAGAAAGAAAAGTCAAGATGGGAGGTCAAGTAAAAACTATGAAGAAATTTACATAACTGTGTTTTCAAGGAAGGAGGAGCTAAGCAAGGTCACATGCTTAGTGAAGGGGCAAGATTGAAAGCTGTCTTGAGGGTGGCCCCTGTGGCTCAAGGAGTAGGGCCCCAGTCCCATATGCCAGAGGTGGTGGGTTCAAACCCAGCCCTGGCCAAAAACCAAAAAAAAAAAAAAGAAAGATGTCTTGAGAATGGGAAAGGAAGTTGGTAAGAAAATGAGTTTAGGGCCCAGCTGAAATGGCAAAACGTGAATGCATGCTGATGCCACACTGCACACGTGCAGTGTTTATCCACCACATAACGCCTGTCTGTAGGTAGATTCAGGTGTTCAGATTGATGGAACTTGGATACAATGTCATAGTATAAGTGGAACCATTAACTTAACGTCTGGGTTGATCTGTTCCTAAAAAACAGTGTTGAGTTTATAAAAACTCCATCTTATAACAAAAGTAAAACTCACCTCTTCTTCTCCTGTGCAATATTGACACTAGTTTTGGAGCCTAGAGACGACCCAGGAAGCATCTCATGTTACAAATCTACTGTAGGAATGGAAGTATATGGACAGTGTGAGCTGAAACATTTACTCTTAAGTCTCAGAAACATCCATTGTCATAATCACCAAAAGCTCTTCATAATTTAGGCGGTAACAGGGCTCTTGCTTTATCTTTAGAATGGTTGCCATATGAAACAAAGGACACACATTGTCCAAGACACATCAGTACATTACAGAGAAGTATGAATTTATGGACACTTTTTTGGCCAAGATTTGGAAATAGCATCTTAAAGGTGTTCTCGAAAGACCTTTTATATAAGCATCAAAATTAGGATCCGAAAGTAAATAGGTAGAATAACTTTGCTTATAAACAATTTTAATATTTTCTAGTTAGCACTATCATGGCTGAGCAAGCTCACATAGTTGCTTCTTTTTTTTCCATTTTTGAAGCAGATTATAGAAATAGAGTCAGCAGGACGTCTGGACTCCAGTACTCAGGACAGGCTCACGGCACTCAAAGCAGTGACAAGCTTTGGAGCGCCAGTCGAAGTCTTTGACTCCGAAGGTGAGTGTCTCCAGTCTTTGACAGAAACACTACATCACATAGGCAGGCAAGATTTAACATCACATTAGTTCAGATTAGCGTGCCATTCACCATGGGAAAATCTTGGCTAACTGAGTTAATGAATGTAAACCATGGCTGTGGAGCTGATGCCATTTCAGGGGGATTACTACAGTGTGTCCGTGTTTTCTTTGTTCTTTTTCTTACCACCCAGAAGCTGAAGTGTTCCAGAAGAAACTTGATGAGACCACCAAATTGCTCAGGGAGCTCCAGGAAGCCCAGAATGAGCGTTTGAGCACCAGACCCCCTCCCAATATGATCTGTCTCTTGGGTCCCTCGTATAGAGAAATGCATCTCGGTATGTCGCACCTCCAGTAGGAGAAGAATCGGGGGGTGCTTAAAGGGAAAATACTGCTGAGTACAGCAGTGGTGCCACTGTGAAGTAATGCTGAAGTGAATGCCAGAGACAGTGTCATTTTTGATTTTGTTTGCCATCCTTTGGGGTTTTTAAAAAACTAGCTACAGGAATGACTTTTCAATACATGGAATTATTTTTTGTTCTTTTAGCTGAACAAGTGACCAATAATCTTAAAGAACTTGCACAGCAAGTAACTCCAGGTGACATCGTAAGCATGTATGGAGTTCGGAAAGCAATGGGGATTTCCATTCCTTCCCCCGTGGTAGAAAACAACTTTGTAGATTTAACAGAAGGTACGTGCCCTGTTTCTCTGCAAGATCCCTCAGCTCTGCTGGGGTTGTTTCTAAAACCTATAAAGATACCAAAATCCATGGGTATTCAAGTCCCTGGTAGAAAACAGCATCATTGCATCTCATCCTCTAGATTACTTACGCCTACAGGGTAAACACTGTAAATAGTTACGCTATATTTTTTTGTATCATTAATTTTTCCCCCCTAACATGTTCTATCAGTGGTAGTTTAAATCTGCAGGTACGGACCCTGCAGATAAAGCTGTCACTATAGAAGGAACATCCGTCCTCGTCTTTCAAATAACATTTGATCGAGTTTGTCTCTGTTCTTAATATATACAACTACTTTTGGTTTTCTTTCTGTATTGTCCAAAGAATAAAGATCTCACACATTTGCCAGAAAGCTGCAGTAATGACCTACTGATGCACCTGGACCCTGGCCCTGGTGAATAACTCATAGTTACTCCTCAGGAGAGTAGCTTTCTCTTCACTTACCTTTTCTAATTAAAAGGGAAAAATGCTGAATGAAATTGGTATCTTTCTCTTTCAGATTTTGAAGAACCTAAAAAGGCTGATATTGCTGAGGGTGGCCCTGATGGGATGTGAAGCCAGCTGGATTTAATTATATATTATGTACATATTTTTTTCATTCTTGGAAATGCTTTTCAGAAGATATTAAATATTTGTAAATTGTGTTTTTAATTAAACTTCGGAACAGTCAATTTTAGTGTTCCAGAGGTTAGACTTACATTAGGTAATAAAGCTGAACCTGGGACTCTGAGAGGAGTCTGCTTATCAGTGAGCCACCGCCACCTTCCCCTGGCTGAGATGGAGAAGCTCGAGGAACAAAACAGGAAGAGAAGCAAATCCCCCAAATAATTGAAATCATTCATTTTTCACATTTGCCATGTTCCCCATTGAAGAAATTATAACTACGTACTTTCAAACTTACCAGCTCTCCTCTTACTATTTTCAAAATGGCCCTTATGAAGAAGGAATTTAGGTTGGGGGTGTTGTCATCACCCAGGACTTCCTCCTGCCATCTCAGGACCATGACTAAGAAACGTTACCCAGGGTCCCTTCCAGCAGGATTTCTCAGGTTATACAAACACACAACAACTTTCCAATGCAGTGGTTTGGTTCTGCCCTCTGCATGCCTGATGGGAATGATGGTCTTGTGTAGGATAATTAGGTCCCTCCAGCCCCCCTAAAAAAAAAAGCAGAGTTTATAGTGCTATAGTATGGTGGTGTTTTTTCCATTTTTTTAAAAGAGTTATTTAGAACTGTAGCAAAGGGATATGCCAAGTAAGATAAACCAAATCATCCTTGAGTAAATTAGGGAGTTGTGAGTTCAAATGAAAGTCTGTGTTCCATCTACAGTTCTTCATCTGAAATACAAAGGTCAAGTGCACAAGCAGTTATTTATGTCAGAGACCCTGAGACGTGTCCCTTCCCATCACTAATCATGGTGCTGAAATGAATAACTTTTCCTGTTTAAAATAAAACACAGGAAAAAATTGAGGATGGATATAGCCTAGTTCAGTGAACAAATTAAGTTCTAAGATGTTTATACAGAGTCCTCCTGTGAGCACTCAGGCAAGAAGCTATTTTGGAGGGGGGGTTAACTAGCATTTACCAAGAACAAGTAGAGTGAAGGAAAATTAGTTATGCTGAGACTTTTATTATTTATCAAATTTTTTTAATCTGTAAAATACAAGGGCCACCCTATACTTTATGGGGTAACCAGATCTACTTTGGCAAATTCCTCAAGACCAAGAAAAGATTTAAATTCACAATACCTTTAGGACACTGAGGTTTTCTAAATTGCTAATTTAATGTATAAAAAGCAGCTAATGTCTGGTACTGTATACAAATGGGTCACAGCATTTTGAAACACATTACAGATCTCTATATAATAAACTCTATAGTTACTTGTATGTTTTCTGTACACTGACCTTTTATATACATAAAGTATACAATGGTTAATGATCATCTTTTCTATTAGGAAATTTTCTTAATAAGTAAACCAGAAAACTTCAGGTATTAACATTTGCCAATCAGTGAGGCCACTGTAGGGGAACTCTTAAGTCCCTGACCCATAGAGAAGGTCATTGTTAGAAAATACTTGTTTCTGTCATAAAACAAATGATAATCTGTGAAGAATTTACTCGATAATTTGAAAACAGATTTGTAAAAAAAATAACTGCAGGTGATTATTATGGTCTATTACACACTGTGACCTAAACATTAAAAACTAAAAACTTAGAAAATATTTCTTATCTGAGCACAGTGCTTTGGTTGGAAGTAAAGAAAAACAGATTGAGCCACAGGTGCTGGCCCCATATACTGGAGGTGGCGGGTTCAGACCCAGCCCCGGCCAAAAAAAGAAAAGAAAAAAAAAAAAACAGATGAATAGTAACCAATCATCTTTTAAATCTCCCAACTGGGATTTCTGTTAGTAAAGAAAAAGGCAACTTGAATACTGCAGTAGAAACACGCCAACCTCAGCAGCCCTATGCCCTGAGCCACCTGCATCACATCAGCAACAGAACCTTCCTGACTTCTCAGAGGAGCCCCACCAGGAGCCTGGTCACCGCTAGATTTTGAGAGCACAGATTTCAGTAGGGCACTCAGTGAAATCAGCCCTTTATGTGAAAAGGTGTATAAAAAGGGCAATTTAAGCTGGGCTTATTTCCCTTACCAGCATTTTTGCCATAAAATTCCTTTTAACAGTGAGCTCTCAGACTACATCTGTACTGATTTCCAGTTAACATGCAGCACAGCAGAGCCGCTGCTACTGCTGCACCCAGCACCTTCATGCAAATTATAATCACCCCACCCCCTCCCGGGCTGACAGATCTGTCCTGGGCAACTAGGACAGCAACTCATCTCAAGACCTCCTGAGTCCAGGAAAAGAAGGACCAGGACTTCCTGGTCAGTCACAGTCTGCAGCCCTCTGTGGTCTTTGGAGGCTCCTGGGTACAGGATTTTCTGTGTAACATCACGGGTAATGTCTGGCTAAGAATCCCTGCTAGACAGAAAGGCATATGGTATTAGGAATCCCGGGGATGCTCTGCTGACGAGGCCACTGGAGTAACTTCCAGCTGTGATGTCAGATCAGAAAAAATCCGTAGCTTGGTAGCACCTTGAAACAGGCTGACATCTTTCCCATTCCCTGTGGAATCTAAAGCAGGGTGAGCTGCTGTCTTACCACCTGGCTTTTATATCTGTCTTGACGTATTCAGGTTCAAAACAAGAACATAGGTACCTGTCAGAGGACCAGCTTCCCAAATACAGGAACCTTCACGTATGCTCTCGCCAAGTGGGTCCTTCTTGTTTTAAGCTCTACAGCAGGGGTCCTCAAACTGCGGCCCGCAGGCCACATGAGGTGGTGTGATTGTATTTGTTCCCGTTTTTTTTTTTGTTTGTTTTTTTGTAGAGGCAGAGTGTCACTTTATGGCCCTCGGTAGAGTGCCGTGGCCTCACACAGCTCACAACAACCTCCAACTCCTGGGCTTAAGCGATTCTCTTGCCTCAGCCTCCCAAGTAGCTGGGACTACAGGCGCCCGCCACAACACCCGGCTATTTTTTGGTTGCAATTTGGCTGGGGCTGGGTTTGAACCCGCCACCCTCGGTATATGGGGCCTGCGCCTTACTGACTGAGCCACAGGCGCCGCCCCAGTTTTGTTTTTTTAATTTCAAAATAAGATATGTGCAGTGTGCATAGGAATTTGTTCATAGTTTTTTCTTTAAACTATAGTCCGGCCCTCCAACAGTCTGAAGGACAGTGAATTGGCCCCCTGTTTAAAAAGTTTGAGGATACCTGCTCTACAGAGTTAGCAGTGAACACTAGAAACTAGGAAGTACTAACAGGTGGTTCAGGTTCTCTCCTGATTCCATTCCTGTCCAGTAAAATTGTAAGACATACTTGGAAGATTGCAGGGGGCTCAAAACTGCCTGAGCAGTCAGCACAGAGCTAAGAGGTCGCCACTTACCTCCAGGCTTTCACATACTGAACCTGACCCCAGAGTGCTGCCTCAGTTGGCCCTGCCCAGACAGCAGTCCCGCTCACCTGTCAGTGGTTAGAAAGGCAAAGAATACTCTGGAGGGAAGAGACTGTCTAGTGTCCTAAGAAGTCATCAGAAAGAATGAAACCCCATTAATAATTATCCATTATTATGGATAAACACATGCCAGGGATGACAAGAAGTAATGAATGTTCATCTTTTCTCTCTACTGTTTGAAACCATTTACAGATGTAAAATTCTTTCCAATTCCATTTGCCACAACAGAATCCCCAGCCGGGCCTGCTAAGGAGACGGGCGTCTACATGCAGTCACCACAGCCGGTCTCTGTGCCCACAGACAGCAGGTCTTGGCTGGGCATGCTCACGGGCCCCTGAGCTGGACGTCTATTTTGGTCATGTTCTAAGACACCTCCGCAGTACCTCAGGGAACAAAGATCTCAAGGCAGCAAGTACGGCGGTTGCACCCATGACCCCTTTCCGCCATCAGAGATTCTCGCTGCCACTGTTGGTCACCCCTCAGTAGTCGCTTCTCACCGGGGTCTGGTGTGCAGGTCCAAGGAATCCTCTAGTACAAGTCCAGAGGAGCCCTGCACAGCCTCCTGCCCGGAGGTGGCGATGGCCACGCCCTCTGAGCGCCTTTGTCACTGATGTGAGGCTGTCTTCTCCTGGGCATGCTTCAGGGAAGGAAACCAGCTTCCCAGCTTGTTCTGAGCCCAGCAGAAACCCTCAGTTCAGCCCCAGCCCTTGAAACTTGGCAGTGTCCGTACAGACAAAGTAAGTCCTAAGTTCACCTTTGCCTTTGACGTTAATTAGCCCACGACATTCGCAAGAGTAACCTAGGCCCTGGAGGATGATGCATGTCTCCTCAGTAACCTGAAAAGGAAGAGAACCCTACGTCTTCAGAGGCAGGAGCCCTGTTGTGGAAGAGACTGAGAGCTGCAGGGATCAGCATGCACCACCCCCCCACCCCCACCCCCAAGGAATGTGGCAGCTGGAGCACAGGCTGGCAGCTACAGCAGATCTTAAACCCAGGCCCCTCTTCCCTCTCTGGACATTCTTCCCTCTGGCCATGTGCCTCCCCAGTGGGCTCTTACCTGGATTTTCCCAAGTTCCCCAGTACTCTCCATTCGACTGGCCACGTTGACCGTGTTGCCCCAGATGTCGTACTGAGGCTTTCGAGCCCCGATCACTCCAGCAATCACAGGTCCATGGTTTATGCCTGAAGACAATGCTGACAGTTGGCTGGTCATACAGGCAAAACCTCAAGCTTCTGCCCTTAAGGGGAGGCCACGAAATCCACCCCAAGCACAGAAAGCAGGAACCAAACAAAAGTTAGGTTGGGGCAGCTTTGGCCAGGGGGTTATGCTTGAGATGTGAGAAAGGCCTTCCCTGCCCCGCCAGAGCTTCTGCAGACTTTGCAGTATTCCTGAAGCCTGGGTTTGATGTTGACCCTTACCTGCTTTCGGCTGATATCACTTTTGACACTCCCAGGCTTTGAACACAGAGCCTTTTGGCTAATGGTGACTAGTTAGATTTTATAACTTCGTTTTGTTCTCTGTATTTTAAGGTCACCTACTTAACAGGTGGTGACTCCAGTTTTCTGTGGTGATATATTCTTATTTATCTAACACTTCAAAAGTAACTATATAAGCAGTAAGTAAAGGTCTGAGTAATTACCCAATCCAGCCATTGGGCCTGTCAGATCAGAGGGTTTCTAAAACTTTCCATAATAGAAGGCAGAGCATGGCTCACCACACGGACGAGGTGGGCGGCCTGGGCGCACAGGCTGCGCTGTGCAGCCCCCCATGCCCACCGCCCGCCCGGGCCCTCACCGACTCGGAGGCGGAAGGAGTTGAAGGAGTGCCTGTTGATGCCGTCCAGCTTGCTCATCAGGGCGATGCTGAACTCCACCATGACACCGATGTGGGCGTGCTGCCGCTCCAGGTCCTGTGGGGCAGAGTATGGTGTGGGCAACCCCACCACACTCTCCACCCAATGGGCGCTTGCTCTTTGGGTGCCCAGCCCCCTGGCCTGGGGGGTACACAGTTGGTGGCAGATTCGCTAGCGGCTCCTCCACAGGCAGGGTTCCCATGTCCCCACGGAGGGACCCATCACCTGCCACCACAACTGTCAGGGCTGAGCCATTCTAGTACCTTTGCCCTTCCCAGACAGGACCTGGAGGTGTGGTGACAGGTCAGAGGACTGCTGAATTCCCCTCTGAGTACCTGGTTCTCGTGCCCTGGGGTGGCGCTGAGCCCTGCAGCTGCCATGTATGTGCTGCCAATGGTCTTGATCTTCTCCACACCACTGAACTTGGGCTTCAGCAGCAGCTGTAGGACAGGGAGCAGTGAGGCAGGGCCTGCTCCAGCTTCTCGGGGAGCGTGGAGGACTCGTGTGGCCCTGCTCTTCCTGTCACCTGCACCCCCCACACTCACCTCCCTCATCCCAGCCTGTCCTCCCGCTCATCCTTGCTAAGGAGAAACAAGCAGCTCAGCATTATTTACACAGAGAGGTGGGCGGTCTGTCTCCAGTAAAGAATTAAGCCCCAGCTGAGGCTTAGCTGGGAACCAACTGTTGTACAGGGTGCAAGCTGCCCTCACAGAAAAGATGTCAACAAAACACTTGAATAAAATGGAATGAAAAAGACAAATGTGTGCCTTTTAGACTTTGTGGGGTATTTTCCCCTCAAGGGAGCCGTATTAGACTTTATAACTGGGTCGCAGGCTGCCCCCCGTTCCCCCCAGCGCAGGTGAGCTGCCTGTGGCCGGCTGTGCACCTCATCAAAGTCTGCGATGATCTCGTTCAGCAGGCGCAGGCACTCCAGCCCCTCCTTGTTGACGTCACACTCCGTGTAGAACACTTTGAAGTCGGGCACCGAGGCGAACATGACACAGACACAGTCGTAGGACTGATGGTACCAGTCCTGGGTGCAGGTGGGAAGAGATGGACCTGTGTCCATTTTGCCTCTTGAGGGGACAGGGTCAGGCTTTCAGGGGGGTGAGGGGACTGCACAGGGGTCATGGGAGGCTAATAAAACATGGAGTGATTCTGAAGCAGTAGGTCAGGGGATGTCGCTGCTCTTCTGGGCACCATAGAAATACATTCACTCACAGCCAGGGCTGAGGACCGCTGGGGAGCAGCAGGGTCAGGGCTCCACCCTAAGCTAGTCACTGGCCTTGGTTTCCTCATCTAGAAAACTCTCTGCCACACGGAACTAGTACTTCCTTCAGTACAGAACATCCAGGTTACAAGCACCAGAACACGTGTCCTCTCAACAGCCCATTTCACAGAATGCAACCGGGCACGGGACGTGGGGCCTGCCCAGCAGCACAGTGGGGCCCTCGGCCTACAGCTGACACTCTGGGAACATGCCCCAGCCTGCACCTCCAGCCTCCCCAGCCTCTGACCGAGCTGCTCCCCACCACACCTCGTTTAACTTGTCACCAATGAAGTGAGCTGCCACGTGGGCTGGCAGGACGTTCTCTAGGAGGAGGCGGTTCACATTCTCCATGGTTTCGAACTCCTCCTGCTCCTTCTTGAATTTCTTCTTCCACAGACAGTCCAAGCGGCAATAATAGTCAATCTGCAACAGCAAGAAGCATCAGTGTCCTGTCTGCAAGGAGCAAAGCCAGGCAGAGGGGCTGGCAGGGCATAGTTGGGACCCTCAGGGCTGCTGGGCCAGCTGCTGCATGGACAGTGTGACTGGCATCTCCCAGTCAGGTCAGCCTGTCCCTTGTACCCCGGGGAAGGTGAGGACACTCACTTGGAGCCCCTGGCTAGGGGGCCAGAGCTTTCCGGCAAGACTCTGCCGCCTGCCTACTGCCCTGCCTCAGCTCGGCACCCACCCGCCCTCGTCTGTACCTGTCTGGAGAGCATGAGGAGGGTGGCGTAGAACAGGACCAGGTAAAAATTGATCATGGTCTTCACATCCTTCCAGGAACAGCTGGGGACACTGCTGGATGTAAGAGGAGGCTGGGTCACCACCAGCACCCCCACCCCAATCTGCCACTTCATGTCACTGTCCCACCAGGTGCCCCCAACTGGAGGATGTGGGAACACGACGTTCTAACGAGGGACAGTTGTTAAGCAAAAGGGAAGGAGGGGGAGGCCTCACGAGGTGACCTCTGAGCTCTCCCAAATGATAATCAGCCCAGGGAGGCCTGAAAGGAGCCAAGAGCTCCCCATGGTAAGCGAGGGCAAGGCCAGCAGGGGCACAGACTGGTAGTTTGGCATAAGGGTGTTACAGGTGGGAGCCAGACCCGAGCAGCACACCCTGGCTCTGGGTCCCCAGGCTTTTGGCCCTCTCTTCAAACCACGTGCGGCCCAGAGCCCCCAGAACCTTGCAGAACCTTACTGTGCCTCAGGTTATCACCACCTGTCCAGGAAGAACAGAGCAAATGCTCTTCCCAAAACAGGAGACCTGGGACACGGCCCAAAGAGAAGGACGAAGCTAGAGCTGAAGTCTCCCTCCCCCTCCACCGGTGGATTGGCCCAGGAACAGGACACCCATTGGGCTCTGTTGGACCAGGGATTTCCCAAAGAGCCTGCCCATGAGCTGCACTCCTCAGCTCTGCATGCTGGAAACCCAGGATCTGGGCAAGTCACTGTCCCCTTTGTGAATGGAAAACCGTGCCACCTGCCCATCCCATCCCCCAGTCTGCAGTCCATCAGGCTGTGAGTGCATTAACACCTCAGTTTGAGCAGGCACCAAATCAGAATGGGCCACAGTGGAGGTGGCAGCAGGACAGGGCTGGCAGTAAACTGTGTGGGGCACCTGAGAGTGTCGTTGGTGTTGGTGAGGTTCCCTGGAACGTGGCCACAGCAGTCCCACTGCCAGCATGGAGAGAGGTTAAAAAGCACAAGGTAGGCCACCAGGGCCACGGTCAGCAGCACGACCTTCGGCTCCAGGCTCATCCGCAGGAAGACGGAGCAGGTGACAAAGCCCAGGACACAGCTGCAGGTGTAATACTGAGGGGGGGGGACCATCAGCTGGCAAAGGTCACTCATCCCCCACCAACTCCTGTCCCCAAAAGGCACCCCTTGGGCCCAGCAGTCACTAAAGGGAGAGAGGCCTCAGCACTAACCCACCCACTCAAAGCCGCTGTCCCGAGGCAGGTCAGCATGGAGCCTGCGTCCCGGAATCGCTCCTCTGCCTCGCTGCCTCCCTTCTCAACGAACAGCAGGTGATGAAATCTATGTTTTCCTCAGTGTGTTTTACTATATTTTTATTTCTCACAGAAGTAAATGACACAGGGGACATGATAGACAAAGGTCGAGACATGAGCGGGCACAGGCCCGACAGCCCCGGGTGCCCCAGGTGCTGCTGTGAGCCGGCCCTTCACCAAGTGCCTCTCTCCTGCTCAAGACCATGACCATGCTGGGGTTCCCCCTGCCTCCAGAACGAGGATCACATTCTTCACCCCGGAACCCTGCTGCGCCCTGATGTGGGTCACACCTGCCTCTCTGGCTTCACCTTCTCCCCACCCCGTCCCTATGACTCAAACAACCTGAAATCCGCTGTTCCCAGCAGCCCCTCCTCTTCTCATGCTGCCTCTCCCTACCTCAGAGCCTTTCTGCCCTTTAGATACCAGCTCAATGCACAGCCACCTCCTGGAGTCCCAGAACCCCCTGTGAGGCCACAGGCCTTAACTCCTTTCCTCAGCCTGCCCAGGACCACCTATGGATCCAATCTGTGTGCCTCCCTGAGCCTTGCACACATGTAGATAAAATGGAGACAGCCAGGGCCTGCCAGAGGTGAGGGGTGATACGCATGGGCACAGCTGAGGCTCCCTGTCCGCCCCACACAGCTTAGACCACGCACGCAGAGAGCCAGGCTCTGGCTCCTGGCATGGAGCCCTGAGCAGCCTGTCTGGGCCCTGCTGTCCCGTCTCCTGGACTCTGCTCCTACAACCATGACCTCCACCGCAGGCTCAGTGGAATGGTCCACATGAGGACCCATAGTGCCCTGCAGGGTCCAGGGCTGCTCAGAGCCTAGAACAGACGCACTCACCGGGAGGAGGCGCTCACACAGGGCCCTCTCCCCACTGCCCTCGTCCAGCAGGCTTGTCAGGTTGCCACCAGGCATCTCCAGGGCAGAGAAAGGTGTCAGTGGCTACAGAGGAGACAGGGTCGGGGTCTAGGACACAGGGCACTGAGCATCATATCACAGGAGGCTGGCATTCCCCGGCAGGTGCAGTCCTAAGGGCCACCCTGAGGGGCCATGCCCAACTCCCCACAGCAGCCAGGGCTGAGGAGTGTATAAGTCTCATACACAGTGAAAGGGAAACAGGATTAGCACTTTCAATGAGCCCCTTGTCCACAGGTGACCCTGAGGGCTGCGGTCCCAGGAGCACACTCCCCATTTTGAGCTCTGGAAGGTCCCAGGACAGGAGCTGCTGGCTCCTGCACACATGCTCCCACAGTGCCTTCTGCAGCAGCAAGCACTCCAGCATGGGCCAGGGGGACAGTGAGTCTGAGAGGGCTGAGCAGCACCTGCTCAGGGATCCTGAGGAAAGCACGGAATGTCAGGACGTCGCGGGGGCTCAAGACATCACATCTTCCCAGGGCAGGCCACCCACACTCTCCAGGTGCCCCATGTCCTCACTGGAAAACTAAAGGCTGAGGAGCCCTGGGCCCACAGGGCCAGTACTTAGGAGTGCAGCGTTCTGGCAACTGTGGAACTCTGGACCCAGGGTCACAGATGGGCTCCCCCCACCCAGGAGGCGTGCAGCAGGCAGGAAGGTGTGCAGGACCGACCAAGTTGACGATGGCAACAGTGAGCACACTGCTGATGGTCAGGACGGCCAGGGACAGCCTCAGCAGGGGCTGCGTCTCCACCCTCTCAGAGATGACCCGGAGCGCTCCACGGGCTGGGCAGCACCGCTGTAGAGTAACAGGGTCAAGTCAGCCAGAGCCAATAGCCGGGATGAGACCTGGGGAGGCAGAACCCACAGAGGAGCCTCCAGGGCACTCTGCAAACTGTCCCCAAGACAGGGAGGTGAGCACCTGGTCCCCAACCAGTCAGGGGCTCGCCAGGGAGAAAGGGGCCGGGGGGCCAGGCCCCCACTCACCAAGAGCTCACTGGCAAAGCACAGGCCCAGCACCAGCACCAGCATGCAGGCCACCAGCCCGAAGGACACGCCTAGAGCCGTTATCCTGAAGAAGAGGAGAAAATCTAAGTTCTGGGTGTCATCTACCTGGGCCCCCGTCACCCCAATTCTCTGGGTCAAGGTCACACATCTCCTCCCTACCAGCCATGCTGCCCACTGCAAAGGGGTCTTTGAGAATGAAAGCTGTGGTCCCACTAACAGCACAAGGCCTGGCCAGCACATGGATAGCATGGTCCCCACCTTCACTGAGTCCTCGGTGAGGATGCGCATCTGGCGTGTAATGTCATACAAAAGTGCTCCTCACTTTGTCTTTATTAAACACAGCCAAACTCAGACTTCTGGTCAACCCTTTGGCCTAACTGCCCTTCTAGAAACTACCACGTGCTGACCTTAGCTCCCCTCCCCGTCATCAGCCCCTGTCCCCCATCAAGAGCCCAGAAGCCTGAAGGCTGAGTCTCAGTGACTCCTGCTCCAGGCTGTGCCACCCTGGACAAGCCATTAGCCTCCAAGGCTCAGTCTCTCCACATAAAAAAAAAAAAAAAAAAACATGGAGGTGATGACGCCAGTCTACCCTTCTAGGACTCCAAAACCCAAAATGAGGGTCACCCACCTAAATGCCAGCATAGTAGGTGACTGAGAAGGCGTCAGGCATCAGGGCGGGAGCCTGCAGCCCGGCAAGCTCATTCCGCTCAAAAATCAGCGCTGCCGCTGACTTCAGGTCCTGCTGCAGGGACCACCCAGCTCAAACCCACAGCTCCTCATGGAGCCCCTCCCAGCCGGGCCCCCGATGGCTCCAGCCCCCTCCCCTCCCGACTGACCTGGGCATGAGCAGGACGTGGACAAGCAGGATGCAGAGAAACACAAGGCTGGCGCAGGCGAAGTCATGGCAGGCCCGGGGGATGGGAGCCAGGCGGTACTAGGGGCGACAGGGGCCGTGAGAGGGTGCCTGCAGGCCACTGCCCCAGCTCAAGTTAATCAGCTTTAAAAAATACATGGGACCCCTCAGGTTCCAGGTGATGTGACACTTAGTAACTTCAATTCATTTCCATTTTGCAGCTTCTCCTTCACATTTGGAGGCAATTCTTTCCCTTCCCCCAAGCCCATCAGAGTCTCTATTTCCAAAGTCCCTGCACAGCTCATGGCCCTGAGTCCCTGGGTGGGAGTTGAGTCTTGGGCTCCTGGACAGTCCTCACCCCACACAGGGAAAACACCTGGTCTTGAACCCCAGGCCGGGCAGGCACCCCAGCAGAGCTCCCTACTGCAGGGGAGAAAACGAGGCAAACAGCCTGGCTGGTCACTCGGTCAGCAGAAAGCCTACCAGCCCAGTGTCCTGGTGACCTCCTTAGCTGGGAAGCCCCCAACTCAGGGAGCCCCAGCAAGAGGGAGTCCCCCAAGTCCTGGACACCCAAGGAGGAAGGGGGTCCCAGACTGGAGCCACACCTGAGGCTGAGAATGGGCTCAGAATCCCCTGAGATCCACAGTGTCCCTTCTAGGAGTGGGGTAGCAGCGTCCACCTTGGCTCATCATGTGAGGGTTAAATTATATGTGTGTGTGTCAAGGACCCTGCCAGAACTTAGAAGGTGCTTAATTAAGAAATGGTCACACTTGGTACAAAAAGCTCCTTGTCACCGCAGCCAGATGAGAAAACCCGTCAGGTGCCTTGGACACAGATCCTAAGTGTCAGGTCCCCTTCTCGCAGGAAGCCCAACCCAGGCAGCTGGAGGCCGGCACAGTCAAGGGGGCAGAAGTCACCCAAGCCAGCCCATGTAGGCAGACCTCTGGTCGGGTATTTCAAGTTGAGAAGGCCAGCAAGAGAGCCAGGCTGTGCCATCCTGAGCCCACCAGCCCCAGGAGTACCCACAGAGACCTCGAATGATCTAATGGCTCTTTTGGGGCTCTGAGCTGCCCCATGCCCCTAACACTGCTCTGGGCTGGAGGCTGCTCAGGAAGCCTCACCTCTCGCTCGAAGCCTTTCTCCAGGAAAATGGACCCGAAGGTGTGGAAGTCATCAGACTTGGAGCAGCAGGGCCTGTGGGATAGTGGTGGTGATGGGAGCCACACTCTCAGGGGCAGCATCAGGGTTAGGGAAGAGGTATCTGGGCCCGTGGCAGAAGCTGGGCATAGGACACACAGTGGGCCTTCCCACGCGGGGAACCCCGACTTCAGGAGGGAGGGAGCAGGGGGCAGACAGCGGAGGCCTCATGGGTCTCACCTCGTAGAGCTGAGCCCCTCAATGGCTGACAGCATCTCGTCATCGTACAAGTCGTCCTCCGACCGCCCCTTGGGGGATGCACTCCTGGAATCAGACATCCCCAACTGCATCACCCCAGGGACCCCACATCCACTGTACCCCCACGTGTGGCCAGCACATGCTCCTCCAGCCCATGAGGGATACCAGGCGGATGTGGGTGAGACAATGCTCAGTGGGGTTTCCAGGTCCCCCTGATGGGGGTCCCAGAGCCTTGTGTAGGATGGGGAAGCAACAGGTGGGTCCCACTAGGCCCAGAGAGGGCAAGTGAAGGCCAGCATTGCCCAGAAATGCCCTGCTGCTGGAGCCTAGCAAGAGGCAGAGCACAGACCCTCAGCCCCAGCCTAAGGCCACTTCTGCCCCACCTGTAGGGTGGGCATTGAAACCAGAACATCCTCCAACGTCCCCCTTCCCACCAACCCCACCATAGGGTGGCAAACAACTCGCGCTCACTCTTGGCCATTCCGAAGGACCAGGGACCAGGAAGTTCTGGTTCCTAGAAATGCTCTGACTTGACCCACAGTAAACTCCACAGAGGTCCTGGTCTAGGCCTCACAGAGCTGCCCCCTGGACAGAGGTCAGTCAGGGCAGCCTGTCTGGTGGAGGGGTCCATGGAAGGACTTGGCCAGGACTTGGCAAAGGGATTGGGGCGCACACATACCGGTCAGGGGCCCGGCGGTGCCGCAGGGGAATGGCCTGGAAGGGAAGGAGGAGAGGACACAGTTACTCCCAGAATGTTGGGCCCTGAAGTCCAGGCCTGGGCTGGGGGCATCACCTCTGGTGCTCGGCACACAGGCAAGATGCCAGGGCTGTCCGTGGTGCAGACCTCCTACAGGTGAACAGAGGCTGGGCACTAAGTGGGGCCAGGGATACTCCTGGCCAGCCTGGAGCATTCTCCAGATGGTTTCACTTCCCCCACAGCCCCAGGAGGGAGGCAGAGCCTGTATACCATTTCACAGGTGAGGAAAGTGAGGCTTTCTACTCTTCTGCCCCCGCTCAGGGCCCTGAGCCCCAAGCTGTCTGGGCAGGAGTGAGACCTACCTTGGGCCTCTGCCCATTGAGGACGGGGGTCTCACTGCTGCTCACGCTCACACGGTGGTTGAGATGTGCGAAGGGTCGCGCAGCCCCCCAGGACTCAAGGTAGCGCGTCATGCGGACAGATGCCCGCATCTTCAGGGCCGCAGCGTCCCCCTTGGTCCTGGGCAGGTGCTGGCTGGGCAAGGTTGGCTGCTTACTCTGTGGACAGATCGGACACAGGCCTGTGCCAGCCATCCCCTCTCCCCCGGGAAGGGGCCACCACCACCATCCAGCTCTCCAGAAACCTCACACTGCCCTGAACACTCGCAGATACAAGTGGAAAGGCTTGTGAAAGAAAACAAGCAAGAAGGCTTCCCAGCCTGCAGGCAACTGGGAGTGCAGCTGTCCTTGGGGCCTGGTGCACTGAGGCCAGGCTGGAGTGTCCAGCTCCCACCTGTCCCTGCTACTTATACACCACCAGCCACAGCCCAGACCCTGCTCTGTCCCCCCAGGGAAAGACACAGCACCAAGGCCCCAGTGCCCGGTACAGCCCCATCAGTGGCTCCCTGCGGACATGTCCCTGGGGACATGGCACCCAGAGAAACCACAGGCATCTGCCCCACCCCCCACACGTGCCCAGCACATGTTCCTCCGACCTGTGAGGGGCAGCCGGTAGAAGGAAAGTACTGGCAACCCCAGGGCCTGGCCCCACCCTAGGGCAGCATTCAAGGACAGCACTAGTGTGGCCCCAATCATGATAGCACAGGTCTGTCACCTATTGTGTGCCTGTGTGACCCAGCACCGTGTCCAGGACTCTGTGGCTTAGCAGGCCCAGCCCTGCCTCTGCTAATACCACAGAGCCCAAACCCCCCCGAAAACAGCACAGCTGAGGCTTCCCCCGCCAGGGTGGCCAGGCAGGCAGGAAAAGGCGGAGGGAAGAGACAAGTTCAGACCATCGCAACGTCTGCTGAGTCTCCCCTCAGCCCCCCAAACATTCTCCTGCCCTCCAGGAGTCCTGTCTCTGGGGACCCTTGCAAGCTATACTCTCTCTCACTAAGCCACAGCAGCAACTATCCCGGAAACTTGAAGCCTCTTTTTGGGATAGAAACATTTTTAAGTCCTTGGCTGCATCCGTCTGCCCAGCCTGAGGGAGCCATGTGGAATTCAGCCCGCAGTGACTGTCCCACGGCTGGAAGACCACGCCAGGCCCTAAAGGGAGCAGTGGAGGAGGGGTAGTACATCTCTCTGCATGGCCCCCTGCGGTCAGCAACCTGCCTTCACAGCGCCCAACTACTCAAGTTCAAGGCCACTGTCACTTCTCTCAGACCTCCCAGCTCCCTAAGAGATAGAAATAAGCACGCACTAAGGATCCATCATGGCTGGCCAGGCCTGCAGTGGCTCACACCTATAATCCCAGCACCTTGGGAGGCAGAGGTGGGAGGACTCCTTGAGGCCAGGAGTTCGAGAACAGCTTGAGCAACCTAGCAAGACCCTATCTTTTAAAAAATTGTTTTTGTAAATTAAAAAGGTCTATTATTTCTGAGTGAATGCACACCTGTTTAGAACAGTAGGAATCAGCACAAGCCCATGGGGGCCTGTGCCAGCCCACAGGTACCCCACTCTGGCCCAGCTAGGCCACCACTGGCCTGCCACTCCACGCGTCCTCCTTCACATAGAGACAGTGGGGTCACCACTGGGCAGCAATCTCCAGCCAACACACAGGAGCCAATATGACCCCACACAAAGGAGTTCCGTGTACACAGCAGGGAGGGTCCCCAAGGTAGGCCAGGGGAAGAAAGCAAGGTGTGCGACTGCCAGGCTGCTGCCACCTGAGCAAGGGGGCAGAGGAAACACTCCCCATTAACTGCGAGTGCAGGAAAGTCTCTGTGGAAGAGACACGTGTCCCCTTCAGGAAATGCACCAGATGGGACGGGCTGTGAGGAAAACTTCCTATAAGCCCTCCCGCCTTTTGAGTCTTCAACCACATGGGGCATTTGGGGCAGTTGGGGCAGAGGGAGGAGCGTCTCAGGCAGTGGAGGGGCAGGCGAGGTCCACATGGAGGGAGTGGAACAGGAGTCCAGCAAGGGGCTGTTGGGAAGGCCCCGGGCCCGGAGTGCAGAACGAGGGGGCTGCAGGACCCGGGTAGCGGGAAGGGCTTTGCCTCACTGCTAACTCAGCCCGGATAGCCCCAGGAAGCACCACCAAGATAAAGCCCAAAGGGGGCCACAGGCAGGCAGAGTCAGGCCAATAAATCTGCAGGCGGCTCACAGGCAGGCCCTTGCCCTGAGCCTGACAGTCAGGCCAGCCCCGAGGCAGAGCCCCGTTGAGTGCGAGAGAGTTGGAAAGCACCACGCAGACATTCTTGAGCAAGCCCCAAGGATGATTCACAGAGCAGCAGCCGGAGGAGCTGGCTCCCACATACAGGCTTGGAACAGCAGCAGACAGGCCAAAGCTGGGGGCGCCCCTCAGCACCCCCACTCACCAGGAGCTGGTGAGCAGCCTTCCCCACCCCCGGGGTCCTGCACCAACTGGACGGACACACAGGGCAGAGCACCAGACACACAGAGGTCCCTGCCCAGTGGCTCCCTGGCCATTCCCTGCCTTTCTTGAGTCTTGTCCAAAGCATGTTTTGAAAATGTGTCTTTTTAAAAATCTGGGAGACTAGTAACAACTTCATGAAAATAAACTAATAGCAACTATTATTTATAGAGTGTCCGTGACACACCAGACAGGCTGGAGAGGGCTTCATCGGGATTAGCTCCTTCTGAGATTATTCTCATCACGCAGAAAAAAGCGCTGAGGCCCAGGCTCCCGTGCCTAGAATATACCCAGCAAGGAGCCCTCTCCTGCCTGGGGCAGGCCCCTTCCCACCTCCCCCAGCCAGGAGGAGAAAAACACTCCCTCCATTGGGGAGTGGGTCTTCCTGCTCCCAGGGAGCTGCACAGCCCCCTGGCACCCCAGCTTGCCCCTGTACCCTCGTACCCGGGGGTCGATGACCAGGTAGGTGCGGATGTTCATCTCCTTCAGGTAGGGGTCCCTCTGCTGCCCGTGCCCATCCTCCACCTCATATGCCTTGTCCAGGTGGTTCAGCGTCGCCTCTGTGATGTGCACCCGGCTAAGGGACACCTGAGTCAGGCACGGCGGCAGTCCTGGTGTCTATACTCCCCAGGCTGGCAGGCCCCCACCTGGGGACGCACAGCAGGCAGCCCAGGCCAGGCCAGACACGCGCCTCTGTGAGGTCACTGACTTCATCTCCTTCCTCCACCCTTGACCGCTCCCTGACTCCTGAGTCCAGCGTCTGTCCCAGCCTCTGACCCACTGCTACCTGGCTGAGCCTCACCCAGGCACTCCGGCTGCCTCCATCCTGTTGGCCAGGGACACGTCGTGGGACCACACGTCATACTGCCACTTGCGCAGCCCGATGACACCACACAGCACGTTTCCCGAGTGTATGCCCACACGCATGTTGATGTCCACACCTGTGGCCTCTCGCACCTGCCTGGACAGAGTGTCCTAGTCATCCCACCTTGGTTAGTGCACCTGGGGAGGCTGGAGGACCTGGGTGTGTGGGGTGGCACAGGGATGGTACAGGTCACCACCACGTAGGTTGATGGGCCTTAGATACCATCACGGGGCTTCTCCCTGCACAGCAGCCCTGGCTGGGTTTTAAAAGGCTTCCGGAGTCTCCAGAGGGGACCCAAGTACCACCCAAAATCCATCATAGACAAGAAACACAGGCCTAGCCCTGAGGGTGTCTATACTCCCCAATCTCTGGGAAAGAGGGGCCTCACATATAACTCAGTACAAGGAGCCCCAAGTTAGAGCTTCCTGGGTAAACAGGACACCCCCAAATAGCAACAGGGCCTCTAAGTGCCTATAACAAATGGGTGGAGGCCAGGGAGCAGCCCGCACCATGCATCCACTGACAGGACTGGGAGGAGCCAAAAGGCAGGGGGCAACATGTTACAGGGGTGGGGACTGCCCAAGGTCGCCTGGCAGTGGTATAGAGCCAGGCCCTTCCAATTCCAACCAGGGTTGCTTCTCCTGGCAACACCAGCTACTTCTGGTGAGATCAGGAGGATGAAGGTGCAGGAGCTGGGATTTACACCCAGGAGTACACCTGCAGGCAGCTGGCCAGACCCTGCCCTGCCCCCAACACATTAGTGTGGCCAAGTTTGTTGGGCCAGGCCCTTCGCCACCTGCCTGACCACTACAGCAATTTCATCCCACAGACCATGTCTGCGTAAGGCCACAGAGAATTTCGAGGGGAGCTGGATACAGGCAGGAAGGAGCCCCAGGTCAGAACCCTGACCCCGGGATCTTCCCAGGGCTACAGCCAGCAGCAGAGTCTGCCCTGAAACCCTCCTGTTATTGTTAAGACTCAGGCCCTGGAGGGGCAGGGCCCACTGCCATGTCTTCACATCACCCAGCTCTGAGATGCTTTTCAGGACTCAGAGTCATAGATCAACCCGGAGGAAGGGACACAGACTGGGTCCACATGCCCCAGCTTGCTGTGCGGTCCAGGCAAGCCACCTTTACCCGGAGCCTCGTTCCCTGGTCTGTGAATGGGAAGGACGCATTCCCCACCACGTTCTGGGAAGGAGGAGGGTCTGTCTGGGGACAGGTCCAGTACCCAGCCGCCCTGTACCTACTTGATGGCTTCACACATGTCCAGCCCCATCTTCACACAGTTCCGGGCGTGTGTGGGCAGAGACACGGGCAGGCCTGACACGCAGTAGTAGCAGTCACCCAGGATCTTGATCCGCATGCACTCGTTGGCCTGCAGGGCAAGGGAAAGAAAGGGTCAGCGGAAGGTCTGGGGCCGGGGAACACACGTGCTACCCCCCCCACACACACCAGGGGCTGCCTCTTGGGCACCACCAGCCACCAGGAAAGCTCCTGGGCCTGGCAAAAGAGAGAGGGGACACAGAGCCTTCCAGGAAGGACCCCAAGGTAAGCATGGGGTGAAAGCAAGTGTTCCTCTGAGGGAGAGGCTGCCTTTGTTTCATCTGTCCATGCAATGTTTGAGTGCCTACTGCATACCCAGCCCTGGGCCAGGCAACAGGACAGAGCAGTGAACAAAACAGACACAAATTCCTGCAGCCATGGCCCTCTCATGCCACGGGAGGGCTGGACGCTGAAGCAGATAAACGTAACCTGCAGTGTGCAGTGACACGAGCGAAGGACAAACAAGGAGCAGGGCAGGGGAAGACGTTCCCGGGAGGCCAGAGAAGGCATCTCAGAGAAGGTAGCATTTGAGCAAAGACCCCACGGGGCCAAGACAGTGAGCAGGCAGCGTGTGGGGGAAGGGCATTCCAGATACCTGCCAAGGCCCTGAAGCCGGGGGGCTACTGGGATGCAGCAAGGCAGTTGGGGTGGCTGCAGTGCAGTGGGCAGGGAGATAGGACACAGGTAGCAGATGCCATAAGCCAAGGGTTGGCAGGTGTCAAGATGACCCAAGAAATGGGGTTTGGGGAGTGTAAGAAAAGGGTGGGCTTGGGGTTTCATGGAAAAAGGCCCACAGAGGGAAGGGGCCCAGGACAGCTCCCTGAGATCCTATCTGAGGTGGCACAGTGGCCACTGACCCTCCACACTGGAGGGGAAGGGAAGCTGCTGCACTGAGGTCTGGGGGGCAAGGTTAGGGAATCAGAGGGGTCTGCACGCAGAACTCTGCCTCTGCCCTCCCGTCCCACCCACCCCCCTTGGCTGAACCTCCTGGACTGACAGGAGGCCTCACCCTCATGTCCGGTGGGTCTCTAGGGCCAGCCCTGACTCTGGAACGCTGTCTCTGCCTGTGCCCCTCCCCTGCCCACCCAGGACAGCACCAGCCCTGCCTCCAGCTGTCCCTACACCTGCCCGACCTTTGTGAATAGCACCTTCCCCAGGTCCCTCCGGCAACTGTGTGTGTGTGTGTGTGTGTGTGTGTGTGTATGTGTGTGTCAGCCATATGTTTCCTGCTGGGCCCTATCTGGCACTTGCTGAGTTCTGAGTGGCTAGAGGGACACAGGGCAGTGGCTTTCCTAGAAAGCAGGCAGCCTGGAGACAGCCTGGACACCAAGTGTTGGCTGACTCAGAGCTCCAGCCACCCCAATCTCCCCTGGGCCGGGGCCAGGCACAGCCCCAGCTCTTGGGATTCGTGGGAGGTGACACTCTCCAGGCTGCTCCTTCCCTGCTGGTGTCCTGAGCCCAGCAGCAACACAAATGCCTCTGAGAGAGAAGGCCCGGCTCTCAGGAGGAGACTGCAGTTCTGGAATCTGATCACTAACAGGAAAAAGGTGGGACCAGCCCTATCTGGAGACCAGAAAGCTTCTGCCATGGCCTCCCTTTCCCCTTCCGCACAGGGCCATGCCTCCTGGGCCTGTGGGGAGGAAGGCTGTGTTCAAGTGGGCAAGTAACAATCCTCAGCCTTCCTGGTCAGGAAGGGCCAGCTGCATCCTGAGACTCAGACCCTCTGCCTCACATATGGCCACCTTTAGAGCTCCCAGCTGCCAGTTTGGAAGTCATACAGCCTCTAAGGAAGGCTCCAGGACAGACATGCTCTCTGAGTCACCCCTGGCCAGTGGTGTCCTACAGACATTTGGTTACTTCCTATGACAGGGAGCTCACTCCCTGAAATGAGAAGTTCACACTAATCCCTCCCAGGATTGAGCAGATCCAATCATAAAAAATTCTTCCTAGCGTGGGGCCAGAAATTGCCTCCTACCAAGTTCTATCTAGACCAGGGATGTCCGACCTTTTTTGTTTTCCCTGCAGCACATTGGAAGAATAAGAGTTGTCTCAGGCCACACCTTAAATACACAAACACTAATGAAAGTTCATTAGAAAAAAAAAAAGTCCATGCCTGCTTTTCATGGTATCAGACAACACAGAAAAGCAAAAACAGTGCTCACAAAATCTGCATGGGGTCCATGGGCTATAGGTTGGACTCGCCTGATCTAGGCCATTGAGTCTCTGAACACACAGTCACCTAGGGGTGGGAGGTGCTCTTAAAAACTCAGATGGGGTGGGCGGCACCTGTGGCTCAGTGAGTAGGGCACCAGCCCCATATATACCGAGGGTGGCGGGTTCAAACCCAGCCCCAGCCAAACTGCAACAACAACAACAACAAAACTCAGATGGGGGGAGGGTCAGCACCCGTAGCACAGTGGTTATACGGCACCCGCCATATGCACCGAGGCTGGCAGGTTCAAACCCAGCCCAGGCCAGCTAAACAACGACAACTGTAACAAAAAATAGCTGGGCATTGTGGAAGGCGCCTGTAGTCCCAGCTACTTGGGAGGTTGAGGCAAGAGAATTGCTTAAGGCAGCGGTTCTCAACCTGTGGGTCACGACCCCTTTGTTACAATGCAAATACATCCTGCATATCAGATATTTACATTATGATTCATAACAGTAGTAAAATTACAGTTATTAAGTAGCAACAAAAATAATTTTATGGTTGGGGGGTCACAACAACATGAGGAATTGTATTAAAGGGTCGCAGCATTAGGAGGCATTAGGAAGGTTGAAAACCATTGGCTTAAGCCCAAGAATTGGAGGTTGCTGTGAGCTGTGACACCATAGCACTCTACTGAGGGCGACACAGTGAGACTCTGTCTCAAAAATAAATAAAAACGCAGACAGAAGGAAAAAAACCTCTGATGGAGCTAGGCACCATGGCTCACTCGGTAATCCTAGAACTCTGGGAGTCTCAGGCAAGAGGATCCCTGTCAAGAGTTTGCGATCAGCCTGAGCAAGAGCAAGACTAAAAATAAAAAAACTAAACTTTTGTGGAAGTTGTGGTGGGCGCCTGGAGTCCCAGCTACTTGGGAGGCAGAAGCAGGAGGATCACCTGAGCCTAAGAGTTTGAGTAGGCAAGTGACAATCCTTAGCTTTCCTGGTCAGGAAGGGCCAGCTACATCCTGAGACTCAGACCCTCTGAGTTGCTGCGAACTAGGATGACGGCACAGCACTCTAGCCAGGGTGAAAGAGTGAGATTCTGTCTCAAGAAAATAAAACAAAACACAAAAAATTCACGGGTATGGGCAAAGGTTTTGGTGTCTTATTTAAGCTTTCAGTGTGATCAAACATGCGGCCAAGATAGAGCACCACGGCCTTAGACCTCACACTTTAGTCTCTAGTCGGCCGCCAGCAGGAAGCCCCCCTGACCACCTGAGGCTGGGTGAGGGACGCCCCAGCTCCCCACACCTGTGCAAGCCACCTGAGGGAGGCCGGAGGACCCACGCAAGTTTGGGGCCTGGGAAGCAGCAGGTCTCAAGACTATGTGGGCACTCATGAAAACTCTCTTTGCCCCATGCCCCTCCCTGCTTGGCCCCTCTATCCTCCTCAGCATCCTCAGGACAGGGCAGCGTCCTCACGTCCTTGAACGTCTGCCCTTGTGACCTTGTCCGCCCCACACTCCGTTCCACGCACGCTGAGCCACGAGTTTCCCATGGACACTCAGAGCTCTCTTTCCAGGGTTCTGCTCCCTCTGTCCAGAACTGTTCCCTTTCCTCCTTAGGTCCCTTTTGGAGATTCTGAGACTTCAACATGCTCATGACTTACCTGGTACAGCCCGGCATGCCACAGTCCTCCCCAGCTCCCAGGGGCGCCCACGGCTGCCAGCCTTGCACCGTGAGGGTGACGTCCCTCCCAGGAGCCCTCCGAGCCCTCACATGTTCCTCCAGTGTGTACCGTCAGTTCCCCTCCTCCCCCACAGCTTCACATTCTGGTGGGGGCAGGATTCTGGCTGCTTTGGCCACCACTCAACCCCACCTCTATCATAGGGCGCTCAGAAGTATCAGCTGTCCGTTAAAATTCAGCCACAGCCTCCCTATCCCAATCCCAGGGGATACCGGACACATGACACCCATATGGGTGCAGGTAGGTGGCGCCTGTCTCCTCCCAGCTGGCTCACCTTGGCGATCTGGTCAAACTTGCCAAAGAGCTCATTCAGCACCACCACCAGCTCCTTGGGGGAGCAGTCACTGGCCAGCCGTGTGAAGCCCACGATGTCCGCATAAAGGATGCTGCAAGTGGGACGGGGCTGGAGTGAGTGTCAGAGCCAGGTCCCGGGAAGATGGGCAGCAGGAGCACAGGACTATCCAGTGCCCGGGAGCCCGCGACTATTCCTTAGCCTCTGCCACAAAGACAAATTCAAGTCAGAGGCTGAAGCAAACTGGAGGAGACCCCAGAGTCTGCAGGAGCCCTCGGGACCCTCCCAGGCTGGTCCCCATCACTGCAGATGGCTGAGTGGTGCCCTGCAGCAGCTGGAAGTGCGCCATAAGCACAGACTTCAGAAGCAAACCCCGAGGTTAAGACGTGACTCTGCACTCTCTTAAGCCAACCTCCACGCCCACTGCTTTACAGCCAGCCCTCACCCGACCCTTGCAGGAGTCCTCTCCTCCAGACGAGCAGACGGAGGCCTGGGGAGCCTGAGACTTGCTGGAAGGCCAAGGACTGCAATTTGCACCCAAGCTCCTTATGCCAAAGTCTGTAAGCTCACAGGTCATCTAAGCCCAGACAAAAGCAGTAGGCCAGCTGCACACAAGGTGACGACCCATCCAGCAGATGTCCCTGGGAGCTCATAGGGCCCTCACCTACATATGACAGTTCACAGCGCCCAGGTCCACACACAACAGCTCACGGCTCCCACATCCAATCACATGACAGTTTCTAAGCGCCCACGTCCACACACTACAGCTCACGGCTCCCACATCCAATCACATGACAGTTCATGGCGCCCACGTCCACACACTACAGCTCATGGCTCCCACATCCAATCACATGACAGTTCATGGCGCCCACGTCCACACACTATAGCTCACGGCTCCCACATCCAATCACATGACAGTTCAAAGCACCCACATCCACATGTGAAGCTCACAGTGTTGTATCTGTACTTAACTCAGGTCAAAGCATTCAAGTAAGACTGTGCAGCCAGCCCCTTTGAATCAGCGGAGGGCACATGTCAGAACTGGAGGGTCCTCGCCACTGAGCCCACAGAACTCCTCCCTTTGGAGGTCTTGCACCCCTCTGAAAACCATCTGGAAAGACCCTTCCACCGGTCCTGCCCAACAACCATGTTTGCTTAGAGTTTTATAATTTCAGGGGCTACTGGACCCTGCCCAATACCAATGTTAGTTGTCTAATTTAAGACCCTGATCAGATGCTAATTCTGAGGAAACAAATGGGGAGACTGAGGCTCACAGGGGGCCTGGATTGACCTGGAGCCAGAGGAGTTCCTTCTCCCCAATTTCTATGTGGCCTGGGCTCTGAGCCTACAGAAAAAGCAGGCAGGTCGCCCTCTGGGGCCAGGGGAGTGGTAGGTGCAGCCCCCAGGAGACCCCCACACACGCCTGACGCACAGGCTACCACCCACCTGACGTTCTGATGCCGCTTGACATAGAGGCTGTGGAAGTTGTTGTCAGGCATGCAGTGGTGGTCCCCGTGCTCCTTGAGCCGCTCAATGATAGCCAGCTTCATGCCCATGGAGATGTGGGCTGGCAGCACGGAGAGCAGCAGGTTCTCCTGGGCACAGGAGAACAGACCAGTGGGGGCAGGCAGGGCCTCTGTGCTCAAGGCACCCACATCCACACATGACAGCTGTCCTCACTGTCCCATCTCTACAGGCCCTCATCCTGCTACCAACCCAGCTGGACGCCTACTTCCCTGGTCCCCAGCAGAACCCCGGGACTCCCTCTTTTCAGCTGGGGTGGCACTGAGATGGGTGGGCCACCTGTTCCATCCCCACCTCGGGATGGCATGCCCAGGAATGACCTGACACAGAGGACAGCAGAGTCCAGAGTAATCGGGTTCTGGTTATCGGGCCAGAGCCTCAGAGTCTCTGTGAGGGCGTCTGGCTATGTGTCGTGCACACAAGCTGCTCTGGCTCTGTGTCTGACGGGGAGAGGAAGGGAATGCATGCAGGGCCAGGGGGCAGGGCCTGGAAAGTGGGCCAGGCTGTGTCTCGGTGGAGGCAGGGTCCCACCTGCTGGCGCTTCTCCACACGCAGCTTCCGGCGGGTCTGGATGCATTTCACGGTGTGGGTGAAGAGGTCCCGGGCGGCGTCCTGCATCTGGTGCTTGTGGAAGGCACCGGTAAGGTTCCCACACAGGAAGATGACAGCATTGGCCAGCAGCTGCAGTCCAGCCAAGAGTGGGACTCAGCTCTTAGCCTGGCCTCATCCCTGGGCACCAACCCCAGGCAGACTGGTGCTGGCACCCTCACTGTTCCCTCACCCTTCCTGGGCCAGGCAGGGAAACTGAAGCCCAGTCAGGGACTCACATCCCTCTTGGTCCCTCTCTGCACCCACTAGGCACCTGCCATTAGGAATTGGGGCCCCAGAGACCCAGGAAGCCAGCCACCTCCGGGGAGGTAGAAGCAGCCACCTCACAGGGCTCAGGGCCCAAGAGAAATGTTGAGGGCAGTCACAGAAGAAACAGTGCCCAGTTAGCTGCCGAGACCTCCAACCTTTACCCCTGAAGAGGACACTCAGGCCCCATCTGGAGGAAAATGCATCTTTAAGTCCCCACCAATTATGAATGAAAGGTCATTCACTCAACACAAAGACACAAGACATGGAGTCCTGGAACACTCCCCAGCCCATCGTCAGGGCAGGGGCTGACGAGAGACAGAGAGAGCTGGGAGCAGCTGCACCCCCCAACAGGGCACCTGATCTGGAAGGCAGGGCCTCAGCGGCTGGGGCCCTAGGCCAGCAAAGTGAAGGCTGGTGGGGAAGGGCCCCTCCCAGGGAGCCCACCTTCTCAGCAGACTCCAAGAAAGCTGGGCCTAGAGGCCATCGGTCTGCAAATGTGGCTCTGGGGCCTTTATGTCCAACTCACCCACATGGGCCTCATCTGCCCCTCAGTGTCCCCAGAGGCCCTAGCCCAGACCCCACTCCAGGCCCCCATGCCACCCCTCACCTGCAGTCCCACCTGGACGCTGGGTGTCGTGAAGGCCCCCATCAGAATGCTGAGTACCAGGAGGTGGGAGGCGGTGGAGATGGCCCCCACGGCAATGGCTCCCCGCATGCTGAAGGGCAGGAGCGTGTACACCACGAAGATGATGAACAGGAAGAAGGGCACCTGGGGACAGAGTCTGGTGAGCTGGGGGCTTGGCCACACCCCAAGACTGAGCTGGTGGCAGGATTCCTGGAGCCTCTCATCTCCTGGGGAAGCCCCCAGAAACCTGAATCTTAAGCCCTTCAGTGCTCAAACCAGCCTGCCCAGTACCTCTGTCCTGAGGTCAGCCCCTTACCTCTCCCTGCACAAGGGGACACAGCTATAGACACACACAAGGGACCAAAAACCAGTCCATACACATTTCTGCGCTGGGCCCAGCTAGTGTTGTTTGTGACTCGCCATGTGCTGGCCTCCCCAGAAGGGCCTTCATGTTCCCCATGGCCAGGGTGCCTCTGCCTGGTGCCCCAGCTCAGTGTTCTCCCTCTGTAGGAACAGTCACTAATGGAAGGCCAGGGCAGGGCCTGCTCAACTGCTGCCTAAAACACTGCAGCCCCTGCCCAGCCCTGGTCTCAGAGCCAGCTGCCACTCTCCCTGTGGCCCATGTCCATCCTGCCTTCACCCTCTGACCCAAGCCACAGGAGTGGTCATAGTACCCAGGCCATAGGTCAGAGCATGCCACTTGGTGACAATGGCCTTCCAGAGCCAAGCCCAGCAATCCAGCCAGGTGGAAACTGCAGCTCACTGAGGGAGGGCTTTCTCTGTCAGCTGCACTGGCCACACCGAGCAGCATCAGCCATAGCCTTCTCTGCTTGGGCATGGGGACGGCGTGCCCAGAATGAAAGAACTCAGAGGGGAGCAGAGTTGAGAGCAATCAGGTTCCTGTTACCCTGCCAGAGCCCCAGGCCTGACCCCCCAGCCTTGCTGGACACAGAAGCCCAATTGTGCCTTTGTGCCTCTGTGAGCTGGAGGTCTGTCATCTCCAACCAAACGAGCAAAATGCCACAGCCAGATGTCCAGGTGGACCCTCTCCCCACCTCAGTACTGTCGGTCCAGAAAATTAAGGGACAAAATCAGCCCAGTGCCCATCCTAAGCTAGGGAGCCACAGCCAGTACAAGCAGGAAGGGCCACACACCACTGCAGGCAGGCCCAGTAAGGCACACAGCTAGCTCATGGCATCAGGCCCCCAGGACGCCCAAGTCCCCCACCCTGTTACCTGCTCCCACGCACAGGCCTTCTTCATCCAGGAGTCAAGCACAAGCACGTAGCCCAGGGCCAGCAGGCAGGCCCAGGCCAGTAGCGCCCAGGCGCTGAGCCAGCGCCGCAGGAGGCACTCGACACACACCAGCACGTAGAGAGCCGCAAACACAGCGAGCGTCAGGAACGCCGTGCCCAGGACGGCCCGCCATTTGGAGAGGTCCTGCAGAGCAGAGGAACACAAACGGGCCTCAGCTTTCCCCAGCGGGCACTGCCTCCTCCAGAAAGCCTCGGCCAGCTGCCCAGCCTGCCCTGACAGCCTCACGGCTGGCACGCTCCGCGTGGGCCACGCCCTTGCTCCCACTAACACCTGGTCCTCTCACCTTGAGGCCTTGCCCTGTGCTGTCATCTCTGCTAGGGCTGCTGTAGCCACCCCTCCTGTCAGGGAGCCTGACCCGGTGATGCCGTCGCTCTCCACCCACCCCCTGTGAGGCAGAGTGGCCACCACCCTCTGCCTCCTCCAGGCTCCCCCTGCACTCTATACGTGCCTGCAGGTGACAGGCAAAAGGACAGGAGCACAGAGTGGGTTTTTTTTTTTTTTTTTTGAGATAGAGTCTCACTATGTCACCCTCGATAGAGGGCCGTGGCATCACAGCTCACAGCAAACTCAAATTCTTGGGCTTAAGCGATTCTCTTGCCTCAGCCTCCCAAGTAGCTGGGACAACAGGCACCCACCACAATGCCAGGCCATTTTTTGTTGTTGTTGCAGTTGTCATTATTGTTTAGCTGGCCTGGGTTGGGTTTGAACTTGCCACCCTTGGTGCATGCGGCTGGGGCGGTAACCACTGTGCTACGGGTGCCGGGCCCAGGATGGGGGTTATTCACAGAGAAGATGACACTGCTCTCGCCTCCTAATGGCTGAGCAGAAATTTGTAGGGTCAGAGACCAAATGAACAGTGTCTGCCTGGAGCTATGTCAAGAAGGATTCTGAGGTAGGCATGGTGGCTCACACCTGTAATCCCAGCACTCTGGGAGGCTGAGGCATTACCTAGGGATTACCTGAGCCCAGAAGTTCAAGACCAGCCCGAGCAAGAGTGAGACCCTGCCTCTACTAAAAATAAAAAAATTAGCTGGGCATTGTGGCGAGCACCTATAGTTCCAGCTACTCATAGGGCTGAGGCAGGAGAATCACTTGAACCCAGGAGTTTGAGGTTGCTGTGAGCTATGATGCCACTGCATTCTACTCAGGGCAACTGAGTGAGACTCTACCTCAAAAAAGAAAAAAAAAAAAGGAAGGATTCTGAGTCTGCAGCCAGGCTCAGGGAGGCGGGGGACTGACTAACACTGTCTGCCAGGGTTCGGGAAGTCAGGGCCGGGATACCCTGTCTCTGACTCAGGTCTTCAGTACAATTGAATTTCAGTGTGCAGAAAAATGAGGGTCATTTATTTGGCCAAGTTAATCTAATATCTAAAACCACCCCAGACTTCAAAATTAAATGCAAGTTAGAAACCTGTCTTTCACCAGCTTCAAGATACTCCACAGCTTCTGACTTGCTCAAGGTCTCACAAGCACAAAGGTTCAGGGTCAGCTGTGAAACCCAGACAGACCTATGCTGCCCAGGGGCTGCCCTCACTCACCCCGTGGCTGAAGGCGATGATGATGAGGGCAATGCAGGCAGAGATGGCCACCCACAGCAGCGTGAGCAGCAGCGGCCCATGCTGGCTGGTGAGCCGATACTTCTCGTAGAGTGCGTCTTGGTCTGGAACCTCCTCGCCCTCGTTGAGGGAGTAGCACCCCTTGGCCGGCATCCTCTACCCTTGGCACACACGCCCACTGGGCCTCTCAGGAGACCCCAGGGGGCATCTGTCTCCTGACGCCTCCACTGTGGGCCTAGGCTTCTTGCTGGGGAGAGGCCCCCCACGCCTGCAGTTCCATGGGCAACGTGGGGTCTGCACAGCTCCGGCAGTCAGGCCTCAGTCACCGTGCCACCAGCATCTCCCTGTACGTCCAGGCTGGTCTGACCACACACACAGGGTCCTCAGCTCTGCAGAGACAAGTAGACCCAGACCTTGACCTAAATGGGCCAAGTCAGGGAAGGGCTGGCATCAGGGCCAAGCAGCCCCTGACTCCCAGCATCTATGTCGGATTTATCAACCTTAACCCTAACCTAAACTTTATATCCTGTTTAAAGTGTTGCCCACCTCAGGGTATAAAGCTAGTTCCCTGTATTTTCTAGAACTGTGCTGTTCAAAACAGTAGCCTCTAGCCACAGTTGACTACTTTAAATTTATTTTAAAATAAAACTTAACATGGTGTCCCTCAGTCATAATAGTCAAGTGCTCAACAGCTGCATGCAGCCAGCAGCTCCTGAGCTGGACAACACAGGCCTAAGCTCCCCCATCATGGCAATGCTCTGGAGGCTTCCTGTTCATGGCTCTTTGATCCACCTTGATCCCTTACGTATGTGGCGTGAGGGAGGATCAAGGCTCAATTCCTTTTTCCAAGTGGATATTGCCTCACCCAGCACGGTTCAGTGAACCAACCATCCTTTCCTCACTGAATTTCGGTGGCGTTGCTTCTGTCGTAAATCAGTTGACCGTGCACAGGACACCTGCCTCCAGGTTCCGTCCTATTCCCACAGCTCTGGGACAAACACCACATTCACTTAATTACTGGGACTTTTCGGTAAATCTGGTACCTCTGGGTCCAAAGGGCTCCAAATTGTGATCCTGGGGCTCAACGCCCATAACACAGTGGTTACGGTGTCAGCCACATACACTGAGGCTGGCGGGTTCGAACCCAGCCCAGGCCAGCTAGACAACAATACAACTGCAACAAAAAAGCCAGGCATTGAGTTTGACGTTGCTGTGAGCTGTGACATCACAGCACTCTACCCAGGGTGACGTTGTGAAAATCTGTCATAAATAAATCTTTAAAAAAATTGTGATCCTGGGAGCCTGGGATTTGGGGACATGGCCAAGGGCCCAGATGAGATGGGGAAGCTAAGGGCCCCACGACCACTTCCATCAGGGCACCCTCCCACATCTGTATCATATTAAGCTTCTACATGAGGCCACCTTTTCTTAAAAGAGCACGGTGACACAGATGTAAGAAACTCACAAGCCCCACATCACGGGAAAGGAAGCTGAGTCTCAGGGGACGCAGAGAACCCTTTGTGACAAAGCTAGGAACAGACGCCAGGTTTGCAGTGCTCGGCCCATATGGGGCCCTCTTTCCCCAACACTATTTATTCATTAGCACATTCATGTATTCCAGCTTGACAATGAGCCTATGGCCTATCGGATCACTGCACCCACGACCCACGTGCTAGGCTGGCTTCCAATCTCCAAAGGGAAAATGTTAACAAAATACATGCAACCCCTAGACACAGCAACTGGGGCTTGGGGACAGCTGCCATATTCCCAACAGGAATTTTGTGTTAAGGGAACATCCCTGGACTAAGAATCCAGGGCCCCAATGTCTTCCAGGCCTGTCTTGGACAAGGGACAGGTAGGAGGCAGAGAACAAGGAGACTGTGAGACATGGGAAGGTGCAGGACAGTCTCAACTGGCACAGATGGCCACTCACCAGCCCACGCTACAAAGAAAAATGGGTCTAGAGCAGGGAAGATGGCCAGGACAGCCTGAAGGCAAAAGAGCAGGGTACCCAAGTCCCCAAGTCCAATCAGCCCCTCCTGCTGTCAGGCCCCACAGGCTGCCTTGATTCTAGGCGCTGCCTTGGGGCCTGTTTTCCCTGAAAGTTTCTATCCCCTTGCCACAAACCCCAAGAACAGAGTAGAAAAGCCTCCTATTTGGGGGTGGAACATGGGGCCACGTGCCAGGGATCCTTCCATGCCCAGACAGGCGTCCACCGTCTTTGGCATCTGTTTAACCAGCAGCAACCCTTTGAGGGTCAAACCCAAAGTGCTTAGATAGCACAAAACTGATTTCTACGTGAAATGAAGATTTTTAAATGTTGGAGATCAATTTCTAAAAAAAAATTTTTCTGGAGACACCCAGGCTAGAGTGCCATGGCATCAGCCTAGCTCACAGCAACCTCAAACTCCTCAAGTGATCCTCCTACTTCATCCTCCTAAGTAGCTGAGATTACAGATGCCCACCCCAATGCCCGGTTGGTTTTTCTATTTTTAGTAAAGACAGGGTCTTGCTCTTGCACAGGCTAGTCTCAAACTCCTAAGCTCAAGAGATCCTCCTGCCTCAGCCTTGCAAGAGTGCTGGGATTATAGGTGTGAGACACCACACTCTGCCTAATTTTAAAATTTTAAGTGATACAGCTCACTAGTTTACAACCTCTAAATCTAAAGTGATTGCTCTTTATTTCGCAAGAAGCATTTGCTGAGTACTAACCATCTATCTCCAACTCTGCACTCGGGGTCTGCAAAACGACACAAGATTCCTGCCCTGAGAGGCACTAGTCCAGGGCACCCCTAAATGGTCCCGTGTAGTAATTACTGAGTGCTACTGTCACAACAGTGTCTGCACACACGTTCACTCTAATCTTCAAAACCCGTTAAGACCAAGGTGCCACAGCCATTTTGTAGATTCAGAACTGAGCCCAGAGAGGCAGAGTGGCTGCCCAAGGTCACACAGCTAGGGATAGTAGGCAGAAGGGCTGGGATTCCAACCCTGGTCTGCCAGCTCCCAAACCAGGGTTCCTTGGCCCAGGCTCCCCCACTGACATCGCAGGGGACTAAAGCAGGTGCTGCAGCAGCACTGCCTGCCCCTCTGGCCTCATGCCCCCAGACTGCCAGGCCAGGAAACCCCAAACACCAGGGCCAGGACAACTCCCCACAGATACTCCACTAGGCTCAGGAGAGACTTTGCTGCTAGCCAAGCCAGATCCTCCACAGATCCTCCACGCAAAGCTGCCAGACCAGAGCTGCAGGCTGCCAGGATGCAGGCGCACGCACACACACGCAAACATGCACACACTCACCCCTGCCACAGACCTGCTCTTCTAGGTACAGCTGAAAGGCTCCCAGGGGCCTGTGGGAGCCCAGGCCTGGTGACACTCCTCTCAAACATCTAATTAGGCCACTTCCCAGGCAACAGCAGGCAGAAAACGGGTATACGACAGATAGCCCTAGGCACGAGGACTTTGGTCCACCCAGGGACCTGGTCCAGCTCCTGAAACAAGCCAGGCAGTGTGAGGCAGAGCTAGGCCAGGGAACTTCTTCTGTCCCTCCTCAGAAGATGGCCTGGGAACCCATCAGCAATGGTGCTTCCACAGGCCAGGTCCTCTCTGGGAGCCTCCCACGCAAAGCCACAAGCAGAGGACCCTCGGCTGTGGCCGGTTCCAAGGCCCTTCCGTGCAGCCTCCAGTTGTCCTGCCGGTCACTGACTCAAGCCCTGGGTAAGAGTCCGTTTGCCAGGTCTCACTGACCCCATTACCTCAGTTTGCAGTGTGCCTGTCACCGCCCAGGGCAGTCTTCATCACTGGGCACTTTCTCTGTAAGTCCTCCCTTGGGGCAAGCCAAGCCCTGCCTCCCTGTCACTGGTCCTGTCTGAACTCCAAAGCCACCAGGAGCAGGGATATGTACTTGGCCAAGTCAAGGCCCCTTTTTCACCTGGTCCCTCACTGTCACTCACATCTCATGATCTCCCCATGCCATAAGGAAAGGACCTCACCATGACCCTGAAGGGGGAAGGTGTCTCCTGCTTCTGCTGTGCAATGTCCCCACTCTCAGGCCCCTGGCCCAGGGACCATGTGACCCTGGCTTGGCTAGCAGCAAAGTCTCTCCTGAGCCTAGTTGCCAAAATCATCCCAGCGAGAATGGGGCTTCTGCTGGTCCAGGGAAGGAGACGTCCTCTTTTATCAGTGGCCTGGGGCTCTGGCAGACACTGGAGCCTGGAGCCGGCATGGACAGCAAAAGAGACAATGTGCCTCGCTCCTGGCGTCCAGGCGACCTGAAGACAAGCAATGCCCCTTTCAGCTTAAGCCAGTGTAAGTTGCTGTCACTTGCAACTGAGAGTTCCAAGTCCACACCGGACTTCTTGATCCAGTTGTTATGTCCGGGAAGTACCTGTGGCTCCCCTTGGGTCCAGAGTCAAAGGGACATTGGGCCCTACACACAGCCAGTCCTCGCCATGGAGTGGACACCAGCACTCACACCTCCATCACCATGTCCTGGCAGGCAGGTGAAGGTTTCCACAACTTCTCCAGTGGCCTCCAGAGACTCTCCCCTTCAGGAGGAATGAGGGAGCCCACCGGCACAGGCCAGTGTGAGTCCAGGGGATCAACCTCACTTCTCGCAAGCAGTCTTATGGGCTCTGAGGCCCCTGCAGCCCAGGTCCTATGACACAATGGCAAACAGAACTCACAGCACCCACTACAGGCCTGGCGCTGGGATCACTGAATCTGCCCCTCCCCTGCACATATGACCATGTCTCCCATTTTACAGATATGGGAACTGAAGCACAGAGAGGTTCAGTCACTTGCCGTGTTCTCACAACTAGTAATAGAGCTGGGATGTGAACACGGGCCTCCCAGGGTCCACCTCTTATTCTGCCCAGCACCGCCCTGGTGCTGACATCCAGAAAGCCTGTAACATCCCCAAACACCAACCCCTTCCTGCCCCCAAGGCCCAGGACAGAGATACAACCAAGAAGGCAGAAGGAGGCAGAGCTAGGCCAGGGAACTTCTGTCCCTCCTCAGAAGATGCCCCAGGAACCCATCAGCAATGGTGCTTCCACAGGCCAGGTCCTCTCTGGGAGCCTCCCATGCAAAGCCACAAGCGGGGGCCCCCATATGTCTCTGACTGGCAAGAGCAAGGTCAAGCCGGCGAACTCCAGGAGGGCGGCCTCCTCCAGGAAGCCCACTGAACTGCCCCAGATGCGCCCTCTTCTCCCTTGCATACAATCAAGGCCGACCATGGCCTCCTCACCAAGCACTGGCTGGCTAAGTCTGGGTCCTCCGCCAGAACAGCCGCTGGAAGTAGGCAGCTGGGACTCCGTGCCAGTGGAAGTAGGCAGCTGGGACTCCGTCTCACGCCTGCAGGGCTGGCCCCTCAGCACTCAGGAAATCCCCCTTCCCCACAGGAACTGGCTGATCTGGCAGCACACACAGTCCAACCACACACCATGGGGGAAGTATGTTCTCGAACGCCTCAGCTTTTACAGATGCAGACAGGGCACCCACTTCCTCACCCGAGCAGTGCTGGCAGGAACCCTGGCCCGGCTTCCTCTGGCCAAGCCCTGGCAAGCCCCTGAGCTGCACAGGGCCTGGGGCCCTGGTGGCCTCAGAAGGAGGAAGCGGGGACCTTGGGGCATGAGGGGGTGGGCAGGCGTGCAGAGAAGCGTTTCTGCTCAGTCCCCTGGGCCCGCACCCCACCTGAGCAACCACACAGCTGCAGCTAAAACCCCACAAGCAAGGTCTCCCCAGCTGGGCCCTCAGCTCCCTTGGTGGGCTGGGTCACAGGCAGACTTTTCATTTGCTAAGGGAGTCCTACCGCCATCTCCCTAGGGAGACCCTGACCTTCAGAAGGTTCTGCCAGCAGCTGCTCTACCTAGCACAGGCCCACACAGAGGGGCACCCAGGAAACCTTGCAGGAACAGGGGAGGCAGTATTGGTGGCATTCAAGGCCTACCCTTCAAGCCCCCACACTTCCCTATCCCCAGAGTCCGGCAGCCCTCAGGCACCTCACTACTGGGAGACCTTCTCATATTCCTGCTCAGCATTCCCAGACGCCAAACATCCCAACATCTGCCTCACCAAACTGTTGTGGCAGATTCTGTGCTTTTGCGTCCCACCACTTGGCCCCAGGCAAGTAGCTGGAGTTCTGACCCAGGCCGAGGCAGGGAAAGAGGGAGGCCAGGGGCAGCGGCACAACAGCAGGAGGCGAAGGCGCCTCTTCGATGGAGGGTGGGATGCATCTGCCACACCTGCTGTGTCACACCACGGCCTGCAAGAGAGGCCTGGACCCACTCCCATCCCTGACACGTGGGAGCAGACACCTCTCGGCCTCAGTTACCTCACTGGCAAACTAGGGTGCCGATGACCAATTTGTCCACATGAGGGATGAGGCCTGATAGGCCAAGCTTTCAGGGACAAAGTGGCCAATTAGCCAGAGAGAAGGCTCAGTACCCAGGACCCCCGGAGAAGGTCTAAAGGACCATAGCCCACTCTGGGGTCCCGATGAAAGGGACAGGTATAGAGTAGGCAGGTCCCAGCCCCATCTCCCACACTTCCTGATGACACAGCCTGCAAAGCTACCAGGCAGGGGCAGGAGCTGAAGCTCCCCAATGGTGCAGCCCCCTTCTCCCTCCACATTCCCCCCCGCTGCCTCCACCCAGCTCGTCCCTGGGACCACCGGCTACCAATTGTTCTTGGGGTCCAGAGACCTGTACTCCAGTCCCAGCTCAGCCACCAAATTGCTCTGTAACCCTGAGCAAGACCCCTGACTGATCTGGGCCTCAGTTGCCACTTTTGCAAAGAGATGACCATGTTGGAGCCCAATGCTAGCCTAGGCTGGGCTGGGTCTGGAGGCTAAATCATGAAATGAAAAGAATCAGGGATTGGAGAAAAGGCCAGGTGCTGCCACTCGGCCCCAGGGGCTCACGCTAGGGGTGGCCAGAGGGGCGTTGTGTTCTTAGTGCCTGCAATCCTCCTTCCCCTTCACTCCTCTAGTTAAGTTTCTCTCTTTGTCTCTCCTTAAAATGCACCCCTAGGGGTGGCGCCTGTGGCTCAAAGGGGTAGGGCACCGGCCCCATATGCCGGAGGTGGCGGGTTCAAACCCAGCCCTGGCCAAAAAAAAAAAAAATGCACCCCTAGGCTTCAGCTGCCAGGGATGGTGAGTCCAGACTCGCTAAGCTTCTGCCCAGTGGCAGTTACAGGGTGCCCAGGAGGGGCTGCTCCATTCATTCATTCATTCATTCATCTCCAGAGGGAGCCGTGCAGGAGTTCCTTCCTCAGACACGCACCTATGCCTTCTGTCCCGGGAAGGAGGACAGGCACCAAGAGGAAACTCTGCTCCCAAAAGAGAAACCTTAATGCCCCACTCCCACCCCCAGTGTATCTGCACAGAGTGGGTGTTCAGAGCTGATTAATCAGCCAGGCTCCCCTGCTTGCTGGAGGCACATCAGTATTTTTCCCCCCACACCATTAGAGACTCATTTCTTTAAGCACTGCCCTTACTAGGCTCCCCCCTCTAGAATGGAAACACTTTCACACCCTTGTTTAACATATTTCGGATCCCTTTTCCCTGATAAGGAAGAACAGAAAGGGGAAGTCTGGGTGGCCTCTGAAGGCCTGCATGGGGCTAGTCCAGCCCAGAAGAGCAGGACAAGGCACTGTCCCCCCTCAGCCAGCAGGTTCCCTGGTGAAGGCAAGGCATGAATGGGGTCTGGATATACGAGAAGACATCCATCTCACAGGCCCATGGACAGATGTGACCCAGAGTAATCCCTGTCCTAGAGGCGGGCAGGAAGGACACAGTTGACTCTTTTTTTTTTTTTGAGGCACAGTCTCACTATGTCGTCCTGGGTAGAGTGCCATAGTGTCACAGCTCACAGCAACCTCCAACTCTTGGGCTTAAGTGATTCTCTTGCCTCAGCCTCCCAAGTAGCTGGGACTACAGGCGCCTGCCACAACACTCGACTATTTTTTGGTTATAATTGTTATTGTTGTTTGGCAGGCCCGGGCTGGGTTCAAACCCACCAGCTCCAGTATATGTGGCTGGCACCCTAGCCGCTGAGCTACAGGCACCGAGCCCACATTTGAGTCTTGAGTCCTATACTGCTAGTATTCTGTTTAGAAGGCAGTATAGCCCAGAAGACAGCAAGCTGGATTCATAAGTTATACCAGGATGGTTTCTAAAGAGAGGAAAGAACAATTCTCATTTAATATGGTAGATGATAAAGCCTTTCTAACCTGACACAAGACCCAAAAGCCACAAAAACTGATGAATTCAATTGTGTCTTTAAAAAATAAAATTTACTATATGAGGAAAACTACCAAAAGCACAATCAAAAGATGAATGGCAGATTAAGGAAACATATTTGTGATTCATATCACAAGAGGGTAATCTTCCTCAAATGTAAAGAGCTCCTACAAATCAAGAAAAAAATCAATAACCCAACAGAAAAATGGAAAAAGGGAAGGAACAGAAAGTTCACAGAAAAGGTAAAATGAATGGTTCTTAAACATTTGGGAAGAAGATGACCTCACCCATAATGAGAAAAACACAAATTAAAACTACTGTGGGCTCAGCGCCCATAGCTCAGTGGTTAGGATGCTGGCCACATACAGTGGGGCTGGCAGGTTCAAACCCAGCCAGGCCTGCTAAAGAAACAATGACAACTACAACAACAACAAAAAATAGCTGGGTGTTGTAGAGGGCACCTGTAGTCCCAGTTTCTTGGGAGGCAGAGGCTAGAGAATCGCTTAAGCCCAAGAGTTTGACGTTGCTGTGAGCTGTGATATCACAGCACTCTACTGAGGGCAACATAATGAAACTCTTCTCAAAACAAACAAAAAACTGTGGAAGCCAAAATTAGTGGCACGCACCTATAGTCCCAGCTACTAAAAAGGGTGAGGTCGGAGGACTGTCTGAGCCCAGAAGTTTAAGTCCAACCTGGGCAATATAGAAATAGGTATCATATTCACTCCTGGGAAGAAATATGAACCAGCAGAACCCTTCCCTTGGGGAAGGCAATTTAGTAATATACGACAAAGTCACTAATGTACACACTTTTTTGTTGTGAGACAAGAGTCTTTCTCTGTTACAGTGTAGTGGCATCATCACAGCTCATTACAACTCCAAATTCCTGAGTTCAAGCAATCCTCCTGCCTCAGCCTCCCAAGTACCTGGGACAATAAGCGCCTGCCACCATGCCTGCCTAATGTTTTGTTTTGTTTCCAGAGATCCGTCTCAATATGTTGCTCAGGCTGGTCTCAAACTCCTGACCTCAAGCGATTTTCCTACCTCAGCCTTCCAAATTGCTCAGACTATAAGAACGAGCCCCTGCACCTGGCCCATATATATCTTTTAACCTACCAACTCTACTTTGAATACTATATCCTAAAAATGCCATCACGTGTGTAAATGACACAGCTACAAGATTATTCATTGCAGTATTTGTAACAATGAAAGACTGAAAACAGGAGCTGGTGAGATAAATTACAATACAGCCTTACCACGGAATAAATACTATGCAGCTGTCAAAAGTGTGAGGCGGCTTCAAATTGATGGAACGGTCCCTAGGAAACATCTACACGGTGAATGAATAAGGACCAAACCAGGACACAGAAAAACCCAAACCACTGCTTTGACACAGCATTTAAATCTCACTTCTCCTCATGCTCAGTTTCTATTTCTGTTGCTGTGTTGCTTGCGCAATTTAAAAACATCCAACAGGCGGCACCTGTAGCTCAGTCGGCAGGGCGCCAGCCACATACGCCAAGGGTGGCAGGATTGAATCCGGCCCGGGCCTGCTAAACAACGACGACAACAGCAACCAAAAAATAGCCAGGTGTTGTGGCGGACACCTGTAGTCCCAGCTACTTGGGAGGCTGAGGCAAGAGAATCACTTAAGCCCAACAGTTTGAGGTTGCTGTGAGCTGTGACTCCAGGGCAACAGAGTGAGACTCTGTCTCAAAAAAAATTAAAAAAATAAAAATAAATAAATAAAATAAAAACATCTAACCTCAGAGACAAATCTTGGGTCCATTATATCTAAATTGTGGGCCCCGACTCACTCGCTCCCTGCCTCAGTTTCCTCATTTGAAAAAAAGGGAATGACAGTCTGACCACACAGGGTTCCTAGAAGGTATCAAGTTGCCAGAAAGGGTGGTGGGGTGGGAAAGTGAGTAGACCTGGAACTGGAACCTGCCTCTCCACCCTCCACAGGCCTGTGGCGCTGGGGCTGGGGGTGTTGAAGAGGGCATCCTCCACTTTGCCTGGCCTCTAGGGGTGGAGAGGGCAGTGGTCAGCAACTCAGGATGGCGTTCCGGGGCCACGAGCAGCAGTAGTGGCTGACATCCCTATGGAGGGCCTCACAGGACCCAGGCCGGGGGAGAAGCAATGTCAGTTTGAGCCTGAGAGAGCTCCCGGTTACATCCCAGGCAGTGCAGGGTCCTCCCCCCAGGCCTGCAGGTCTGTTGACCAAAGAGAAAGCATAAAGCCCAGCCAGGACATGCTGTGCAACCTCTGAGCCCAGCCAGGGGCAGAAATTGGGCAGAAAACCACCCAGGCCGGCCCCCTCTCTGAGAACCTCCAGAGTGCTATGAACAGGCTACAGCAAGGCCCTTGTACCCTAACTCCCCAAGGGCAGGTGGGGTGCTCTCACCCCATTTCCAGCCAGAGAAACCAACTCTACGATCCTAATCTACTGGTCCAAAGCCCATGGTATTTGAACCCAGGCCTGCCCTACTCCAAGGCCCAGGCTCCTTCTTAACCCTCTCTCTGCATTTCCTGAGATGTGTTCTGCCCACGAGCAGGGCTGTGAAAAACTACACACAGAGCTCTACACACTCACACCAGTTCCTGGGCATAGCGGTGCTAAACTCAATGTTCTTCTTTTCCCCATTTACAGATGTGCAGTACACATTAGTGATTTAAAGGCTCTGATAAGTCCTGCAAGAAAGAAACCTGCTGAGTTAAACACAGCTAAACATTTCCCCATCTTTTTGGTTCATGAGACTCTTTTTGCATTGAACCCCTAATGAGCCTTCTTTGGGAAATGCTGACTTTGGAGTTTCTAAGACCCACCTTGGAGTCTCAATGCCTAAAAGCCTCCCTGGCAGCTGTGGCCCACAGAAGCCACTATCCTCCCCTTTTCTGACACCCTGAGAGCACCCACAGGCTGGGGGCTCTACTGTTCTACCTCCACTTGATCCTTGGCTGGGCTAGATGGCTGTACAGGGGATGGAGACCAGCCCGTGCACCTGCCTACGGGCCAGAGGGGCAGCCCTGAGCTTGGCCTCCAGATGGAGGTGCCAGGAGAGGCCTGAGTGAACACACCTGGACTCTCCTACACTCACAGGTTCAACAGCCCCTGCCTGCCCTCAGGCAGCTTTCAGTGGGGGTGCACCTTGCCCTGGGCTCAAGCAAGCAGGAAAAAACGCTCCCATCAAATTTCCTACCTTACCCCTGCAATACAAAGAAGTGGCCCCCTTGCCTCAGTTTCCCCATCTGCCATAGCCAAGGCAATGCAGGGGATGGAGCCTGGGCTGAAGGCCAGGAGATACAGGACTCTCACCAACTGTGGGACTCAGGGAATTCTTTACCCTGTCTCAGCCTGACTCCTCCAGGACAGGAAAGGTCTCCAGGGTCTCCAAGGTCCTTTCCTACTCAGACCAGCAGAGAAAACAGCCACAGAGAGGTCAGTGGGGAAGGACTGTCTCACCCAGAGCTCAGCAGACCACCCATAAGTCCAGTGAGGCATCACTGCCTAGTCTGGCCCCTGTTCCAACAGCAAGCCCCAAGCCACCACCTGGCCCAAAGGCTCCCAATTTGGCCCCCACAGCAGCAGCTACCAAAATGTTCAGCCCTAACCCAAGGACCCAAGACCCCCATTTCCTGAGAACCTGACCAAGGTCAAGGGGCAGCCAAGGGGCGGGGGGCGGTGGGGCTGTGTCGTGAAGCCATGCTGGGAGCCCGGAAGAGCCATTCTGTAAGGGAAGCAGCCCCACCCGGCTTCCCCAACCAAACCACAGCCGCAGCTTCTGGAACTGCACCCCCATAAGGGCTGGGGAGCCCTCAGCTCAGCTGTCCCTAGAGCTTGAGCCCCTATTCCCAACCACTCACTCCTTCCTTCTACAAACTCTTGCCTGACGGAGCCAGGCTCCCCTGGGCTGTGCACGGGCGGTCAGCTGTGATGGAGCCTCAGTCCATGGCAGCCATGCTCCCCTAAACCCAGGTGGTGGATAAGCCACCAAGGTTCCCTGCACATGTCCAGGATCCCAAGAACACCAAGCACAGTCCTCGCTCACCCTCTGGCCAAAAAACTCCACCAGAGCTCCCATGGCCTTCTTGGTAGCTGTGCGATTTGACTTATTCTGGTTCCCCAAACAAGCCCCACCCTTTTGTCTCCAGGCTCCCATAGCCTAAAAACACGCCTACCGCCTCACCTCCAAACTCCTTCTGCCTGGCGAACTCCTGCCGGCCCTTCACAACTAGCCTCAGCTGCTACCTCCTCCAGGAAGGCTGTCTGGCCCCTCCCAGCCTGGCCACGGTGCCGGCCTCAGCTTCCCCTGCACCTGCACTTCCTGCAGAAACAAAGGCCTCCACGGGCTGTCAGTGCCTGGCCTGTGATGCAGCCCCCAAGCCTAAGCCATCTGCCCAGGCTGCCCCACTCCAGAATCTAACCCCATACTCTACAGACTATCCAATGCAGCCAGTCCCCAAATGGCAGTTGGGCTGGGCCTTCCTGTCCTGAAGGAGTCAGACTCCAGAGTACCCTGGAGTCCCCAGTCCCACCTGCATGAAGTATCTGCCTCTCAATACTCACATGAGCGAGGGGAAGAAACACTCCTTCCCCCTCAATGGAGCGAGGGGAAGAAACACTCCTTCCCCCTCAATGGCCTATTCTAGCAGTGAAATGACCTCATGGCTATAAAACCTCCTTATAAATCCAGAAACACTGCACGTGCAAACAGGCCCCAGCAGGGTGCCCCTAGCCCTCCATCCACCAAGTGCCACTGGGCTACAGCCCTGTGGCTACAGAGGCTACAGCAAGCAGCAGATGCACTATCTCCTTAGGAGCTCATGTTAGGGGTGGGAGGACACGTGGCATAAACAAGCTAAGTGGGGGAAAAAATGTCAGGGCAGGCAAGGGCATAGCCTCAGACTGGGCAGTTGGGAAGCCGTGTAGCTGGGAGCACTGGCTCTGAGATCAAACACAGGGTATAAATCCTAGCTTCACCTAAGAAAAGCTCTGTGGCCTTGGGCAGGTTCATTAACCCCTCTGGGCCTCAGTTTCCTAATCAACAGAACGTACTGGTAATGGGAAGTAATTCTCAGGTTTCCCACTGAGGCTGGCATAGCAAGTGCCATCACCCAGTGTCACCCCCACCAGCTCCAAACACAAGCGGTCAGCAGCCCAAGAAACCCTAACATAAACAGAAACTGGGGACACACTTCAAGCCCTGGGTCTCGGTTTCACTTCCTACAATCCCCCGAAAAGGCAGTTCTGCTCTTCTCTCTGCCTCCCCTGCCTGACAAAGGGAGGCAGAGGGGGCTGGCCCTGCCCTCAGAGGACGGTGGCTCCAAGGAGTCTAGGTGTTTCGAAAGAGGCCCCCATTAAAGCAGTGTCTCCACCCCACTTCAAAGGGCTCCTCCTCCCCAGCCAGGTGGGGTGTGGGAGACAGGTGCAGCAGAAGTAGGGGTGCACACACAGAAAGGAGGTCTCATGGGGCCCTCACCTGCCCACACAGGGAGGAGCAGAGGCCAGGAGGGGAGGCGTGGGGACGGCCTGCAGAAGAGCAGCGGGGCAAGACAAGCCCCCAGTCCACCCCTGAGTCCACACCTTGCCCCCAGGACACCAAGGGAAAGGTGACCAACCCAGAGGCTCAGCACCTTCAACACAGTCCAACCAGAGCAGCTCACACCAGCCCACAGGGCCTCGGTTTCCCCATCTCTGCAAAGCAACTGCACCCCAGCATCCCAGGACTCTCCCTGCTTGGCCAGTCTGTGACTCCAGGATCTAGCAACTAAGTGAACTGTGCCCAAGCGGTGAGGCTGAGCACCCTGGAGGCAAGGAAGGCAGCCTGTGGGTGCCTGGATTCTAGAGGAGAAAGAGCTCCCCCATCAGGGCACTCTGGGTTCTGACAATTGTCCAGGGATTCAGGCCCTAGGAGGAAGGTGGTAGCACCCCCACATGTACCCCACCTTCCATGCTCCCTGAAAGCCAGGTCACCATCCTCCCAGGGGACAGGCCTCTGTCTGAGGGTCATGACCACTGCTGCCGCCCTGCACCTCTGGCTGGGTCCCCACAGCCCAGGAGGTGAGAAGAGGTAGGCCTTGGGTGCAGGAAACACAGCTGTGAACTGGGGTGTCTGCCATAAAGGCCTCAGTCTGCTCCCTTTTCCCCTGAGGAGTCCTGCCTGGGGTGAGAGTCACTCTTTCCTGTGGTTGGGACAGAGGGACAGGGGCATAATTGAAGGGTGGAGAGAGGCTATCATGGTGACCCCTGGCCCCAGCAACAGCAAACAGGGCTCAAAGCAAGACTAAGGTGGAGGGGTGGGCGCTGCGGACCAAACCCAGCAGCATGTGCATTGGGGGCCCTCTTCTTGTCAAGCTTGAGAACCCCTGAAAAGAGGTCTCACTTGGGGGGACACAAGCCAGAGGGAACTGCAAAGGAAGGGGGGTGGGCAGGAAAGAGCCAAGGCAGCTGGCCTGGAGTGGACAAGGGGCCCGGGGCAGGCTCAGGAGGAGCAGAGCCAAGTCTGAGGTGGACTCAGAGCCAGGGGAAGGGGCTGAAAAAACTCCAGGCAAGGAGACCCCGACCAGACGGGCATCCCAGGGCCTCTTCCAGGCTGATGCCTGCTATCTCCGCCCCAGCCAATGACGGCAGCGAAGCAATGTAGGAGCTCAGAAAATGCTGGTGGCACGTCAGAGGGGACAGCAGGCGGCACAGGAAGGCACACCAGTGTCCGGACAAGGCGGCCACCCAAGAGGAACTGAACTTTGGTCCAAGGCTCACTGCCCCACCCCACCCCACCCCACCACCTAGTCCAGGCGTCCTCAAACTTTTTAAACAAGGGGCCAATTCACTGTCCCTCAGACGGTTGAAGGGCTGGACTATAGTTTAAAAAAAAAAGACTATGAACAAATTCCTCTGCACACTGCACATATCTTATTTTGAAGTAAAAAACAAAACGGAACAAATACAATTCACACGGCTTCACGTGGCCCGCGGGCCGCAGTTTGAGGACGCCTGACCTAGTCCCTTCTAGAAAGACCTCCAGGGGAGAGCAGGAAATGGAGGGCGCTTCAGCCGAGTAGGTCTGTGCCCAGGGTTGGGCAATGTCTCAGCCATGACATGGGCCAGTTGTGAAATCTATGGGCAGCAGCAGGTTGAGCCAGATGCCTGTGGCTGGCTGGGGGGCACCATGCCACCCTCCTGGGGGTGGTGCCAGACAGTGGAGACAGCTGACAGATTCCCACACACAGCTAGAGGGGCTCCGGCCACTGCTGGGTGACCTCTCAGCCTGAGCACACCAGTCTCAGGTTTCCAGGAAGCATGTTCCATGCAACTCACCCTCCCTTAACCTACCAGGCACTACATCTGCCCATTTTACAGATAAGGAAACTAAGGAATGGAGAGTGAATGTGATTAGCCCAAGGAATGCACCAGTGAGACACCTCAGCTCAGGCCTGCCCATCCCTGAGCCCAGGTTCTCCCAGGGACATCCAGTCTCCCACCCAAGGCAGGACAAAGCCCAGGAGGGCCTCAGGACACCAACAGTGACAAGCATGTCCACTCAGGTAGCAGCTCCTCCGTGCCAGGTGCCACACAGGCTCACCTGTTCACAGTCCTCTGACGCAGTGGGCACCACAAGAAACAGCCTCAACCCCTTTCTTGTCTCACACACTGCTGGGAGGAGGCAGAGTAGGGCTTGAACTCCGACTGCCCACAATTAGGCTCTGTCCAGAGGCAGGGGAATGGACCTGGTGACCTCCAGAAGACCCCTGCCTCTCTGCTAGTGTGCAGACATCATCTCTTTCACTGATCCAAACGAATTTCCTGCTCTTGGCATTTTTTGTTTTTTTTGAAATAGGGTCTTCTTGCTCTGTCATCCAGGCTGGAGCGGACGGACAGGATCAGCACTCACTGTAGCCCCAAACCCCGGACTCCAGCAGCCTCCTGCCTCGGCCTCCAAAGTAGCTGGGAGCACAGGCACGTACCACCACACCTAGCTGACTTTTCTTTCTTCTTTTTATTGAAAGTTTCTGTCACCCTAGGGAGAGGTGGCACCATAGTTCACAGCAACCTCAAACTCTTGGGCTCAAGAGATTCTCTTGCCTCAGCCTCCCGAGTAGCTGGGACTACAGGCACCCACCGCCATAATTGACTATAATTTCTTTTCTATTTTTAGTGGAGACGGGGTCTCACTCTTGCTCAGGCTGGTCTCGACCTTGTGAGCTCAAGCCATCCTCCTGCCTCGGCCTCCCAGAGTACTAGGATTACAGAGGTAAGCCACCATGTCCAGCCAATTTTTCTATTTTTCGTAGAAACAAGGCCGTGCTGTTTCCCAGGCTAATCTCAAACTCCTGGCCTAAAAAGATCCTCCTGTCTTGGTCTCCCAAAGTGTTGTGATTACAGGCGTGAGCCACTGTAGACACAGGAAGGGCCTCCCTCCCACCTGAAGAAAGACAAGAACAGGACGCTCTGCAGGTGCCCAGCGTGACCCACTCTGTCTGCTCCCTCAGAGGCCCAGAACTTTCTCCAACCCGGGGAAGTGTTGCCCTCTGCCTGGGCAAGAGGACAGTGCCATCACTGCAGTGTGAACGAGCCCCCGCCCCCTCCTCTGGGGCAGAACAAGGGAGGCCCAGGGTGCTGCCGATGGACAGGTCACCTAGCCAGCTCCGATGAGCCCTGGCAATGGGGGAAAGTCAAGGTATGGAGAATCCAGCGGCTGCATCATACCCCTCCCAGCTGGGGCCGGGCTCAGCCACACACCCAAGAAAGCACAGCCTGACAGGGGCATGAGGCCTCACCTGGCCCAGCCATATGGAAGGGCTCACCCCACCCTGGTCCCCTGCAGTGCTCCAGAGCAGGCCAGGCACCAGTGGTACTCAAGAGGAGCCCACTTCCTCATCCCACCAGTAAGGACCACCCCACATTAATCCTTCAGCACCGCCACAGCCCCTCTTCTCGGCTTTCCCTAATGTGGGGCAAATTGTCCCAGCCCCGACTCCAGACCTCACGTACACTGTGGTGGGCACAAGTGCATGCCCAGGGACTGGCTCACTGGGCGACCCAGGATGAGACAGTACCCTCTGAGCTTTTGTAAACTGGAGAAGGGGAATGGGTCAAACCAATAGTTGCAAATTGTAAAGAGGGGTCCATGGCCTAAAGCAACACCAAGTCAGACCTTTGTCTCCCTCTGTCCAGAGGCCTCACTCCCAGCCCTCCCACCTCTCACTGCACCCACCCCATTCCCTCAGGGTCCACAGAAAAACTCCCACCCCCACTTCCTGGCAGAGGTCTTGCCACAACGCTCCCTGCCACCTGCCCGTCAGGACACAGCCACTTCTACTCTGCAGACACTGCTGGAGACTCTGCCTCCATGAAGTTCACACCTTCCCTTCCCCAGAGCTTCCCTCCTCTATACCCACACCTGGCCCAGGAGCCACAGTTTTACCTGGAAGAACCCAGACCGGCAGAAGTGGGAAGACACACAGCCCAGTCAGAAAGGAGGGGTGCAGAGGCAGCCTTCCCAGACTCCAGCCCCCCTCAGATGCCCACACTTCCTGCAGCGCCGGCGCTGTGCACTTCCTCTTAAATCTGCTCCCCTGTCACTTATGTTTTTGCTAGCTCTGTCCAAGACAATAATACCGTTGTGATATTGCAGAATCACTGTACTAGCTATAGATGTCTGTCCTAAAACATATTAAAACAAATACTTAAATTTGAGACACATCTATCAAGTACAGGCTAAAAGCACCTAGACCCCTCCCCTGGCAGGGCAGGGGCCATCCTCATAGCACTCATCTGCAAGACAATGGTCAAGCGCTAGTCGCCACACAGCACTTCCAGGCAGAGCCAGACCATGCTCTGACTGCCCAGCCTGGCCTTGGAGGCAGGGCCCTGTTGCTTGTAGGCCCCCTGCTTCACTCTGGCCCTCCTCCCCCGACTCAGGCTAGCCAGGGAGGAAGGCCCTGGCCCTAGCCTTCCCTGCCCCTGAACTTGATGTGATGACATGGAGAAGAGGCAGTTGCTTCATACTGTTCACATGTGTTTATATGATTGGATAGAAGAATCCAGAAAGACCCACTCCAGATGGTCCACATGGGTCCCCAGGGCCCTTGGGCTGGGAGGAGCCGGAGAAGGAAGGCTGCAGCTCTCAGGCTCTCGGGCACACACCACCTTCAGAGTTTTTTGTTGTTTCATAATTTCATGCACCAAGCTGAACTGCCCTTCCCTTGCCAATTTTTACGTTCATTGAAAATAGTAATATGTACTTATAAATGCAAAATTATAACCTTGAAAAGAAATGTGGACATTTGCAAGTCTGTGGTTCCTAGAATTCTAGGCAGACTGAGCCCAATAAACAACAGGGTGGTCCTAACAGCCCTTTCTGGTCAGACTGGGACATGTGGGTGACAAGTTGTCTTTGGTCCCCAGAGCCGCCCCTCCCAGCTGTTTGCCCAGGAGGCTCCAGAAACCTCCCCGCCCTCCTAGCATAGCCTCTGTCAGGTGAGCTCCCAGGCCAGGCCCAGGGGGTGAACTCACTTCCCATCCACTTGGGGGCACAGGGGCAGAGGGCCAGGTCAGCCCTGTCTCCTCAGGCTCAGGCCACTAGAACTAATGATGCCCCATCCCCATACCTCTGCTTTACCTGGCAGTCCTCGAGGGCCCCAGCTACTGCGCCAGGGTCTATAGGGAGGTGACCCAGCCTCAGTCGGCATCCAGGCTCACACATGTGAAGGCCCCTTTCCACGGCTACCATTTAATGAGAATGAGTCATATCTGGGACCCACCACTTCCTGCTCCGGCTTCTGCGGCTGCCGCAGAAAGGCTAAGTCTGAGCCCGTGGCTGGGAGCTCAGAGCCACTCAGCCTGTGCAGGGCCCCCTCCCCCAGCCACAGCAGAGCTCTCAACATGGTGGGGCGGGCGGCTGCCAGGCCAGGCTCCCAGCTCCAGTGACTTCATGGAAATTTGAAGCTTGAAGCTGAAACAACTTTGAAAAAATATATATAATAATAAAACAAGCACCAAAAACCTCCATTAGAAGCCCCAAGACAACTGTTCCAAGCAGGGAGTAAATGCATCCTTAACAAGCAATTAGAAGCAAGCAGCTGGCTCGGAGCCTCACTCTGGCTCCAGCACTCACAGGCAGACTCCTTGGCCTCCATGACTCAGTTTCCCTAACCATGTAGCAAGTGGCCTTGTCCACCTCTGAGAAGGTCCCAGGAGACAGCCTGAGGGGTCAAAGGTCTTCCAGTCTAGCTCGCTGCCTCTCCATTTCACCTCTGCCCCTATGCAGACTGGGGTGAAGCCAAGGTCCATCCTGGGAGTTCTTGTCCCAAATAGCCAGTGTCCCTGGAGAGCCCCAGCAACCCTGGGGCACCGTGAGTCCTAGAATCAAACCCCAGCTCCCCTTCTGTTTTGGCAGGATTCAGTTTCCCCACTGAGACCATGAGGAGCTCAGTGTAAAGCAGACTAGGAAGGACTAGAGAGCAGGCGGGGGAGACGCACAAGACGAGGATGCTCCAGCCTGCAAGGGATGGCACCACCTGGTCCTCGGGGGGTCCTTCAGAGCATGGGCACAAATGCTCCAATTACACAATTATCTTCTACCTTTTGTCCTGACACCCCAACTGGCATGTGAGCTCCTCAAAGCAAGGGCATGCCTCCCTCACCCCCACATCCAGGGTCAGACATCCTTCTTCTGGGCCTCCTGTCCCCTGCACCTTTCCCCATCACAGCACCTCTGTGGTGTGACCACTTGTGGCTGGTCTGTCTTCCCCACAGTATTTTCTTGGAGAGGGTAGAGATGGTGACCACAGTGTCAAGAGCTGTGTCCCTGGCACCCAGCACTGGAGCACAGTGGCCAAGTAGGACTGAACATGGTGGGAGCTTCCTCTGTGCCAAACCTGTGCTGTGGGCCAGCAGGTGACCATCTCGTGGAGAAACAGGGGAAGGACCCACACAGGGCTCTGGGCTGTTGCAGAGGCCACAAGAGGGAGTGGGGGACTTCACAGAGAGCCTGACCAGTGACCCCCTTCCTTTCAGCAAACCTCTCCTGGGCTTGCATGTTCCAAAGCAGAGAAGGAATGGATACCACTGAGAAAGGGGAAGGCAAGCCGCCAAGAAGGAGAAGATACTCGAAATATAAATGACCAACAAAAAACTCCCTTCCAGAATAAAGAAATAAAGATCACAAATCAGTAAGAAAAAGGTGAATAGCCTGACTAAACGATGGGCAAAAGACTTACAGGTATGTCAACACAGAGGGTATCAAAATGAACAATAAGCAATGAAAAGGTACTCAACATCACGAGCCGTCAGCAAACTAACACCACACCAAGACGCCACTACTGCACTAGGATGGCTTAAATCAAAAAGAAAACACCAAGTGTCACAGGAGGCAGAACAGCCCCTAACTCTCAATCCTGCTGGTGAGACTGAAATGTGCAGCCACATGGGGAAACGCCGTGCAGCGTGGACTAAAGCTAACTGCGCTGCCCCCGAGATTCAGCAACTCACTCGTAGGTATTTACACAAAAGAAATGGGTACACCTGTCCACAAAGGACTTGCATCCAAATGTTCAAAGCAGCTGGGTTTTTTCTTCTTTTTTTCCCCACTGTCCCTGAGGAAACAGCTTAAATCAAGCTAATCAAACTGGAAACAGCCCAAATGTCCTGCAACAGGTAAATGGACGAACACGTTTTCATATATCCATACAACAGAAAACTGCTTAGCCATAAAACAAATGGATCACTGATAACACACAATAAAAAAGAAGCGATTACGGATGACACTTAATAACAGGACGCACATGCTACCTGCTTCCATTTACAGGAAACTTCAGAACAGATCAATCTGATCTACAGCAAGAAAGAGCAAGACTGCAGTGGCCTCTGGGGGGCTAGTGAGCAGGAAGGGACAAAGGGATCTTAGGGGCAGCCAAACAGGTTCTCAGTCTCCATCAGCACGCTGTTACAGGGGGTCTAAGTAAAACCCCTGCTCTGTCCGCTCAAGGTTTGTGTACCCGACTGTATGTCAATTACACATCGATTTGAAGATGGGTATTGACTGATACCCATCTGCTTACGCAGGAAGTCTTACTGCTGGGTGATCAGTAGACTCTGGGGAAAGAAACAGATGTCATGTGACCCAATAGGAAGTGGAGAAAGCCATGATGAACATGATGAGCGTGCTCAGACGCCCCGGGGAGTGAGGTGTGGAGAGGGAGCCCCAGAGACAGGGCAGCCGGAGCAGAGGGCAAGGGGCACGGGAGAGGCAGAGCACGTCCATGTGGACGGCATGGAGGGGAGTCACCTGCCCCAACTGACACTCCTGCCAGAAGCTGATGCAGTGTGGGGGTGGCCTGAGGAGGGCACACGTCGGAGCCTGGACACAGGTGGAGAGGCGCCCCACCATCCAGTAGGAGTTAGCCAGGCCTGGACTATCTAAAACCCTCAATATAACAGAAGGGTTTGATAACAAACTGGCCACACAGGGGGAGCTGTATGATAATAACACACTGCTGCTTGGTAACAGAAGGGCTCAGTAAACCCTGCCATTGATAAGAAAGGGTCCCATCCCACCTCCTGCCTCCTGTGGTTAGACTCTTCCATACTGCAGTCACAGCTCTGTCCAGCCCTGGCCAACAGGGTGCTGTACTCCCCACCCCTCACTCCGACCCGCACACACAGGCCAATGCTCCATGGGGTTGGCATTCAGCCTGTGCCCAGACCTTACACACACAGCCTCATGTAATTCCCTACCAGCCCCACAAGGAAAGTCCTGCTATGATGCCTCCTCCTTCGAAGAGGGAACCATGGCTCAGAGATGCTACATCTCTTGCCCAAGCACACACAGTTACAAAAAGCCAGAGTGGGACTTCAAACTCAGGTCCACCTGACCCCCATCCCACACTCTCAGGTACTCACCCCCAGTGAACAGGGAAGGGTGTCCCTGGGAAAAGGCTGCTCCAAATCCCATCACACCCCACAGTGGAGTGGCCGTGCCCTTGATCCTGGCACACACTGCCTCCGACCCTGCTGAACAAACCCCCCCAAAAGGAAGGCACTGAAGCATCAGACAGGGAAGACTGGTTTCTGCTTTCCTGGGCAACGAGGGCCCCACAGCACAGCCCCACCATTTCCCATCCCACTCAGCAACCCCTACCCTCCCTCCTGGTGCCAGGAACACAAAAGTGACTTGGACAGCCCCTATCGTGCAAGTTCTAAGGCCAGAAGGAGGTGAAGCCGTGCCCACCAGTGGAAAGGCAGAGATCTGGGGGAAGCATCGACATGGGGCGTGTGGTCCAGGTTCAGGGGAAGAGGACTCATCCACCTGGGGGAAGGACAGGGGTCTCACTGGAGAAGGGGACCCAAGACCAGGCCTGAGTGGGAAGGAATAAAACTGCAGGGAAAGCAAAGGCAGACAGGCCTGTCAGTCAGCCAAGGGACAAATAACTCCAAGTGCTGAGCAAACAGCTTGGTCTCTGTGACACACCCAGATGTCCAGCCCTTCCCCCTGCGGGAGGAAACTCTGAGCACCCCAGCAAGTTTCAAACTTTGGGCCCGTTTCATTTTTGCCAGGGCTAGGGGCAGGTGTGAGGAGGGAAATGACTCTAGGTTCCACAGTCACTGTTCCACTTCCCCTGAAGTGAGGGGGCTCACCACAGCCCAGAGAAGACTTGGGAGAGGTCTAAGCAACCAGGCAGCCCACTCGCCCCCAGTCCAGTCTCGCCCTGGTGGGAGGAAGAGGCTTGAGAGCCCTGGAGTGAGAGGTTCCACAGAGTGACTTGGGTCAAGCTCCAGGATCTTGGTAGCTCAGAAAACGCATCTGTGAAGTCGGGATATCATCCAGCTCCCTAGGAAGCTGGGAGGGGCATGTGAGAAATGTGGGGGGGACACACAGTAGGTGCTCAGTTAAAGCAGGCAGACAAGGAAGCCAGCCAGACGTGTCCTCTCAGTTCCAAACCTCACACCCTGGCCTGGCCTCCTCGAGCGCCTTCCAGGGCTTGCCTGAACCTCCCAAGTCAAGTCCCAGCTGCCTCTCTGCCCCCGAGGCCCCCAGCCTGGCCCAGCTCACCTTTCCATCTTCATCTCCTCTGACCCTGCTATCCAGCTGCCTCATTCATCTGTGACTTTTTCATGGAAAGCTCGAAATGCTCCCCGTTCGGGAAGTCATCAGAAACTACAATAACATCTTAGAACCTACAATAACATACGTCAATAACAGCCAAGTTGAGAAGCCAATCAAGGACACAATTCCCTTCACAACGGCTTCAAAGAAAATGAAATACTTAGGAATATACCTAACAAAAGAGGTGAAAGATCTTTCAAAGAGAATTATGAAACTTGAAGAAAAGAAATAGCAGACGACACTAACAAATGGAAGAACATACCATGCTCTTGGCTGGGAAGGATCAACATTGTCAAAATGTCTATTCTACCCAAAGTAATGTACAGATTCAATGCAATCCCCATTAAAATACCAACATCATATTTTGAAGAACTGGAAAAAATAGGACTTTGTTTTGTATGGAACCAGAAAAAACCACGTATAGCTAAGGCTATTCTTAGTAATAAAAACAAAGTTGGAGGCATGACCCTGCCAGACTTCAGGCTACATTACAAGTTGACAGTTATCAAAACAGCATGGTACTGACAGAAAACTAGAGATGCAGACATACGGAACTAAACAGAAAATCAAGAGATGAAACCAGTCTCTATTTGCCATCTGATCTTTGATAAACCAAACAAAAGCATACAGTGGGGAAAACAATCCTTATTCAACAAATGGTGCTGGGAGAACTGGACTTCAGCAGCCATCACAACAACAAAAATTAACAAATGGGACTTAATTAAGCTAAAAAGCTTCTGCAAAGCTAAGGACATAACAAGTAAAGCAAAAAGATAACCTTCAGAATGGGAAAAGATTTTTGCAGGGTATCACTCTGACAAAGGGTTGATAACTAGAATCTACAGAGAACTCAATCAACAGAAAAAGAGAAAACAATCCCATCTACTTCTGGGCAAGAGATATGAACAGAACCTTCTCTGATACAGACAGATCAATGGCTAACAAACATTTGGAAAAAAGCTCATCATCCCTGATCATCAGAGAAATGCAAATCAAAACCACCCTGAGATATCACCTAACCCCAGCGAGAATGGCCCACATCACAAAGTCTCAAAGATGCAGATGCCGGCATGGATGTGGAGAGAAGGGGACACTTTTACACTGCTGGTGGGACTGCAAACTAATACAACCTTTTTGGAAGGAAGTATGGAGAAACCTCAAAGAACTCAAGCTAGACCTCCCGTTTGATCCTGCAGTCCCATGACTGGGCATCTACCCAGAAGGAAAAAAATCCTTTTATCATAAGGACACTTGCACTAGACTGTTTATTGCAGCTCAATTTACAATCGCCAAAATGTGGAAACAACCTAAATGCCCACCAACCCAGGAATGGATTATGGTATATGTATACCATGGAATACTATTCAGCCAATAAAAAAATGGAGACTTTATATCTTTTTATTAACCTGAATGGAGGTGGAATACATTCTTCTTGGTAAAGCATCACAAGACTAGAGAAGCAAGAATCCAATGTCCTCTATTCTAATATGAAGGCCGTAGATGAGCTAACACAAGGGGGGCAATAAGGGAATGAGGGAGAGGGGAGGACACAGAGGGATGGGGGGTCACGGTATATGGCACACCTCTTGGGGGTGACACACAATTACAAGAGGGACTTTACCTAACACAATCAGTGTACGTAATTCTTTGTACCCTCAATGAATCCCAAACAATAAAAAAAAAAAAATATGCTACCCATCCTGCCAAGACAGGTACAAATGCCACCTCTTCCAGGAGGCCTTCCCCAATGCCCATTGTCACCTGGTATGGGCCAGAATGCCACAGGACTCCCCTCAGGCCTCCCCGTAGAGCAGTGGTTCTCAACCTTTCTAATGCCAAGACCCTTTAATACAGTTCCTCATGTTGTGGTGACTCCCCAACCATAAAATTATTTTCGTTGCTACTTCATAACTGTCATTTTGCTACTGTTATGAATCATAATGTAAATATCTGATATGCAGGATGGTCTTAGGTGACCCCTGTGAAAGGGTTGTTTGACCGCCAAAGGGGTCGCAACCCACAGGTTGAGAACCGCTGCCATATTTCAGTTCTGGTAATAGCTCCCTGGATAGGCTCACAACCATCATACACTGAGGAACAGGCAAGTAACTCAGGAAGGGTGATGAGGCTCAGTTCTGGGAATCTCGTGGGAACTATGTGGGGAAAGGCGCTTTCATTTCACTCAACTGGCAGGATAGGGGCTGGGAGCCACTGGGGCCATCTTTGCCATTGTAGTACTCAGCCTCCAATGACTCTCTCCTCCTGGTGTCCACAGCCTAAATAGTCCCCTTCCAGACATCACAGTGCATGACTTCTGTGGGTCACGCCAAGACACGGCAGCTTCCACTCTGCTCTCTGGATCATTCCCTCTGGGGAAGCCAGACACCATGCTGTGAGGACACTCAAGCAGCCCTTGGGAGAGATCCACGTACCCAAGAACTGAGGCCTCCTGCCAACAGCCAGCACAAACTTGCCCTGTGCCTAAGCCACCTTGGGAACTGACCCTCCAGCTCAGTCAAGCCTTCAGATGACTGCAGCTTGACAGACAATCTGACCACAACCTCATCACAGACCCTGAGCCAGAACTGCCGAGTTGAACCTGAATTCCTGAGCTACAGAGATTGTGAGATAATCAGGGTAATCTAGGCCAGGCATGGTGGCTTATATCTGTAATCCTAGCTTGGGAGGCCAAGATGGGTGGATCATTTTAGCTCAGGAGTTTGAGACCAGCCTGAGCAAGTGTGAGACCCCATCTCTAAAAGCAGCCAGGAGCTGGGGCGGGTGCCTGTAGTCCCAGCTACTTGGAAAGCTAAAACCAGAGAATCACTTGAACCCAAGTTTGAGGTGGCTGTGAGCTGTGATACCATAGCACTCTACGGAGGGCAACATAGTGAGACTCTGTCTCAAAAAAAAAAAAAAAAAAAAAATGGGGCTAATCTATTATGCAGCAATAAATAACAAATTCAACTATGTGGGAGAAACTGCCTGAAAATGAAGCCAAGACAGACAAATGGAAGGGAAGTAAAGTCTTATAATAATACCATTTAAGTGCCTGGATCCAGCCATGCCTGAATCCACACAAAATCTCCCCCTGGTCTTTTAATTAGAGCAACCATTAAGCCCACTCTTTCTCCATTTCCCTTCATTTGGAGTAGGGTTTCTGGCATTTGCAAGTCAAAGAACCTGGACTAACTTGCTCAGCTCAGAAGGGACCAAGGTTCCTGTTTCTCTCCCATCAGACCCACTCTGCCAAGGGCAAAGACCACCTCACCCTAGCACCAGACACTCAAGAGACTCGTGTGACATTGTTGCCAGATTGACCTGTGCTCATATCCTCCCAAGAAGAGCACAAAATGAAACATGGAACCCACTCTGTGCCCCCTCCCAGCTCACCCCACTTAGAAGGACAAAGTAGGCCCCCTGGGTAGGGGGGCTGGATCTTCTGCACTCTGAATCCAGGTGACAGCCCCAGAGAGCACGCCTTGCGGAGGCAGGCACAGCTTTGCAGTGCTACCACTCTCCTCCCAGATCCATTTTTCACACTGGGGGGGGCAGGGAACATTCCAACACATCCATTCAACTCCTCTGGGCCCTCTGCCAGCATCTCCTCCTAGCTGTGGGCTCAGAGATGTGCAGGGATCCCTACCCTTCCCAGAGGGGAACATACAGAAATGCCCTGGTTCATGCCTGCCTTTAACAGGCAGGAAAGGCTTTCCAGAGGGGAAGGTGCTTATTGAGGTCACGCAACCAGTTATAAGTCACAAGAGAGAGCTCGGACCTTGGGACTCCTAGTCAGTGTTGGCGCTGGGTGGAGCCCCAAATTTCGGGGTGAGCCCCAAATCCAGTCCAAATAAACATATTCTAAACATCTTTGCTGTCAAACTCAGCCCCCCTCAGCTACTGCCCCTCCTAAGTAGAAATCAAAATAGCTTCTCCTTGGCCCAGCTACAATGCCAGAGCAGGGAAGACGAAGCACCCTACATCTGCTCAAGTGCAGGGGGCTGACTCCCCTGATCTCAGGACCCCAGTCTTGTTCAGGCCTGACACAAAGGGCTTTGGAGAAGGAAAAGGGCAGCTGGGGTCATGGTGTATTGAGTAACAGCAGAGAATCCTTAAAGAACAGATGTGAAAGCAATTGCCGTGCCAACCAAAAGACCTTATTTCCTGAAAAACTTGGCATCTGGGTGCCACTAGCGCCCGCCTGTCCTTCCCTGCACCTGGCCCAGTGTGACCCCATGGAAGGGCAGGAAAGAAGAAGGCCATTGCTACCCGCCCCCCCCCCAACTAGATCCAGGAAAGGGGGCTCCCAACATGCCACAGAATGAAAACAGCTGCTCACAGGACTGCATGGGAGGTAGGACCCCATGGGGAAGAGTATATTTCAAATCTTAGGAGTTACTAACAGGTGATAAAATTTAGCAGAGATTTACTTACTATTTATCTTTTTATGTCTCCTTGTCACTTTTTGTCTAAGAAAATACACTGTCCGCATAATTTTAAAAGGCAACAGGAGAAAAAAGCAGCTATGATGAAGAAAACGCAGGAATGAGCAAAAAATGAGTTCTCCACCCAATGCCGAATTAGGCAGCACCTGTGACCAGGTGAAAACTGGTTTGTATCATAATTAAAAATACCACCTTAAAAAAAAAATACTACCTTAAAGCCATTGAACGTCACTGGCTGGCAGCATTACAAAAGAAGATGCAACTAGACCATCCATGCCTCCCCAGATTTTGTAATACCATCTCCAATGTGCTGTTGCGTGAAAAAATAAAATCTGTTAGATCAAGTCTCTGGATACAATTCCCAATTTACAGTATTCAGGGAATGAGGAACATGTTACACAGTATAGGAAGCTCTCCTGCAGATCAAGGCACCCAGCTTTCACAAAAACACTTGTATAAGAGACAGAGGAGGGACTATCAAACCTGCCGATGAAAAGACTTAAGAAACATTATCAACCAATCTCATCACGTGCGCCTCATTTGGATCCTGATTTCTTAAAAATAAAAATATATTTTTTAAATTAGCCAGGCATTATGGCAGGTGCCTGTAGTCTCAGCTACTTGGGAGGTTGAGGCAAGAGGATAGCTTCAAGTCAGGAGTTTGAGGTTGCTGTGAGCTTCCACACCACAGCACTCTACCCAGGACAACAGAGTAAGACTCTGTCTCAAAATAAATAAAAAAATAATTTACATTTATGAAAGAATTAAAAAATTGAACACCAAATGCATAATTATGATCTTAAATAATTATTGGTCAGGCATGATGGCTCACACCTGTAATCTCAGCACTTTTAGGAGGCCAAGGTTGAAGGATCACTTCAGCCCACGGGTTTGAGGCTACAGTGAGCTATGATCCTTGCACCGCACTCCAGCCTAGAAAACAGAGCAAGATTCTGTCTTAAAAAAAAAAAAAATGCTGGGTGGCACCTACCAGTGGGTAGGGCATTGGCCCCATATACCAAGGGTGGTGGGTTCGAACTCGGCCCCAGCCAAACTGCAACAAAAAATAGCCAGTGTTGTGGCAGGCACCTGTAGTCCAAGCTACTCGGGAGGCTGAGGCAAGAGAATCACCTAAACCCAGGAGCTGGAGGTTGCTGTGAGCTGTGACACGACAGCACTCTACCGAGGGCGATAAAACAAGACTCTGTCTCTAAAAAACAAGAAAAGAAAAAGTTAAAATAAATTGCTAATTTTTAGGTGTGGCAATATCATGTGGTTTTTATAATTTTATTGTAAATTGACCAATTATAATTGTATATATTTACAGGATACAAGTGATGTTACATATACATTATGTGGAATGATTAAATCAAGCATATCAACATATCTCTCATCTCAAATATTTCACATTTTTCTAAGAACATTTAAATTTTACTCTAAGCAGTTTTGAAATACACATTCTTCTTTTTTTGCACAGCCTTTTCTTTTTTTGTTTTTTTGACCAGGGCCGGGTTTGAACCCGCCACCTCCGGTACATGGGGCTGGCGCCCTACTCCTTTGAGCCACAGGTGCCGCCCCAACACATTCTTCTTTTTTTTGAGACGGAGTCTGTCACCCTTGGTAGAGTGCCAGCTCACAGCAACCTCCAACTCTTTGGCATACGCGATTCTCTTGCCCCATCCTCCCAAGTAGCTGGGACTACAGGCACCTGCCACAATGCCCGGCTTTTTTTTTTTTTACAGACAAGGTCTCACTCTGCCTCAGGCTGGTCTCGATCTCGTAAGCTCAGGCAATCCTCCCGTCTCGGCCTCCCAGAGTGCTGAGATTCCAGACGTGAGCCACCACACCCGGCCAATACACATTCTTCTTAACTACGGTCACTATATTGTGCAATATTATCTCAAAAGACTTATTCCTCCCAACTAAACTTTGTACCTTTTGACTAACATCTCTCCTTCTCCCCTCCAACACACAAACACAGAGACACACTCACACACCCTCCTGCAACCACCATTCCATTCACTGCTGAGTCCCAATGTTTTAGATTCCACGTGTAAGATCACACAGTATTTGTCTTTCTGAGCTGGGCTTATTTCACTTAGCACACTGTCTTCCAGGTTCATGCACGTTGTCTTGAATGACAGAATTTCCTTCTTTTGAAGGCTGAATAGAATTCCACTGTGCGCGTGCGTATATATGTACACACACACACACACCCCATTTTCTTTATCCATTCATCTGTTGATGCGCACGTGGGTTGATTATATACGCAGACCTTGGCTTTGGGGAACAGTGCAGCAACAAACATGAGGATGCAGGTATCTCTTCAACACTGATCTCAAATTATTAGTATTATTATTTTGAAACAGAGTCTCACTTTGTCACCCTGGGTACAGTGTCTGGCATCAGAGCTCTCAGCAACCTCAAACTCTTGGGCTCAAGTAATCCTCTTGCCTCAGCCTCCTAAGTAGCTGGGACTACAGGCACCTGACATGATGGCCAGCTCATTTTTCTGTTTTTAGAAGACCCCGTCTCACTCTTGCTCAAACTGGTCTCAAACTCCTGAGCTCAAGGGATCCACCTACTTTGGCCACCCAGAGTGCTAGGATTACAAGTATGAGCCATCATACCCAGACCTCGAATTTTTGGATTGTGGGTCATATAGTAATACAATTAAACACACACGTTAGGGGACAGTAGCATGTCCACCCCCATAGACCCATCCGTCAGCATCAAGTTCCCAACTCCTGGTCCACTAGGAGTTTTGAGGAATCTACTATTTTCCACAACAGCCACACTATTTACCTTCCCTTGAGTTTACAGGGTTCCTTTTTCTCCACATCCTTTCCAATCCTTGCTATCTTTTGTCTTTTTGATAACAGCCACTCCAACAGGTATGAGATGATATCTCATTGTGGTTTTAATTTGCATTTCCCTAACACAGTGTTTTTCAACAGTTTTTATTTCATGGCACACTTGAAGCTATAGTTAACTTCAGCAGCACCACTTAAATTATGGTGATTTAAAAAACAGTAAAAAATATATATACTTACTGTGACTTGAACTTTCAAAAATAATTTCTTAAAACTTTTCATGCCACATCTAAGGTGCTCTCATGGCACACCAGTTGAAAATCACTGCCCTAATTGTTACTGACGTTGAACATTTTTCATATATTGTTGGCCAACTGGATGTCTTCTTTTGAGAAATGTCTATTCAGGTTCTTCGCCTGTTTTTTCATTGGGCATTTGTTTTCTTGAGTTGTCTGAGTTCCTTACATAGTTTGGTTATTAACCCCCTATCAGCTGTCTGGCTTGCAAATATTTTCTTTCAATCTATAGGTTGTCCCTTCACTCTACTAATTATCTCCCTGCTATACAGAAGCTTTTTAGTTTCATGGAATCCCATTGGTCCATTTTTACTTTTGTTGCCTGAGCTTTCAGGGTCAAATCCAAAAAAATCATTGCCCAGACCAATGTCATACAGATTTTTCCCTATATTTTCTTCCAGTAGTTTTTGAGCTTCAGGTCTTACATTTCAGTGTTTAATTCACTTTGAGCTGTTTTCTGTATCATGTGAGATAAGGGTCCAATTTCATTCTTCTGTGTGTGGATCTCCAGTTTTCCAACACTCTTTGAGAGGCTACACCTTTTCCATTAGTCTGTTCTTGGTAACTTGTGTAAAATCAATTGACCTTAAATGTGTGGGTTCATTCCTGGGCCCACTATCCTATTCCACTGGTCAATGTGTCTATTTTTATGCCAGTACTGTGCTGTGTTAATAACTATACCTTTGTAATATAGTTTGAAATCAGGCAGTGAAATCAATCTAGCTTTGACCTTCTTGGTCAAGATTACTTTGGCTATTTGTGGTCTTTCATGTTTTCACATTAATCTTAGGGGTTTTTTTTTCTGTTTTTGTGAAAAAACATTGAAATGTTGATAGGAATTGCATTAAATCTACACAGATCCATAGATCACTTTGGGTAGTATGCACATTTTCACAATATAAATCCTTCCAATCCATTAACCTGAGTATCTTTCTATCAATTTGCGTCTTTAATTCCTTGCATCAATGTTTTACAGTTTTCAGTGTACAGATCTGTTACCTCCTTGGTTAAATTTATTCCTAAGTATTTTTTGTGGCTACTGTAAATGGGATTATCTTCTTGATTTATTTTTCAGCTAGTTAGTTAACATATAAAAAAACTACTGCTGTTTATGTGTTGACTTTGCAACTTTAGGGCATTTACTTATTAGTTCTAATAGTTTTTTAGAGATATGTTTTTGTGAGAGTCCTTATCTTTTAGTAATAGAGACTACCACTTCTGCTGATGAAGTGACAGGGTGTCTTGGTGGCCGGGGAGCGCGTGGGAGCAGGGACAACCAGTGGTTGAAAACTGTTGTTCCTGAGGGATGGGTCTTTGTGGGTGGGAGTGGTACTCTTGTCTCCTGTTGGATATATTTAATTTTCCCATTATGAAATGCTGCAACACTGTCACCATCAGAGCTCTGCCATGCACTGCTCCTCTGAGTCTCACGCAGTGAATAGGGGCATTCCTAGCCCCTTCCTATAGATGAGGAACATGCAGTCTTGAGGATGATGAGTCCCCTGGGGTCTTGGAGCCATTAATACAGAGAGACAGGGACACATACACACACACACACACACACACACACACACACACACACAGATAGAGCCACACTTGCTGGACCCCTCTTGCTGGAAGCTCCAGCCTCCCCATCACCCAGCAGCATGGAGCAACAGCCACTCCTTACCCACCTCTCACTCAACCCACCTCACCCACAGGAGCTTAAAAGCTTAGAAGACCAGCCTGGGTGGCGGCATCTTAACACTTCTCCCGGCAAAAACTCTCCTGGGAGCCCCTCCCTGTCTCATGCCCCAACCACAAAGGAGTTTAGTAGGGAAATGGAAAGCTCTCGGTGCCCCAGACCTCCACGCCTTAACGCACAGCCCTACCACAAACCTGGTCCCATCTGAGATCACCACAAAGTTAAGAAATGGACCCACTTTGGCTGTTACAGATAAAGTTGCTAATGAATCTCTTAAAAAAAAAAAAAAAATGGACCCACTTAAATTTACCCTTCTCCAAAACACTCTCCCATATATGTGGGCCCGTAGGTACAGGCTGCATAGCGTAGCACTCCCACTGCAGAAATGCTGGAAATGGCCAAAATAGCCAGCAGTCAGAGAAAATCCACCAGGGCTCCCCCTGGAAACAGCCAAAACAGCCAGCAGTCAGTCAGAGAGAACCCACCAGGGGTCCCCCTGCGTCAGAGGTGAGGACCGCAGCCCCCCACACACACGAAGCCTGGGGCAGACAGAACCCTCCTTAGAGGACAATGAGGAAAGCTATAATGCTCAATTTTTTTTTTCCCTGGTAATATGTGTTTCTTTAAAAGTCTAGAAGAATATATACCAACATATAAATGGGTTACTTCAGACTCTTAAGTTTTTTTTCCCAGATTATTGATTTTACTTTCTGATTTTTCAATAATTAAATGAAAATTTAATTTCTATAATTAAAAAATTAAAGCCACTAAAAAAGAAATGAGCTTTCTCCTCCTCCCAGGAACACAGCTCAGAGCCTCAGCCTGGGAGGCAGAAGCTCCCAGCGCCACTACTGCCTGGCTGCTGTGCCTCTAAGGGTCTCATTCCCTGAGCCTCGGTTTCCCCATCTGTCAAACACCAAACTCACCAGAGGTTGAGCTCCTGCTGCATCTTCTCTGAGCATTCTCCCTCCTGTGACATGGGGACTCTAAGGCACACCTACTAGGTCACATAAACAATGCCCACGCAGCTGCTGCCACAGCAGACAGGCAGGCTCATCCCCAGTCTCTGCTCAACCCACTCCTGCAGGCCCTGCACCCCGGCTGGAGAGCAGCACCAGAGGCCTGACGCTGGGGTGAAGGTACCTCAGCCACATATGCAGAGCCGAACCCTGCCCCAGACAAGCCAGGCCCCCAGAACTCTGTTCAGGGCCAATCACACAGTGATTGGGCTGTGGACAGGAAGAGGCCTGGGAATGACAGGACAGCAGCCTCAAAGCTTCGGGTCCCTCTTCCTCCTCCCCTGCAGCCCCCTATGCCCTGCCCACATGTTCAGGAAGTGCTCAACAACTGGCTGAGGAGAAGGAGAACAGCTCAGCACCCTCAGGACAGAGGAGATCGGCAGCGGGGAAGAGCCCCAAGACTGTGACCCAACACCCTGATATCATTTCCCCAGGACAGCAAACTTGGGAGTCCCTGGAGGCCAGGTGGCGATCTTGATGAGCAAGGCCAGCTGGCCAGTTAGGGACTGGGGCAAACTGAAGGCCCAGGTCCTCTGTGAAAAGGAGCCACTGCTGAGCTCTGGCCAATAACTGCCACGTAGCAATGTGGTCCGTGCTGCAGGCCTTCTAAGTTGGCAAAGAAAATAAGAAAGCTGGGTTTTTATGTAAAAATCTTGTGGTTTTCAAATGTTGGCGATTAATCCAAAATAAATTTTAAGCACATCTGCAGCCCTCCTACCAATGCCCTGAACTCACTGCTGGGTGGCTTATGAAAAGCACTTAACCTCTCTGGGCTTCAATTGTGCCGTCAGTAAAGCGGGGAAACAAACCTGCCTCTCTGGGTTGTCATGACAATGACATAAGGCACACTTTGCCCATCAGAATAACAAAAGCAGCAGCCACAGTAGCAGCTAAGGTCCTCTGAATGCTGAGCACTGTTTTAAGTAACAGAAATTGTCATTTTCCATTCATACCATGGTCCCATGAGATACACATTTATTTATTTCAAATTTTTGTCTTTTTTTGAGACAGAGTCTTGCTTGGTCACCCTCTCAGTACAGTGCCATGGCATCTTAGCTCACAGCAACCTCAAATTCTTGGCATCAAGTAATCCCCTTGCCTGAGCCTCTTGAGTAGCTGGGACTACAGGCGCACACCACAACACCCGGCTACTTTTTTAGAGATGTGGTCTCGCTCTTGCTCAGGCTGGTCTCAAACTCCTGAGCGCAAGTAATCCACCCACCTCAGCCTTCCAGAGTGCTCGGGTTACAGTTATGAGACACCGTGAGCAGCCCAAGATACACATTTTTTGAATAGCATTTTCAAATATTTTTTAAAAGTTTCAGGAAAGTTGTAAGTACAGAGTTCTCCTATACTTTTTAATCCCAGTTTGCCTATTTGTACGGTTTTGCCCTGCTTTCTTTATTTTCTATCTGTATATTAGATTCTCTTTAATAACCGAGTGGGTTACTTATACTGTGCCCTTCACTTCTACATATGTTAGCGCATATTTCATAAGAGCAAGGAATCCTCTAAACAGTAATCATTTAGTGTTGATATAATAACTTAATCTACAGCCCATATCCAATTTTAACAACTGTTCCAATAATGTCCTTTATACCTTTTTTGTCAGCCTAGGCTCACATACCGCCTTTTGTTGTCATGTCTCTTTGGCCTCCTTTAATCTGGAGATTAAAGAGAAACTGAGGCTCAGAGAGGTTGAGCCACTTGCCCAAAGTCACACAGCCAAGAAATGTTGAGCCCCATGGGGCTCCCTGCAGAACCGGTACTCTTCCCCCCCACCCCCCACCCCAGGGGCTTATAGATAATGGCCTTTATGAACAACTGAAAACAGAGCCTCCCTCTGCAAACAGCTAGAGGCTGCTCAAGCCACCTCACTCATCAGGCGGTCATTAACTGCAGGGGTACTCCCCTGTGCACACACTGGCTCAGCCTCCTACTGCCAGCTCCCTGCACCTGCAATGGCCCTGGCCAGATGCCCACCACTCCCATCCAGCAGGGCCTCATTAAGCCATTTCCAGATAAAGAACCGTTCTCAGGCGCGGAGGAGCTCCCCCACCCCTACACACTAACTGGGAGATAATGAGGACTATGGAGGGCTGGGGCCCAAGGCACCTGCCTTCTTCTCCTCTTAAATGTCCATGTCCAAAAGGCAGAGGATGGCAAGTGCCCTAGACACAGGGACTGAAGTCATACGCCTGCAGGCCGTGTCCCTGACACACAGACCAGGGCTGAAAGGGACCCCTGAGGTCAATTGCCTCAGAGGGCCCTAAGTACTTTCTAAGATACAGGGAAGGGTCACAGGAAAAAGGAACAGCAAGAGCAAGGGCTGGGAGGAAAGAACAGTGCAGTCCCTCCCAGCAGAGAGCAGAAAAGTCTCTGGGGGTCACATGCCCACAGCACAGTCTGTGGTTATCAAGGAAGAGGGGACAGAGCATATCAGATAGCTTTCAACAGTCATGAGCCACAGATGCCAACAGTGTCACAGTGGAAGAGGTGACACCAAAAAGAATCTTTGCAACCAACTGATTAGGACATCTTCTGCCTGAGTCCCAGGCTGTTCTTTTAGGTTTTTTGGCTAATGTATATTAAAACATCTGAAAATCCTGGGACCTCACCATTTGATATCCCATTAAATTCACAAGCTTGCATCAGCCTCCAGACATCATCTGCAAACCCAATTCTAAGTTTCAGAAGCAGTTTGAGGCCAAACAAAAGAGAAATAAAATTTTGTTTTGCTTCTTCATTATTATTTTGAAAGTACAAGAAAGCATAAGAAAATAAAAAATGATGTCAACTCCACCCAGAGAGGTCAATAAAGACCTCTCTCCCTATCTTCCTCCAACGTGCAACCTGCAGACTGCCGTGTTTGGAGTCAAGGTGCAACCAGTATGTCTCCCCCACTGGCCAGTGAGCCTACCAGGGCAGGGAACACACTTAGCTCCCCTCTCTGCCTCCTGTCCAGACACAGGCCTACCCATCTGAGGCTTCCTGCTGGACTCAGCCAAGGGGTCAACATAAGCCCCTCTGCCCTCATCAGCAGCCTCTTCATGCCCTGAAGTGAGGAAGCCACGCTAGTGAGGAGGCAGATCCAACCAGTGAGGGTCAGACTCACCAGCAGGTACTCAGACTCCACCAGGACCGTGGCAAGAACAGGAGGTCCAAGCCCCACTTCCAGGCCTGACTCACTATGAGACCTCTGATGACCTCAGCTTTCTCACGTGTAAATGGGGCTGATCATTCCACCCTGCCTAACACACAAAGGATACAAGGATGGGCAGGGGCTCTATAAGCCACACGGCTTGGAAATTGCAGGATCTTGGAGGATGGGGGGTCTGTGCAGGCCCCAGCTCTCCCTTCCCTCCACCCTAAAAGACCCAAGAGAACCTTGTCTTCAAAGTCGGAGGGCATCCAAGGTCCGCGTAGGGGCTAAGGACGGAGGACTCAGCACTCAAGGCACTGCAGAGACAGGTCTAAGAGAAGCCCTGCCTGCACATGTGCACAGCACTCACCTCTGCTCCCCAGCCAGCCAGCTGCTCCTGTGTGGACTCCCCAGTGACCTGGGCTTGCTCCAGCCTAGCCCAGGTCCACAGCCCACAAGCTCCCATCTCCGGTGAGCACCCTTGCCTGCCCAGTCCCCAACACCTCACCCTCGGAGTCCACTGCAGTCCTGCTGGTCATTCTTCATTCATCCTAGTGAACAGAAGCCCAAGCTGGAGCATCACTCTGGACCAGACCTGAGGGGGCTCCAGCCAACCACACAGGCTGCCAGCCTTATTTTAAGGCTCTACTTCTACTAATGGGCCCAAGCTCTCATTTCCAGCTTGGGCTCCCAGACTTCTTGGCCTCTGGAGGAGATCTGAGGCAAGAACGAAGACAGAGAACACTCCAAGCAGCTGTCCCCAACCACGGTCGCCCTCACCCTTGTCAACTCCCCATAGAAAGGTGTCTGACTCCCACAATGGCAGCCCAAGGTAGGCCCAGCCTTGCTCACTCCTAGCCACCCCAACCACATTTATTTAGCCACGCCAGGCCCTGCCCCTGCTGCCTGTGGTGGGACCTTTCCAACCCCAAAACATATTGCCCTCTCTGAGCCCTCTCCCGTGTGCTATTTTTACTTGGAGCAGACGATACCCTACAAGGCCGTGCCCGACCCTGACAGGGGCAGCCCCTCTCTGCCTTGGGGTCTGAGGGCGAGCGGCCGGGGACCCAGAGCCGTTGGCCTCTCTCCAGCCTCAGTCTTGCCGTCCGTAAAGTGGGCCTGGTGCCCAGCGCCTGCCAGCTGGGGCACCGTCTAGGGCGCCTCTGTCTGCAGTGCCCGAAAGCGAGGGAGGGGAGGGGACACCCGGGAGACCCAGCTAAGCCTGGGATGGAAGCGAAAGCAGGAGCGGACGGGCGCCGGGTGCCTCCGAGGCCGGGTGGGCGGCAGCGCAGGCCTGCGGCCCCTCCGGCACCCACCTCAGGCCAGGGACGGGCCGGCGCCACCACACAGCTCCGCCTGGGTGGGGTCCGGCGGGCGCGAGGCAGAACCCGCGCAGCCCCGCCGCGCCCCGGCCCTGCCACCGCACCGCGCCGCCAGGCCCCGGCCCCGCTCCCGCCCGCGCTCACCTGCGCGGAGGC